>NC_056742.1:393919761-394032261 GCF_019279795.1 Protopterus annectens
TCAGCATTTGCTTCCTTCTTGGGAATACGAGACATATTTTTGATAGTGCAAAGATCTGCAGTACATTTTGGCTTCTTCCAACCTGGGTTTTTGGTTTACTTGCATTTACTTTTTGCTGGGATTTGGTCTTCAAGGAGGTTTCTGTTATATATATATATATATATATATATATATATATATGCAACAAAAAACAACACAAACCAATCACCAAGTGCAGCAAACCACAGCTGAGTTCCAAACAAAAACCAAGAAACTGCCACGACACGTTTCCTGTGAATAATGAGCTGGGAACGAAGCTTCCAGTTAAAACCAAGTTTTAATGTAGAAAACTGCCACAGCATGTTTTCACTATTGATACATTAACGTTGTTAAATATCACCACACGTTTTCATAAGAGTAGCACTCAAACTTCATCAGATGAAAAAATCTTCTGAGCATATACCTCCCTTTTTGTAAATTTTCAATTAATCAATTAATCAATATAGATTAATCTCTCTCTTTGTATATATATATATATATATATATATATATATATATATATATATATATGGGTCCCTATCAGATCGTCGAAATTTCAATTCACCTAACTGTCATTTAGTCGAAACTTCATTACATCGACAAGCATTTTAGGTGGGGGCTTCGCCCCCCACACCCCCCAATGTGGGGGGCTGTGCCCCCCCCAACTATATATATCAACTCCAGGGTCGCACAACAATGGGGGTGGGGCAAATGCTTGTCGATGTAATGAAGTTTCGGAAAATGACAGTTAGGTGAATTGAAATTGACGATCTGATAGGGACCATATATATATATATATATATATATATATATATATATATATATATATATATATCTGGGTCTACTTTGGTTGGTCGAAGTTTCAGTACTTTGAAATCCACTTGTGAGAGACCACTTGTTCTAAGCACTGAAACTTCGAAAACCGAGTACGGAGATCACAATACCATGCAGAATGGGAATATTCCCTTCTCCTCACTGTAGTGTGATCTCGGAATTGGAATATTTAAGTAGGGGGGGTGTGGGGGGCACAGCCCATCACCTGCAAAAGATTTTTTTTTTGTGTGTTTTTTTTTTTTTAGTCAGCCGATCCGGCGACTATACTTCAGCGAAAGTGCGCTTTACTTAAAATGTACTTTCGCTGAAGTGGGCATCTACTTTTCTTTTTCGAAGTAATAAAATTTTCATGAAGAAAAGTATATATATATATATATATATATATATATATATATATATATATGTATATATATATATATATATATATATATATATATATATATATATATATATATATATATATATATATATATATATATATATATAGATATATATATAGAGAGAGAGAGAGAGAGAGAGATATTTATTTGTTTTTAATTAAGGATGACAATGAGACCATAGTACATCTATGGAGTAAATGGTGCGTGGCATTTATTATAATTGTAATACTGAACTCACTGTGTGGGTGTCTACACCAACCACTATTTAAATATCGTCAACATTTTGGGCCATCATCAAAACGCTGTGCTTTGCTAACATTTTGTATAATAGCTTGTAGTTCTACAGAAAGAAATGTTGCATTTCCATAGTGCATTGCTGGGACTGGTAAGTCATATGTTTTAACATGCATCCATCCATCCATCCACAACCTCTTTTTCCCATTTTTGCACATGGGGACGGGGTATCACTTCAATTGTTTCAATCATCTAGAGCCAAGGTTTACACCGCCAGGTGGCTAGCCCTGCTGCATGCATTGCATTTATTTAGTGGGTACTGAATTCTAGTGTTTTTGGATGACACATACTGTGTTTTGAAAGTTTGGCAATGTTTGGCAGACTGCATTACCCTGCTTGCTATAATATGTGGATAAATAAAATGTTGCATTGGGTAATCCATTACCTTATGTACTGTTTGGAAAGATTAGGCAATTGTTGACTGCCTGGTTTACATTGTTTAGTACAATGCTTTTCTAGCAAAGCTTATGTTAAAAAAATATACCATTTGCCTTTTCTGTTTCTTTTAGACATATTGTGTATATGTGTCTGGGTTTATTCTTTATGTGTTATTTCAAGCAATGACTGGATAAAACAGGAAGTCTAATTTCACAGAGCAGGAGAGAGGCACTGTTGAATATCCTTGGTTCATGAGGTTCACTTATTGAGATTACTGGTGGCACAAATGTGGATTCATGTAGAACAGCAAGTTATTGCCTTGCTCATATAACACTTTAGTGTGCAAAATGAAAGAACCCACATTAATTGTTTCTTCTTTTCTATCCTATACTTCTTTTAGCTGAACTCATATACATACATACACTGCTCTGCAGCCTTCAGCTGGAGAGAGTGTGGGGGTTTGTCCCACTACATTCAGCAAAAGAAAAGTGCTTAGTCAGATATAGGCTTCAATGTACAGTTTTATTTATTTATTGGAGGGGGAGACAGCAGCAATTAAAGTCTGTATGGCTGTGCATTTATTATATATGTTTCATGTCTGCCATTGATATACTGCACAATGTGTCCACACAGGGTTCACAGCATGATAAGGAGCCCAGTGCACTCGTCGCTTTGACTGCTTTACTGTCTACAAGAATGATGATGCCACCATTGCTATTATCTTCACTGTGTGTTTCAGGCACAGTCTGCTGCTAATGAAGGCCAAGGTAGCACTGGGGTTCATGTTTATCTGCTGGCATGCAGAGGCACAACATGTGCTATTCTCAGGCAACTGGCAAGTCACATGCTTTAAATACTGAGGCCAATGGCTCCTGTATACCAGCCTCTGGTTGAGAGGACTGTGCTACAAGGGTGAGGGTGGTGGACCACCTCCTGGAGCTAATCCACGGTGTAGTGGCTTATCCTTTGATTCTCAACATGCTGATATCACAAGGCCTGTCCAATTTGCACCTTCATAAACTACAGCTGGATGTGCTTTCACCATTGTAGAAATAGGATCACAGGCTTAGTGCTGCATTTGTTATGAGTAGTGCTACCGGTAAAGCCTTTATGCAGTAGGCAGAGTTACAGCAAGCCCAAAATCCCCAGTCCTGTCAGCCAGAGCACTGCTTGGATGAAAGTACACTAAGGTAAACCTATCACATGGCTGCCATGTGTGGGAACAAAAGCAGGATGCAAATATGCCTGGGTATAAGGCTGCCATCGTGCAGGCTATGGTTGTGCATGTCTAACACTAATTTGTGTAACTGTACTGAAGGCTGATAGTCTGTACCTAACCTGTTGCACCTACAGTCTGCCAAGATGCAACAGTAGCAGCCACTGTTTCACACACTGCAGAGGCCTATTGATAGTGCTACATCACAGATTGCTTGATTGGCTTTCACACCTGTCAACAGTTACAGGGCACTTTTGCCTTGTCCTCTTGGGTGACCACATCTATGTGTGCCCTGTCTTCTGGATTTACTGTTGATGACACCCCAACATGTGAGTATGTAGGGGTAAAGCAGATCATTTTTCACCAGCCTAGAGGGGTACCCCAAGGAGGCATGAATGCGGCAGAGCTCAGATGACTAAGCAGCAGGCAAGTATTATGAGTATCATACAAAGCACTCTTGTTCTGAACCATGGTCAGAGAAGGGCACAAGAGACCTGGTTTTCTATGGTTAGCATCTGGGATGTGCCTGCAGTGTGCGCCAGCATATTGCAATGACGATTATAATGCATCCTTTTTGATCCCTTTCATCATATGTTTTCTTCATATTACATATACAATTTCATTGCTGTTTACATATATACTGAAATCTATTAGCATATTCATTAAGAAGTGCCAGACAGGGAGCATGTGCATGCATTGACCAGCAATGGGAGAGAACCATTTGGCGGCTTGTGTGTATTCATGTCGGATGTGTCTTTTTTCTTTTTTAAAATTGATTTTCATCTTTTTATTATTTTAAGTGCTTTTCTTTACTTTTTATTTATATTTATTTGTAGAGTTATTGGAGTTGCACATCAGGAAGTCAAGATACAATATATCAGGGAAATGTTGCTGAGGTTGAACTGTTCGAATGCAGTTTGTATGAAAGTATTTGTACCATGGTTACTGGATGACATTTTGAGACACCCTAAAGAGACTGATATTATGACAAAGAACAATAAGAAGAAGCGAGATAAAAAAGGGGGTATTAAATTGCGTCTAAAGAAACAGCGGTTTAATAGAATTCCTTTGCCATTAATGATTATGGGAAATGCTCAGTCTCTGAGAAATAAAATGGATGAACTTCAGGGGAATGTTCTTTGTCAGAAAGACTTTAGAGACTGTTGTATTTTGACATTTATGGAAACGGCTTACAGTGTATGATCAGGATGATGATGTGTTTATTGATGGGTTTGGAGTACCATTTTGGTTGGACGGAAGAGTTGAATCAAAGAGGAAAACTCAAGGAGGTGGGGTATGCTTATATTTGAATAAACGATACTGCAACTCTGTGACAGAGAATGTATTTGTACATCAGATGTTGAGCTTCTGTCGGTGTCATAACATCCTTTTTACTTGCCACAAGAATTTCCGCAACTGTTTATAACAGTAGTATATATTCATCTAAAAGCAAAATGCTACTTCTGTCGCAAATGTTATTTTTCAGGGAATACAAAAATTACAGATGATTTCACCTGAGGCATCAAATTTTGTATTGTGTGACTTTAATTGTGTTTCTCTTAAAGAAACACTTGCTCATTTTTATCAAAATGTTTTTTGTCCAACTAGGTGAGATAAGACTCTAGATCTTTGCTATGGGTTGATAAAAGGGGCGTCTAAAGCATTCTTATTATCTCATTTGGGTTTGGCGGATCATAACTGTGTGCAGTTATTACCAACATACGCAATGGTTTTGAAGAGGGAGAAGATACAGAAGAAGGATACAAAGATTTGGAAGGAAGAGTCGGTATGGCGTCTACAGGAATGTTATGACTGTACTGATTGGGACATGTTTAAACGATATTGTGGTGATGATTTGGACAATTTTGTTGATGTGACATTCTCCTGTATTGTTTTTTGTAGGGATAAGATTGTACCATGTAAGCAAGTTAAAGTTTACTCAAATAATAAGCCATGGGTAGACAAATCTGCTAAGTCTAGCATAAAGAAAAAGGAAAAAGCTTTTAATGATATAAATATGTTTGAATTGCATATAGCTACTAAAGAGTTGAAAATAGAAGTTTTAAGAGCAAAACAAAAATATAAAACTGAGTTAGACAGTAAGATGGCTGCAAATAATCTTGGATCTGTATGGTCTGTTATGAAAACTATAGCAGCTATTCAGATGTCAAATAATAGTGGCCAGATCATCTTAGATGGCTGAGATACAAACTTTGATTTTGCCCTTAATTGTTTTATTTTTGATTTTAGTAGTGACATGATTTGAAGCAACAACTTACAGATAATCAATATTCTAGTATAGATCAAAAAGGGGTTGTAGATCAATGTATGTGCATATACCTTTAAGAAGCTATCCAAAGGCTTGCACAAGTGTATAAATACTGAGCACGTGCAAGCCTGACTGCCATTTTGTAGTAAGCTTTTGAGATGTAAGCATGTATGTATGTAAGGTCTGTCTGTTAATCAGTTTGTTTATATTTCATGATGCTGTTATCCACCCAGATGTGCTTCTGTGTATTAAAGCATCTAAACGTAATACCCCGCCTGCTTGTCTTCTGTGTTAGAGAGGGATGAGGGACATGGTATCAGAAGTGGTATGTATAAAAGGGCACGGTGTTAAAGGAAGCATAGCTAAAACAACTTGTTGACTGACAGCTCCAGTTTCTTCAATTTAAGTCCGAGAGACACCTGGTTGGTATTGGAAGAATATAAAGGAGTGGATCATCCCTACTGTATGTATAATATGCAAAACAGGTCAGAAATAAATTTCTGATGTTAAAACTTGCTCAAATAATTTATTTGCAAAATATGAAACAAGGCATATAGAACGCTCTAAATGATATTTGAATAAACTGATATGTCTGATATTGATAAAAATATTTGAATTACTACCGAAAATGTTTGAAATAAAGTCCAAATTGCATAAAACGAATAAAATAAGGGAAATTACAGCATCTTTTCACTAGGCATATATTTTTTGTACTGATTAAAGATATCCAAGTTGTCAGAAGTGTATGGAGTGTTCGCATGTTTGTGCAGTATTACAGTAAAGTTATTTCACAAAATACAGCCATTACAGAGCATATTTCGTAAAGTAAAGCATTATGAAGAGTTTATTGTGCATTTGAATCCTGCTGTCATTGCAGGAGAGGGGGGTAACTATCATATTGTTGTACCAGCTGAGTGAAAGGAGGACCCTTGTTCTTAAAACTTAAATTTAGAGAAATGTGTAACCCTTAGACAAATGTTACTATAGAAAGGCACTTATTTTACACAATGGAGCAAAAGCCTAGTGAAACTTTTGCAGCATGTATAACTGACTTGAGAAATAAGGCTAAAACATGCATATTTGATGATTTAAGAGATGAGTTGATAAAAGACAGACTTGTGTGGAATTAAGGATGATGCTGTGAGAAAGATTTTGTTTTGTGACCGTGATTTAACTTTGAATAAGGCCATTGAGATTTATCAGATATATGAGCTCACAGAAAAGCACACAAATATGCTTACAAATGACAGACGCATGTTTCCAGTAATTTCTAGAGCTCATTGACAGTATACATCACGTGGTTAAAAGAAACAGGCCCAAGTACATAGCAGCAACTGTAGCCCCTGCAGCATTCACTGGCAACCCCCAGAGCTTTCCAGCAAATTCTAGAGTTTACACAGTCTCAGTGAAGCATAAGAGCGAGTCAGCAAACAGGCATAAGGGTGACGGTATATGCTTACCCAGTATTATTGCCAGCTGTTGTAACTGTGGTGGAAATCATGAGTCTAAAACGAAGAAATGTTTAGCTTTTGGTCAGCAGTGCCGCAAATGCAATAAGTGGAATCATTACAAAAAGTTTTGTAAATCAAAAGGCCCACATTCTTTCATTAAAAGAGAACATTTTAAGAAACAAGTTGATCAATAAGAAAACTGCAACTCTATTCTTTATGTTGATGGTGTTTCAGTGCTTCATGAGACAGCCAATGCAGTAGATTTAAGGCAAAGAATGAAGTTCATAGGTTCATAGGTTGGTACTAGGCTATCAGCCCTAGGGCCTATATAAGCCTAGCCATAACAATTCCCTGGCTATTTCTTCCCACATTATTTACTTTCCTGGACCCCTGTCTAGCAGGACGACTGACGTGATCCCTGGGGTGAATTTCCTTTCTCCCATCCAATCGTCAAGGTTCCTCTTGAAGAGGTCCAAAGAGGCACTCTGCTTGACATGTATGGGCAATCTATTCCAGAGTATTTTGTACTGTTCAGATAAATGGAAAACCCATAGAGCTAAAAGTTGATTCAGGTTCCAAGTGCAATGTTATGTCAGCAGCAACATTTGCTAGAGTATGCCATGGTGAAAGGCTTGATTTGGGAAAGTGTGCAAAGCTTGTTGCTTATGGAGGTGAAGAAATTCAAACTGAATGCTCAGTAGTGCTTTCATCTTACTCTGCTGGGAGATGATACAACTTATTTTATGTGGTCAAGAGGCACGCCCAGTCATTATTAGGGCTCAGAGACACCTTGAAAATCATACTGCTTTTATTTAATAAGGAAGTCCATCATGTTAGCCTAAAAGACCACTACTCTAATTTCACCCAGTATATTTTTCTACCTTTGCTGATCTTTTTGAAGACAAACTAGGGAAGTGTCCAGTTGTGTACTCCATGAAGTTAGACCCAAATGTCAGTCCAGTTATCAAGCCAGCTCAGAAAGTTCCAATAACCATGCAGGACAGAGTCAAAGCTGAGCTAGATAAAATGGTGCGACAATGTGTGATTTGTCCAGTAGATGAACCAACTGAATAGGTATCTTCCATGGTGGTAGCTCATAAGAAAAACTCAGATGACATCAGAATATGTACTGATCCATGAGATTTGAACAAAGCACTAAAAAGACCTCATCAACCAATGCGCACGAAGTTGCGCACTGATGCCAAATGCCACTGTATTTTCTGTCTTAGATGCAAAGAGTTTACTTTGGCAAATTCAGCTTGACAAGAAATCCTCATTACTCACTACTTTCAGTACTCTGTTTGGCAGGTACAGATTTTTGAGAATGCCATTTGGGATAAATTCTTCAAGTGAAGTCTTTCAACATGCAGTGGAGCAACTTTTTTCTGGGTATCCTTGTGCTATTAAAGTAGAAGACATACTAGTTGGAGGTAATGGTGAAGCTGAACATGACAGAAACCTCAAAAAAGTTCTGGAAAGAGCATGTCTAGTGAATCAGAAGCTCAATCCACAGGAATGCAAATTCAGGCTACAAGAGGTTACTTATGTTGCCATTTATTTACCAGTTCAGGCATACGATCAGACCCCTCTAAACAGTTAGCTATTCTAAAGATGCCAGCTCCAGACAATATTCAAGCCCTGCAACATTTTATTGGCATGATTAACTATCTAGGCAAGTTCATTCCAGACTTGAGCCAACTTTCAGCACTGCTTAGAGAGCTGATACATAAAGATGTATTCTGGTCTTGATTAGAGCAACACCAAAGATAATTTGATGTCCTGAAACACAGAATTGCTAGTCCACCAACTCCCAGATACTATAATGTTCACAGGCCAGTTATTCTTTTATGTGATGCTTCGAAATTTGGTCTAGGTGCAGTCATTCTACAAGAGGGTCAACCTGTTGCCTATGTATCGAGAACTCTTAACCAAACTGAAATGCAGTATGCTGAGATCAAGAAAGAGCTTTTGGAAATTGTGTTTGTGTGTTCAAAGTTACACGATTATGTTTATGGTAGACCTATCCAGATCGAAACAGACCACCAACCTCTAGTCACTATCTTGAGAAAGCCTATGCATTCAGCTCCAGCCAGATTGCAACATATGATGTCAAGATTGCAAAAGTATAATTTCAGTCTTGTCTATAAGAAAGGCAAACTTCTTTATCTTGCTGATACATTATCCAGATCAATAGGAAAAACACTGAACAGATTTTGAAGTCATGGAAGTGAGAAATTTTTCTTCCACACATCTTGATGAGCTGAGAGATCACACAGCCACATATCCAGTTTTACAAAGGTTCAACCATTTTATCAATCAAGGATGGCCATCCAAGCAATCTAGTTTACCTCAAGAAGTGCAATCTTATTCTCCATGCAACCTTATTTTCCATACAGAGATGAGATTTTGTCTGACAGCGGTCCGAAAGTAATTGTTCCAAAGTCCTTGCAACAAGAGTACATTACTATCTTGCATCGTGGTCACCCAAGAACCAGCTCTACCAAAAGAAAGGCAAGAGGACTAATATTTTGGCCTTCTATGTCACAAGATATTGAGAGAGTACTTTTATCTTGTTCCATGTATACTAAGCCACATTAACAGAAGGAACCACTTCAGCTAAACTAGATTCCTGAATTACCTAGGTTGACAGTGGCCACTGACATTTTTGAGTGGAATGGTCAACATTATTTGGTGTTACTAGACTCATTCAAATTGGTTTGAGATTAACCTACTTCCTAACCTAGAATACAGTACTGTCATTACTAAGATGAAGCATCATTTTGCAGTCCATGGTAGTCAACACAAAGTTATTTCTGACAATGGCATGCAGTTTACAAGCCAACAGTTCAAAAGATTTGCTGAAGAATGGGACTTTACTCATGTCATGAGTAGCCCTGAGTACCCGCAGTCAAATGGTTTGGCAGAACATGCAGTTCAAAGTGCAAAACAGTTGCTAGAGAAGTCAAAACAAGACAATATTGATGTTTTTCTGAATCTCTTGAATCTCAGAAACATTCCTTGTGATAAACTTCTTGGTTCACCTGCTCAGAGACTTCTGTCGAGACAAACCAGAACCACATTACCAATCATTAGTCAGTTCCATGTGTCAAGAACAACAGGTCAGTGAAAACCAATCTGTTGAAGATGCATTTAACCCAGAAGTTCTACTACAATAAGACCAGCAAACCGCTCAATCCATTATGAGAAGGAGAAGTGGTAAGGATGCAAACATCCAAAGTTTATGAATGGATTGGAGCTGTGAAGAATATTTGCCCAGAGCCGTGATCGTATATTGTGGAATTACAAGGAGCAGAGTTTAGGTGGAATCAGAAACATTTAATGCCAGTGTCTGAGCCTATACCATAGCACATAGCCTGTGAGAAACACTCTTTATCTCAGAGTGAGTTGTCCATTGTTCCTGTTCCAGAGAATATTCCCATTCCTGTGATGCATCCAGAAGTTCCCGATACGAGTTGTTCACTGAAGACTGCCCCTTTTGCTAAATTCAGTTCAGATTGTTATGTTACCAGATCTGGTCATATCTCCAGACCATGTAATAGATACACGGCAACTTGGTCATGAACATTGTGTTTATTTCTAATGTCTATAATAATGCATGTCTAACTCCAATGTTGTTTTTTTACTAAGGGCAATCTTTGTAAGAGGGAGGATGTAGATCAATGTGTGTGGATGTACCTTTAAGAAGTTATCTAAGGGCTTGCACAAGTGTGTAAATACTGAGCACGTGCAAGCCTGGCTGCCATTTTGTAGTAAGCTGTTGAGATATAAGCATGTATGTATATAAGGTCTGTCTGTTAATCAGTTTGTTTATATTTTATGATGCTGCTATCCATCCTGATGTGTTTCTATGTATTAAAAGCATCTAAACGAAATACCCCACCTGGTTGTCTTCTAAGTTAGAGAGGGACGAGCGACAGAGGTAGAAAAGGCGTTTATTTCAATAAAGTTAAGAAAACATAGCAGACATGATGATCTTTGTGGTCATGTACTTAAAACTTGTGCAAGAGAATTAAGTTCTGTATTTCATTCTATCTTTAATAGATCATTACAGACACAGCATGTAACTGAGGTATGGAAAAATGCTGTGGTTCCAATTCTGAAATTGAAATGTCCAAAAAATCTTAATGATTTTAGACCTGTAGCACTTACATTAATCATAATGAAAACTTTTGAAAGGTAGATAACGTTAGAAATTTTAAAGAAAACAGAGCATGTGCTCGATCCTATGCAATTTGCCTGTAGGTCACGTAGAGGTGTAGAGGATGCAACAGTTACCTCACTTAACTTACTTGTTAAACATCTGGAAAATAATGGGTCACATGAAAAACGAGTAAACTAGAGAAACAGCACTCAAACCTTGTAAATCGACACAAAAAAGACGATAATGAAGGAAACAGCTCTCTGCACACATTTATTATATAATATAAAGTAAATCCAGCCAAATATCGAATGAACAAGTCACAGTCAATCCTATATTCAAAGCACCTCTCCATCATTAAACTAAAGCACTCACAATAAAATATACATATAAGAGGCATATAAAATAAGCACAGAATAACATAGAATCAAAATAAAATAAAATAGAGCTAACATCATATAATTTAGTGATATCAATTTATTTCATGTGTTCATTTTAACAGTCTCCTATTTTTCAACCTGGAAACAATGGAAAGATGGCCATTCAAACCCTGTCCTGTATGTGCCCCCAGTCTTATTATCCAGTCAAGCTCTCTCTCCTCTGTTCTTGAGCTGATGACACCCTTCCTGACATCCTCTTTAACTATTTCTAGTACATTAAACTGAAAGTGATGTTCAGCTCCACAAGATAAAATATATTTGGCAACAACACTATAAGTTTGTTCTATTTTCAAACAGTACATATGGTCCCTAATGCACTCTCTTAGCCTCCTGTTGGTTTTACCCACATAGAATGCTCTGCAGAGAGTGCACCGGGCTAAATACACTAAATTCATGCTGTTACAATCAGCCTCTATGTTAAAAAGAAACTTTCTTCCTATATTAGGATGTACAAATTCTACACCTTCAAAAATGTATTGGCAAAAATTACATTTCATACATTTCCTAGTTCCTCCGACTGGCTTTTGTACCTTCATATCTATACTACTTCTAGGATAGCATAACTTCCTTTTAAGAGATCTACTATTCTTATAAACTAAAGAGGGCTTTTCATCTATTAAACCTGCTCTCTCTATCGACATGTAAGATATGCCAATTATTCTCTAGTACCCCATTTAATACTCGATTGTCACTTGTATAAGTGAGTGCCACTGCGACTTTAGTACACCTCATTTGTTGCTTAGTATTACAACTCCCCCTGTTTGAATAATATGGCTTTGCCCTGTCCTTTCTAATATGTCTAGCATAATTACTTGCCTCCACAACATCCTTACTACCATATCCTCTGCCTTCAAAATCTCTTTTTAGTTGTTTTAATTCAGTTTCAAAGTCTGAGTCTCTATCTGTAAGTATAGAGCATCTCATGGCTTGCCCTCTCAGTACATTGCAAAACACATGCTGGGGGTGCATACTTGTTCTATGTAAATACATTGCCCTTTGGCAATTTTTTTTTAAAGCGATTAGTATATAGAAAATTCTGATTATCCATAGTAAGTCTGATGTCCAGAAAATCTATTACATCTCTGGAATATTGACTTGTAAATTTTAGAAAACTACAACTAGTATTTAAGTGTTCAATAAACAACAGTAGATCGACCTCTTCACCGTCCCATAGAATGAAGAGGTCGTCCACAAAATGTCTGTACAGAAGTAAAGATGTATTTGCCAAAGTATGGCCAAAAACAGTATTTGCTTCCCAGTCAGCCATAACAATGTTGGCGTATCTATTGGCACAAGATGTGCTCATAGCCATGCCACACACCTGTAAAAAATACTCATCATCAAAAACAAAGGTATTGCTCTCTAGCACTAATTCGAAGAGATAACATATGACATCAACATGTCTCTCATCGTATATCATGTGTCGCATAAAATCTTTCACCATGGTAATCCCTTCACCATTAGGGATCATAGTAAATAATGACCACATCAAGTGTTGCCATTGTAGTCCTGTGCTGTATACATGCCCCCTTAGTACAATCAAACAGTCCTGTAAAAACTGTTTACTGTCTCATTTAATATGTACTCACATTTCATTAGTGCAGGTTTTAGTTGTTTTTCAATATATATGGACAATGGCTCCATCAACCAGCCATTACCTGCCACTATTGGTCTAAACGGTGGCCTTAACAGATCTTTATGTATTTTAGGTAAACCCTGAAATGTGGGTACCAAAGGAAATTCAACCATAAAAATATCTAAACATGTCTCTTGTGATAAACAGTTCATTCACACATGCAACTAATGCATTAATAACTTTTTCATGAATGACCATGATGGCCTCTTTATCTATACATTTATATAATTCAGAGTCAGAGAGCATTTCTTTCAAAGAAGAGAACTAAAAATCCCTGTCCATCACTACAGTTAACCCGCCCTTATCAGCTGGGCGAATCACCACTGGTTCCATCAGTTTCCAAGTTTAGCGCTTGTTTCTCATCATTGATAAATTATCAAACCTTTTACTCACATTCTTATTACTAAAAAATTCATACACATGCTGCTCACATATTTTATAAAAACTTCTAACACTGGATGATACTGAGAATTAAACGTACTCGGCTTGGCAAATTTAAACTCATTACTACACTGTGTTGTATCTTTAATTAATAATTTCATTTGCAACATTCTAAGATCCACCTTCACATCAGTTAAAACTGCAGATTGAGCAGGGACAAACAACAAACCTCTGCTCAATAAAGAACATTCAGTCTCAGATAAGCAAGGACAAACAACAAACTTCTGCTCAATAAAGAACATTCAGTCTCAGATAAATACCTGGTGGATGTATTCCATATCAAGTCCTGTCTACAGTTTTCCACATTCTCGCTAATGTATTCGCTCCCTGGCTGTCCATTCTCCTTCTGTTTTTCCCCCTCGAGTCTCTCCATTGTCTAATGACTGTTTCATCTTCCTTATGGGCAAAGAAATGGAAAAAAAATGGCTCCTTGACGAGCACTGAAGCCTTCGGTCTGTCCACAGAATCCAGCGCTGTTGTTCTCCTCACCGTTGACGTACTCATACTTGTGCCTTCACCTGCCAATGGCGTTGCATAAACAGATGGCTCCTGCGTATTAGGTGATTAGATAGGCTCAACCATGTTATTCTATGTTTATTTTATATGCATCTTATATGTATATTTTACTGTGAGTGCTTTAGTTTAATGATAGGCGGTGCTTTGAGTTTAGGATTGACTGTGATTTGTTCATTTGAAATTTGACTATTTGCATGAGTACAAAAAGAGGGGCTGGGTTTGCTTGTTTATGGTCTGATGAAGCAAACAGAAGTTTGTGAAAGTGCTTACCTGTTGTAACTTACTTGCAATAAAGGGATGTTATCTGGAAATATGACGTATGGATTTATAACTTGACCTGGTTTGAGGCTGTGAACATTCTTTGAATTTATAACTTGACTTGGCTTGAGACTGTGAACATTCTGCCATAGCTGCTTCAATAATTGGCTGCATTCATTCCTTTTTTGTTAGAGATCTGTATACCTCCATACCACAAACTACAGAATGGGTCTCTTGCACATTGAGAATTAATAATGCACCACAATCTGAGATATAATTTGTTGAAGAGTCATTAGACATCATCATATAAAACAATTACATCACTTTTGACAATGAATACTATCTCCAAAAAATTGGAGTAGCAATGGGCTCCCCATGTGGAGCAAGTTTTGCTAATCTTGTTGTGGCATTCTTGGAGTCAGAGTTCGTTATGTCAAACACACTAATAAATGAACAAATTCACTTTTACACATGATTTTTAGATGACATTTTCATAATTTTAAAAGGCAATGAAGATGAAGCCCTTATTGTAATTACTTTAACAATACTACACTTTTCTTGAAGTTCACTTTTACTTATCCTAACGAGTGTATTTCATACTTAGATAAAGAACTCGGGAAGGATAGGAGCCATCAGATGTATACTGCTAAAATATTTAGGAAGGAGACTTACTCTAATGCATTTTTGCATTTCTCAAGTTGTCACCCGTACCATCAGAAAAGGTCAGTTGTCAAAGTACAACTGGTGCAAGCAGCCAGGATGATTACAGTAGAAGAAGACGACTTTGCAGAATGTGACAACTTGAGGAACATGTTCCTCAGGTGAGGTTATCCTGATTCTTTAATCCTAAACCTGGTAGAAGAAGTTAGTATAAAATGTAGTAGAGGTATATATCAACCACTCTTACACAAGAGTGCCACACACGTTTTAGTGGAAGAAAGTGTAGAAGTACAAAATAGTAACACAATAAACACACAAGAAACTACTAACCCCCCCACCAGTATTACATCTAGTTTTATTCTAACTTACAGCTTAGACGCAGTAGACCTAAGGCAGATTATATACAAAAATTGGAACTTATTAGTAAATGATAATTCAATAGCTGGTAAATTACCAAGGTGCCCACAAGTAATTTATAGAAGGGGTAGGAACATAAAGAACATATTAGAAAGGAACATTCCCCACATGGTGAGACATCCTGATATGTTTAAATGTGGTATGTGTGGGTACTGTAAACACATGACAGAAAGTTAATCATACTGTATTAGGAACAAAAAGTACCATACAGAAAAAAAAATACAACTATAACTCAGATTGATAATGAATTTAGGGTAGTGCCAATTATGTTCAGCCTTCTATATCGGGAAGACTGAACGTAAGCTCAGAGAGCGAGTATATGAACACATCTACAGTATTAGTAGAAATAAATAGGAAAATGCACTAGCTAGACAAACTTTAAAACATCCTACTCATTATTTTAAGTTTAGAGTTATAGACCAACTGACCACAGACAACTGGGGTGGTCTTTACCCACTATTGTTAGAAAAGCTTAAATTACTGTGGCAGTTATGTTTAGAGGCTTGCCAAAGCCCAGGATGAATTAAATCTGCTCTAGTCAGTGTGTTCTTAATCTTATAAGTCTTACAAGATAAGACAAGGGAAGAATTAAACATATATTTTTTAAGATGTATTCTTCTTCTTTCGGCTTTTCTCGGTTAGGGGTCACCACAGTGGATCACCTGTCTGCTCATGATTGGCAGTAGAGTTTTACAGTGCCAAGTTGCCAGCCTGGCACCCAAACTTCCACAGAAGGCACACACATGCACACACTCACACCTAGGGCCAATTTAGAGTGTCCAATGCACCTACAGCATGTCTTTGGGATGTGGGAGGAAACCGGAGCACCCGGAAGAAACCCACGCGACCACAGGGAGGACATGCAGACTCCGCACAGAAGGCACCCCAGCCAAGGATTGAACTGGAGAACCTCTTGCTGTGAGGTGACAATGCTAACCGCTGCACCACCGTGGCCGCCCATTTTTTAACATGTATAATAGTACAAATTTACTTATCTGATAGTAGGAAAGTACTGTGTTGTTGCATTAATGATATGTGTTATTTTTACAACAGGGACTTGTCTTTGAGACAGCCAGAGGGGGTGAATCTTAATTTCACTACTTTAAAATTTGTAGATGAGGGAAAGAAGGGTGTCATTGGCTTATTTTAATCATATGACTAAGAGAATGGTTATTTTAAATGGAATTAGTAATGCATGTTTTTAATCTGAAGAAGTTCTGAACATTGACAGGATGAAAATAACTTTATATTATATAATAAACGTGCAGAGAGAGCTGTTTCCTTCATTGTCATCATTTTTGTGTCGAATTTACAAATAATGGGTCACATGTTAGACTCTTGCCTTATTTGTTGATTTTTCTTCTGCTTTTAATACAATTCAAAAGAAACACTGTTTAGAGGAGAAGCCAAGCACCAGACAGCTGTAGATACAAATCCAAGTTTATTGAGTGAACCAAACATCTGAGGGAGGTATGGGGGTGAAGCTCCCTATGTAAAGCAATTAGTTTTGTGATATATCTGTTTTGCATACTGTGTTTTTTGGGTGTGTACTTGTGTTGGTTTGGTGTTTTAGGTGGTGGTGAGTACTTTCTGTTGTAAGAGGGTGGACATATTGGGGGCAGTGCTTTATTTGACCAGTCTGATGTGTGATTAGTGCCATCATCATCAACCTCCCTTTTCCAGGTTTCTACAGTGGGTTCATGATGAGGTGTCAACTGTCACCATCTCTCTCTCTCTCTCTCTTCAGTGCCACTCTCCTGCCTTCTTTGACACTCATGCCTGACTGTCACAGGTCTTCTCTCACACAGTCCATCTACCTCTTTGCTGGATGTCCTTGTTTCCTCTTTCCTTCTTCCTGTCTGTCCCAAATCATCTTTACCAGGCTGTCTACTGCTTTTCTGCACATGTACCCAAATCACTGTAATCTGTTCTCTTTGACCTTTTCTAAAATTGGAGTTAGTTTGGCTTCTGCTCTTATCTCCTCATTTCTTTGTCTATCCCACAGTGTGCATCCTACCACCCATTTCAGGCATTTCATCTCCATCACCTCTAGCCTTCTCATCTGCTCTGCCTTTACTGCCCAGGGTTCTGTACCATACAGTAGTACTGGTCACACCACTGTTTTGTACACCTTACTTTTCAGCTTCTTTGGCATTCTTCTGTCATATACTACACCTGACAATGTGCCAGTTGGCTGCAGCCCTTCTGATTCTAGCTTTGACCTCATCATTCAAACTTCCCTTCTCTTCAACCACTCCTCCCAGATACTTGAAGCTGTTAACTTGTTCCACTATTTTCCCTTCTATCTCAATTCTCAGCGTCTTTTGAACTTCTACATTTGTTGCCATTACATCTGTCTTACCTGTACTTAGTTTCATCTTGTGTGCCTTCACCTTTGCATTCCATTCCCCTATCCTTTGCTGAAGTTCTTGCTCAGATTTTTCCTGTAATGTCACATTGTCTGCATGCAACAACTTTGTTGATCTATTCCCTCTGACCTGTTTGCTAATGTAGTCCATCATCAGTATGAACAGCAGTGGGCTCAGAGCTGAACCTCGATGCACACCCACTCTCACTGGGAATCCCTCTGTGAGTCTGAATACTATTCATACTTGAATCATTAGGTCTTTGTACATAGCCTACAAAATTTACCAATGTTTCTGGGACTTTGAACCACAGTGGGACTGCAAAATCAGCTTTCTTGGAACCTTGTTATATACATTTTCCAAGTCTAGGAATGCCCAGTTGGACTCTCCTCATCTTTAGCTTCTTCTCAATTATCTGTCTCCCTGCAAACATCAAGTCAGCTGTGCTGCATCCTGATTTGAATCCAGGCTGCTCATCTTCCATCTTACTTTCAGCTACTCTGTGTAGTCATTTATTAATCACCCTATCCAGAATTTTCATGCAATGTGACAGAAGTTTGCTATCCTGTACTGCCCATAGTTCTGGATGTTCCTTTTGTTCTTGTAGACTGGCACTAGTATACTTATTCTCCAGTCATCTGGGATATGCCATTCTCTCCACACTGCTATGAGTAAACTCTGGAGCCATTTCTCCCGTATCTCACCCAACATATTTATCAAATCTGCTGTGACCTCATCTGAGCTTGCTGCTTTCCCTGATTTCATATTTCTTAGTGCTGTTCTTACATCTTCTATGATGGGCTCCTCCTCTTCTCTCATCATAGGCTGTGTCTGGGGAAGCACAGCTTCTGTGGGGTTTTCTTAATTCAGAAGCTGCTGGAGGAACTCATTCCATCTGCCTTTGATATCCTGTAGATTAGTGAGCACATTGTTGCTGTCATCCCTTATGAAGGGCATCTGCCTTTCTTCTTTATCTTTCTGTCTTTGCCTTGTAACCTGATATAGTTTCTTTATGCCCTGTACTGACTTACTTTCCAGATGCCTTGCTCCTTGATATTACAATTCCTTTCTTAGCTTCTTTATCAGGCAGCCAGTATTCCTTTCTAGCCTGGTCCAATTCTTCTATCTCTCATTTTTTCCTGTATGTCTTTCTTTCCTTTGCTGACTTCCTGGACTTCTGCATTCCATCACCAGCTTTCCTTACATAACGATTAGCAATTTTATTTTACTTATTTTATTTTACATTTGTTAACCGGGAAAGTCTGACTGGACACACATCCATTTTCAGCGGAGGCCCGGGGAGAAAAGCTGCAATAGCATGTCATAAAGAAATTACACAAGAATATCATACAGAGATATAGGTTCCATAGAAGCATAAGTTATGTATAGATTAACAATTCCTTTAGTAATGTCACCATACAGCATTCTAGTAGTATTTTGTTACAGAAATAACCAGTGATTATTAAGCTTTACAGTGAAAGGAATTAGGGGACCTTTAGTAGAATCCTTGAACATGGTATTGGTGCAAATTAACCTGGGGGATAGCATGAACAAAGCCAATTGTTTGAGAAGTGGGTTCTCAGGAGTTTCTTAAATTTAATAGTGGAGGTAGTGGAGGTTATTTGGCTAGGTAGTGAGTCCCAGATTTTGGCAATAGTGCAGGCAAAGAGAGATTTGCCAGCATCATTTTTGTGTCTGATAATGCTTATTAGGTTCTGAGAACTAGATCATAAGGCTCTGGTAGGAATGTGGGGGCTAATTATATTTTGAAGTGCAGGGGGGTTTCTGGAAGGTAGAAGAGATTATGCATTATTATACCATGACCCCCCCAAAACGTGCACGCTGATTGGCCAGTGTGCCCATTGTAAATCGAGTTATACTAATGGAAAAAGTTCCGGTCGCCGGGACTTTTTTCCATTAGTATAACTCGTTTTTTTTAAAACACTGTCTCGCTATGTTAAATGGGTTTAACATAGCGAGACAGCTTTAAAATAAGCAACAGAGATCTCCGTTGCTTATTTTAAAACTGTCTCGCTATGTTAAACCCATTTAACATAGCGAGACAGTGTTTTAAAAAAAAGCAATGGAGAAAGCAAGATCTCCGTTGCTTTTTTTAGAGTCTCGCTATGTTAAATGAGTTTAACATAGCGAGACAGTTTAAAATAAGCAACGGAGATGTCCGTTGCTTATTTTAAAACTGTCTCGCTATGTTAAACTCATTTAACATAGCGAGACACTAAAAAAAAGCAATGGAGATCTTGCTTTCTCCGTTGCTTTTGCCCACAGCTCTGATGTACTGCGCAGGCGCGCAGTACATCAGAACTGCCGCGGATGCCAGACATCTGCGGAAGGGCAGTAAACAGGCATTATACTATGCCATTATTTAAGAAAAGTAATAGTTTCTTTTCTTAAATAATGTCATGGTATAATAGCAATAACCCACTTCTGGGTGTGGGTAATGCTAATTTAACCACGGTTGGCTTTGCTTGGTTACTCGGGCTTCGCCCTCGGGACCAAACCACGCCAACCGTGGGTAAATTTAGCATTACCCACACCCAGGCGTGGGTTATTGCTATATTGTGAGTTGATTAAACAGAAGTAGTTGAGGTAGCTTGAGCCAATTGAGTTGGTTAAGGGCAAGACAGTGGTGGGATTTGTATGAGGTTTCAGTAGCAAACTTGGCTATTTTGTTATAACAAGATTCCATTTTGTTCGGATCACTCTGGCAGAGATTAGTAAGGATGGGAGAGGCATAGAGAAGACTGGATAAGAGATGAGTTCTTGCAATAGTAGCTTTAGTTTGTTTAGTTATAAAGTGTTTGTTCCTATAGAGAAGTCCTAGTTTTTTTATTAACTTTCTTAATGGTTTGTGCTATATGGATGTCAAATTTGAGGTTATTGTCTTTTTCTACACCTAACAGTTTAGTATGTGCATTTGGAGTGATTTGAATGTTATCTCTGGAGTGAATGGTGAAAGTGTTGTTGAGGGGAGGAGCATGACCTGGGCCAAAAATAATTAATTTAGTTTTTTTGGGGTTAAGAATAAGTTCGACGTTTGGAACTAATTCTTAGTTCATGTTTAGAAGGTTGATTGGTTTTACGTCCAGCTTTTGCTCAACAGAGCTATCCTAAGTAACCCAAGCTGGAAAACTGGACACCGGCCAGTAAGTAGCTTATTGACCCATGGCTGCTGGGCTTTATGGTGTGCACACACCGGCAATAGGGGCAAATACATCTTTCTCACCATTAGCATGGGTCCATGGAATAAGTCAGAGTAGGGTGGGTCCTCAACCCAGTTATCACAAGCAAATTCCCATAAAGACATATTTTACACTGTTGAGTGTCTAGTCCTGACATAGCACACAGTCTATGTATCATGAGGATACTGTGCACGAAAGTAGATTCCAAAACAGATGGTTTATACAACTCTTCCCCCATAGGGCACCATTTAGATCCTGTGCTGCTACCCACATCTCCATTCTTTGGTGAGCTTGAGATGGAAACACTCAGCATGTTTTTTGGAGGTGGGAAGAACCGCATAGAGACACAGAAAGAACAAGCAAACTCCAAACAGGCATTTGTAGGAGGTCAGGATCAAACCTTATACCTTGTGGATAAGAGGCAAAGACCTTACCCTTTATACCAACTAGTCTGTATGATTAATGTGCCAGTCACAAAAGGTTAGCTTTTACAATCAGTCTTTAAGTATGCTTTTTGTTCAGGCCATCATTAAGTCAAAAAGTTGAAAAAAGCTATAAAACGCACCTTAGAGCATCTATAATCCCATTGTTTCTGATGGCTAGTGGCCTCTAGAACTCCATCTGAATTTACTTATTACAGTGTATTCTTGGTTAGGTTGGGTATGTTCAATGGACTCAGTGAAAAACAAAGTTGAAGAACAAGACTGCATTCTACCATTAATCAGCATTTTTGTTCATACCATCACTGAAAGATTGTTTTAAAAACTGTAAAATGCACCTCAGACCATCTAGAACCCCTATGGCCTCTAGAAGTCTGATGGTTCCCAAACAACTGGCTTAATGCAGTTTTTTCCATCACAGTTATTTCTTGGAGAGCTAGGATGTGTTGAAAGGATTCAGGGGAAAAACAAAGTTGAAAAGCAGGACTAAATTTCTTCCTTTAATCATGCATTTTGTTCAGGTAATTATTGTTTGTAAAAACTTGTTTAAAAATGTAAAATGCACGTCAGAAAAGCAATATAAACCCCCATGGCTTCTTCCAACCCATACACCCCAGCTTAATGCAATTCTTTCATATGCAGTTATCAGAGAGCAGTATTGCCTACTTAAAATGGATTGAATGAATGAATAAATGCAGGTAAGACAATCTGTGACAAAAAGAAAGAAAATAATAATCTGGAAGGTATACGTAAGTCTGGCTGGGAAGGCAGCTGATAGTGTGTGTATGTGGAGCCATGGGCAGCAGGGGGGGGGGTCATCATGGAACACTTTCACCTAGGGCACTACTTGGCCTAAGTCCAGACCTGTAAGTACAGTACTTTGTCAGAAATGTTGGGGGAGCAAATGGTTGCAATGATTCTTTTGAGGTGGAAATCAGGATCCAGTTTGCCCAGGGATGGTAATGGCTTTCTATTTTTAATGACTAACTAGAAAAGCATTTACATAAAAATGAAAATCATATTCTAAACCAGCTGTGACTGAACTACTGAATATTGTAAAGGAAATAAAAACTGGAGATGAGATCTTTAGAAAGTGGGAGGAGCAAACTATATACAAATAAATGAATCTGTGAGAACAATACGTGCAGAATAATGTTCGGGAGGAGGACTAAAATTTAAGCCAAGGCAGGAATTGAGCAAATTAGGTAATGTTGGAGTGAATGATGATTGCTAATTAAAAATAAATTTCTGTGTGTGTATGTGTGTGTGTGTGTATATATATATATATATATATATATATATATATATATATATATATATATATATATATATACATACATATAGATATGAATTATGAAAAGGAAAAATGTTTTGTATGGTTTGCGTTCTTCTCCATTATTGTATGTGCACCTATTTTAATGTCCACAAAGTAAGAATTTAATAAAGATATTTAAAAAAAATGGGGTGGGGTGGGGGCTTTGCCCTTGTTAACAAAAAAATGGGGTGGGGTGGGGGCTTTGCCCTTGTTAACAAAGAAAAGAAAAAGAAACAGGCATGTTATTGTCATTGACTGAAAGACCAGAAAATCCTATGTACTGTTACTACAAGTTGTATCATTTTACAGTTACCTCATAATGAAGGAATATGTATCTGCGGGCCATGAAGGAAGATGGTTGTGTAGCTATGGATGGTATATACACATACTATATGGAGGGCACTGTCAGTGGTGGGATGGGATGGACGTGCAGAAGATGACCATTTTCCTTTTCACAGGAATGCACAGTGACAGACTGAATACTTAACTGTATCCAGTACTGTTAATGCTAGTACTGGAAGACTGAAAACATCACAGTTTTGTATGCGTTATTACATTTCAGAAAGATATAGTTTTCAGGTGGGAAAGGGGTATAACAGTTTGCCTTGCTACTCAACATGCTTGGTTCTCCAGTTCAGCTGTTGGTTGGAGTGTCCGCTGTGGGAAATCTACATGCCCTCTATGTGTCTCTATGGGTTTTCACTGGATGTCTTTGTTTCCTTCATATTCCAAAGATGTGGCATGGGTGAATTGATACCGCTCCCAAACTGTACTTAGGTGTGCATGTCATGTGAGTGAATGAGTGAGTGAGTGAGTACATCCTGCAATGAACTGGGTGAGTGAGTACATCCTGCAATGAACTGGCATTTTGTTCAGGACTGGTTTCTTTGCCTTGCACCTAATGAGTGCCAGAATAGCCACTGGTTTCCCCTTGACCATGAAATGGATTAGACAGGTAATAGAGAATGAATAAATTGCATTCATGAAAAAGTAGCACTAGTGAGTTTAGTCTTTTGCAATTGCTGAGAATGAAAACAGCTTTAGTAAATTATTCTGCATCCCCAGTGTTATTTGAAAATGGAAGATTTAGTTCATGGAGCTGTGGCCACAATAGTAATATAAAAAGATGACACAAGAAAAAGTGATGCTAAACCCATGGTCTGGCTTTACAAAAGACAGGCTTCCTAGTTTTAGGCAGTGAACATTAAAAGATTAGTCCCTTGCCAGGCTTTCAAATGGAGAAGGCAGGCACTGGGGACTGGATGTCCTCAGTACCATTAAGGAAAGATTCCCAACAGTCAAGATGGTATGCTTGACATTCTTAGATTACAATTAATATATGTGCTAAAGCAATAAGTGAGAAGGTCACTGAAAAACCTATCAGTAAAAACAAAATGAAAACTCCAGCAAAGCTAGAACTTCCACTGCATAACCTCCCAAACCTCTTGTATCAGAGGCACATGGAACATATGCAAATGACCCTTATGAACATCAGGTGTTTCAGCTAATTAGCAATTCAGACAATTTCAGGCCAATAAAGCCAATTCCACTAGCTACAGATATCTATATTTCAGCCTTGTTATGACCTCATCAGCACAGCACAAGCAGTATTTGACTAGGCATAAGAAACACAGGGCTGTTATACCCAGCTGATGTCCATTATCATTAGGGTCACTGCAAAAATATCCCAAACAACAAACTAAAACAATAAGTGAGAAGGTCACTGAAAAACCAATCAGTAAAAACAAAATGAAAACTCCAGCAAAGCTAGAACTTCCACTGAGTGACCTCCCAAACCTCTTGTATCAGAGGCACATGGGATATATGCAAATGACCCTTATGAACATCAGGTGTTTCAGCTAATTAGCTGAAACACCTGATGTTCATAAGGATCATTTGCATATATCCCATGTGCCTCTGAATTAATATAGGTTTGGAAAGAAATAGCCAGAATGCTACAAACAGCATCCCTGAAATAGTGTACGTGTAGAGAGAGATGAACAGTGATGCTTTAAAAATACTTTATTTTTAGGTTAATCTACAGCAAGTCAAACTGTGTTCTACTTGAAAATAATAAAACTGTGTAATGGAATGATACATTCACTCATTTCTACTTGGGGAACCAGGTGCTACATTATTGTAAATTAGAAGGCAGGGCCTCTGCTGAAAAGATCACTACAAAGAGTTCTACACCATCTGTGTCCTGACATATCTCAAGGGTACACATACAAAATAATGTGTTTGGTTGCCAAGGCAAAAAGCATTACAGTGATGAAAAAATGGATTTAAACTGCTTAAACCGACAAAACAGCTGCATGAATCTATGATTATGTAATATGCAATGGTCCTAACAATAATAAAAATAAGTATTAACATAAGCACTGCATGTTAGTAATCAAATAAGAAGTATTTTTTAGAATGATAAACCAATAGAAACATGAGCAAATTCACATAACAGGAAAATATTCTCCCTAAATTAAAAACAGTCAGAAGCTATGGATTCCAAATCTGAAGTGGCATTGATAGAACTTTGGTCGTAACGATGGTACATCAGCTAGTAAGACACAAAAAATACTTAATTTGGAGGTCTTCATGTCACTTATTTGCAGTCAGAGAAGTAACATCATTCTTGGAAGCTGCAGCTATAGTAGCTGATTGTATGTGACTGGGGGGATGAAGTAAAAATTAAGGATGAAGTGAAAATATACCTCACACATGCATGGTTAATTCAACATAGTTTTAAAAGAACAAGGTGTACTACTGATTTGGTTGACTATTGTGATAAAACAAGTAAAAAATCAGCAAATGAAGGAATAAAACAGAACACTGTGTTTATCCTGCTGAGAAATATTTAATAAATTTCTGTATGACCAATGCATTCTAAAGTAAATTCATAAAGTTATGTATGATAAATGAATTATAAAACTAAATTTGTTTAGCTTAAATCTGTTACTCAAGGGGTAGAATTAAGAAACAGGTCTGCAGCAAGTAGTAAGCCTAGGGCAGAAAGGGCAAGTTAATGCAGTCATGGAAACTGGTGATTTAGGGACACAGCCATAATGAGAAAAGGTGACATTATCGGCTAATTTGCATTTATCTGAATTTCTTGGGGTTACTGCAAATGCTAACAAATAGCTAGCTGCAGTAGCCACTGCTGGCAGCCCATGCTTCACTTTGGCACAAGCACCCTGATTCACTTTCCCACATGCATGCTATACACATACAAACACACAGACAGATACACACACACACACACACACACACACACACACACACACACACACACACACACACACACACACACACATACACACACACACACACACACACACACACATACATATACCTACCCCTTAACTAACCCCAACCACTATGACACCGAGATAGATACATACACATGCACACACACAAATACACCTATAAAACCTATCCCCCTAACTAAGCCCACTCACTACGACTACCCAGATAGATACACACACAACACACACAACACACACACACACACACACACACACACACACACACACACACACACACACACACACACACCTCAGATCACTTGTACCTCTGCATGCACTCATACATGCAGCCACACACATACAAACATGCACATTTCCTCCACCACTATCTATCCGCTACACTTTCTGAAACTTACCTCTGACATGATCTCTCCCATTGTACATAATGTATGAACATGAACTTTTGTCCATGTTAATTAACACAGCTGGTGATTTACCCAACTGAGCAGTTCTATGAATCTCTTGGCTGTGTAAATCGCTTACAGCAGGCATTTCTGGGGGAGAATATATAACTCATTATTATATGCCTTGTCGCTTTCATGTTGGTACATAAATAAACGAGTCTTTGTGGGTTCTGTTTAAGCAGCTTTATTCTATACAAACACATTACTGTAAAGCTTATTTGACTATGACTAAGTAACTTGTATACAAACTAACTGCTCTGATCATGCATGCTTACACACTGGCTGCTTCTTCAAAATGGCACTAAGGATTGCACATGTCTGGAATATATATGTGCACACACAGCCTCGCATGCTTCTTAAAGATATAGTGTACACACGCTACACTCTGATCTACATCCTCGCTCTTTGAGAAATAGATCATGCAATTTGTTATAAGATATTTAGCATGCAGAAGTCGCAAATAATGTAGAGACATGCATTATAAAATACTAGGTACACATCTATATACAATCAAGTCCACGTTGCTGTGTATTTCACATTGGATTTAGAAACTTGTCCATATCATGTGACATAAATTTGAGAAACAGTTTTAGCAACTGGAACAGTCTCTGCAAAGTGGCTGACCTGTGGAATGTTAGAATTACTCTTGGGAATAGAATCAGACTTTTGAACACAAACTGGTCTGGAAACAATGTCTGACTCCGTCTTTGATTTAGAGTCTGAATCACAGATACAATGTTGTGATTGCAATGGTGATGATTCTGGTACAGGAAGAAGATATCTGTGATTCCTCCTATACTCTACACCCTCTGAGCTTACCAAATAAGATCTTGCCTTGGCACAGATGCCTGTTATCTGTCCTATTCGATCAAAACCTTTTGTTGTCTGGATTCGTACCATCTCTCCTTCCCTCAACGGACAAAGAAATCTGCTCGAGCTGTCATAACTAGATTTCTGGATATTATACTTCTTCAACAATTGAGCCCTGATGGTTTTATTCTTAGAGTGAGGCTGCAACAAACTCAGTGAAATAGGTTGGGTAGTTCTAGTTTGTCTGGAAAGTAGTCTTTGAGCAGGTGAGCCAAGAATATAGTCACCAAGTTTGTTTCTGAGATTAAGTAAATTCAAGAATACATCGGTATTATCATGCTTTGACTTTTGAAGTAATTGCTTTGCACTCTGTACTGCACATTCAGCTAGACCATTGAACTGAGGATATTCAGGGCTATAGCGACATCTACAAAGTCCCATTCTCTCACGAATTTCTGAAACAAGTGGCTAGTAAATTAAGTACCATTGTCAGAATAAAGCTTCTGAGGACTACCATGAACTGAAAAATGATGTTTAAGCTTAGTGACAACAGCTGTTGAGGTTAAATTTGGTTGCAGATCAATTTCAAACCCGTTTGAGTAAGAGTCTACCAAAACCAAATTGTGTTGATTATTCTGTTCAAAGATATGAGTTGCAACAGTAGACCATGGTAATTCAGGTATTGAATTTAGCTGAAGTGGTTCTTTTTGCAAATGTGCTCTGGTGCTATTACAAATCGAACAAGAAGAAAGAAAACTATCACTTTCTTTGGATAATGAAGGCCAAAATACCAGTTTTCTAGTCCTTCTCTTAGTGGGTGATAAACCTGGGTGGCCACGATGCAAAATCTGAATATAGTCATGTTGTAATGAAGCAGGAACAACAATTTTAGGACCTTTGAAAATTATACCATCTTCCATCAATAATTCATCTCTGTAGGGAAAGTAGGATTGCACCTCAGGTGATACACTAGATTGTTTTGACGGCCATCTGACACTGATGTAGCGATTGAGCTTTTGTGAAATTCGATCAGCCATAGTGTGATCTCTCAACTCATCAAGTCTAGTGGTGGAAAAACTATGCACTGACATTACATCAAAGTCAAATTTTTCAGCATCAAGCAGTTCTGTTGTACTTCTAGGTGATCTGGATAAACTATTGACCTGATAAAGCAATTTGCCTTTAGTGTAGACCATTTTGAAATTGTACTTTTGCAATTTGAGCATCATTCTTTGTAATCTTGCCAGAGCAGAATACATAGGTTTCTTTAGAATAGTAACCAGAGGTTGATGATCAGTTTCAGTTTGAATGGCTCGACTATAAATATAATCGTGACACTTGGAACATGCAAAAACTATTGCTAGAAGTTCTTTCTTAATATGAGCATAATGCATCTCAGTTTGAGTAAGTGTCCTAGATGCATAGGCTACTGGTGTGCCCTCTTGTAGAATAACTGCACCAAGACCAAAATTAGAAGCATCACAGGATAGGACAACTAGTTTATTCACATCATAGTACCTTAACCTTGGGGGGGGGGTCACAATTTTCTGCTTAGGGTCATCAAATGCCTTCTGATGATGTAACCATGACCATATGACATTCTTTTATGTTAGCTCTCTTAATGGTGCTGTCATCTCACTGAAATCTGGTATAAACTTGCCCAAATAGATGACCATGCCCAGAAAACACTGTAAACTTTGCACATTATCTGGTGTTGACGTCTCTAAAATAGTTGTTTGTTTTGTTGGGTCGAGTTTTAAACCTGTACTTGTAAACAAATGTCCTACGTAGGTTACTTCTGGAAGTCTGAATTTGCACTTCAGAGGATTAAGCTTTAAATTTACTTCACATGCTCTGTCTAGAGCTTTCTTGATGTTTCTGTCATGCTCTGCTTTGCCATTGTCTCCAACTAGTAGATCGTCTACTAGTACAGCACAAGGATAACCTGAAAAAATTTGTTCCATTGCACGCTGAAAAACTTCATTTGCTAAATTTATTCCAAATGGCATCCTTAGAAATCTGTATCTGACAAACGGGGTACTGAAAGTAGTTAGAAATGAGGATTTGTGATCAAGCATCACTTGCCAAAATGAACTCTTTGCATCCAAAACAGAAAATACAGTCGCATTTGGTATTAGAGCTGCAACTTTCTCTACAGTGCGCATTAGATGATATGGCCTCTTTAATGCTTTGTTCAAATCTCTAGGGTCAATGCATATTCTGATTTCATCTGAGCCTTTCTTGTGAGCAGCTACCATGGCTGACACCCATTCAGTTGGTTCTGTGACTGGACAAATCATGCCTTGCTGCACCATCTTGTCCAGCTGAGCTTTGACTTTATCTTGCATAGCTATCGGAACTTGTTGCTGGTCGGACCATTGGAGTGACTTCGTGGTCTAATTTCATAGAATACACAACTGGAAGCTTGCTCAACTTGTCATCAAAAACATCAGCATACTCTCAGAAAATGGCTTCTGCAAAACTTGAACTTGGAACTGCACTCACATGATCTTCTTTAGCAAAAGAAAGCAGATTCATTCTCAAACTATCTTTGTGACCTAATAAAGATTGAACTGGTCACTGGACTACATAGTCATAATAAGTTGTAACAGTTCTCAGCCAAATAACATGGAAGTATTGCTGAACCTTTGGTTTGAATATCTTCACTTCCATACACAACAAGTCTCGCACTGCTGGTCACATTGAGTTGTTCGTTGGTTCTTACTTTTGCAAATGTATCTGCTGATATAACATTGCACTTTGATCCACTGTCTACTTTGAGCTCTGTGGATTTCCCATTGATCTGAAATGTGCTAAACAGTTCACTCCTTGTTAATAAGTTTACTGCGTTAACTCCTTCTCCCAGCACTGATACACCATCTATGTAGAAAGCTGACTGTTTTGGCTCTACCTAATCAACTTGTTTTCTTGAACGACCTTTCTTTACAACTGTGTGAGGCTTTCTTGATTTGCAAAACTTTTGAAAGTGGTTCCATTTTTTACACTTATAGCACTGCTGACCATATGCTAAACATTTCTCTCTTCTAAATTCATGATTTTGCACCACAGTTTCGACAGTTAACAATAAAGCTAGACTTGGAATTTGCTGACTCATGCTTGTATGCCATTAAGATGGCATTGGAGCTTGAACTACTGGAACTTTCTTGGACACTCAGCACCTTCTTTGGAATTCCTATGGTTGTTCTTTGCTTAGGCCTGTTTCTGCTTGCCATGTGTTGCATACCATCTATGTTTGCTCTGGGGCTTACTGAAACCATGCTTTTGTAATTTGTAAGCATGTTTGTGTGCCTTTCTGTCACCTCATGGATCTGACAAATCTCTGTTTCCTTAGTTAATGTCAAATCACTGTCACAAACCAAAATCTTCCTCACTGCAGCACTATTAATGCCACATACAAGTCTATCCTTTATCAGCTCATTTTTCAAGTCACCAAACTGACACGTTTTAGCCTTGTTCCTCAAGTCAGTTATATAAGCTGCAAACGTTTCCCCTGGTTTCTGATTTCTTGTGTTAAACAAATGCCTTGCACATTTCTCTAAACTTACGCTTTAAACACTCAGGGTCTTCTCTGGATTCAGCTTGCACAACAATATGGTGGTCTTTACCTTCACCTTCATACACTGCTGGTGCATATACAAATGATTGTTCTCTTTCTATAGCCTCAGATCCTCCTAGATTTAACAAAATAAATGCCCTTGTGCATGCATCTCTATCTGCATAAGCTGCTTGTATAAAAATATCATACTCCTGTTCAAATATTCTCCAGTTCTCTGCAATATTCAGATCAAACACAAGTGGTTGTGGTTTTCTAAATCCATCTGCCATATTAACACATGGCAGTGAAGGGGCTTGCAAATACATACAAATACACACAAACAGACACACACACACACACACACACACACACACACACACATATATATATATATATATATATATATTTATATATATATATATATATATATATATATATATATACACACACACACACATATATATATATATATATATATATACACATACACACACGTGTGTGTGTGTGTGTGTGTGTGTGTGTGTGTGTGTGTGTGTATATATATATATATATATATATATATTTATACACATATGTAATTGGCATGAACATTCAATTTGGTTAGCGTTCTTTTTCTTTACAACTGCACTTTCTTCCTTTGTGCTTGTCGGTATTGTGTAAATGAATAACCATGTAGTGCTTTCAGTTGACTGAACTTTGCAAAATAAACCTCTCAGGCTTCTCGTTGCTTTATTGCACTTTGCGAAAGACCTTTGCAAATTTTTTAATGCTTCACTGTGCTTTACAAAATAACTTTTTAGCTTTCTCAATGCTTTATTACACTTTGCAAATAACTTTTTAAATTTCTTAATGCTTCATTGTGCTTTATGAAATAACTCCTTAAGTTTCTTTATGCTTTATTGTACTTTGTGAAACAACTTTTTAAATTTCTTAATGCTTGACACAATCAGCGGAATAGCTTTTCAACTTTACTGCTTTATTGTACTTAACAGAATTCTTTCTCGGACTTTGCAATGCTTTTATGAATTTTGATAAATAAAGGCAACAATGCTGAATCATCGGCTATTGGAATTGGTAAATGCAAAAATGCTAAAGTAATTGCTTGGAAATTTATCGTTTGAGGCAGGCATGGAACAGTCATGCACTATAACTTATTAAAGTCATCGCTTTAAGAAACATTCGAGGACTTTGCAATGCAACTGAGTAATTCATGAGAACTGAAACGGTCTTGTAATCTTTTATAAGAAACACCTTTCTTTACTACAAGAAACTCGTTAAGCAATTGCACAATGCGATCAATCAGATTTTGGTTACCCAAATTCAATGCCTTTTGAGATATGTGTATTTTGTAAATAACTAGATGCAATACACTGAAATGTTCCCAAAATGGCGGCACTTTGCCAGGCAACTCCTTACAGTACAAGAAGCACTCTGTAATGGTGGCACTCTGCAAACAGCCACACCCAGCACACAAACTTTTCTTCAAACAACCAGGCTTCACTTGAATTATCCGAGATAGTAGCACTCTACATACAGTGAACTCTTTGAAATGCATGCACAGTAATACGCACACACTTTAAGCACTCTGAGATACTTCAAATGACTTTAGTTACTTTTTTGATATCAAAACGAAGTCGTAGTTATGCCCAAATACAGCACTTTGCCCACTATAGCAGTTGCCTTGCTTTATATTTATTTCTACTGCACCCGTTTTTTCTTATGCCCAGGGTACTTTCTTTATGCTCGTTTTACTCTAAACATGCCCACTTTGGCCTTAAACACTTTTTCTGCCTTAAAGATGCTTGTTTTGTAGTTTAACATGCTTGCTTTGTACTTTAAACACACTCGTTTCATCAGACACTTTTATCTTAAACATTTTCTTTAGTTAACAAACTTTTTGAGCTTTCCTCTTGCCTGATACTGTGGTTTATGCCCTTGTAGTGCCTTTTCTTGCATCTTTGCATCAGTAAATAATTTGAGTTGCTTGTCATTACCTTTTATTCCTTCTGGTTATGTTTCCACTGTTTTCTCTTGTTTTTTATCTTCACTGTCACCTTTACATCTCATGGCTCTGAATGGATTGTTCTTTTCCATCCTGGTTCTGACACCATGTCGCTTTCGTGTTGGTACACAAATAAACGAGTCTTTGTGGGTTCTGTTTAAGCAGCTTTATTTTATACAAACACATTACTGTAAAGCTTATTTGACTATGACTAAGTAACTTATATACAAACTAACTGTGGTGATCATACATGCTTACAGACTAGATGCTTCTTCAAAATGTTACTATGGATTGCACGTGTCTGGAATATATACATGCACTCACAGCCTCACATGCTTCTTAAAGACATAGCGTACACATGCTACACTCTGATCTACATGCCTCTCTCCTGAAATACATCAACAGCATCTGAGGTAGGTCAGAGAGACAGCCCACCACAATGTTGCACATCTATGAGTAGAAGCAGTGCCTTAGGACAGTCTCTGAATCAGAAATATCTACTTACAGTGGTAAATAGGGCTTACCACTGGCAGCAACATTTCTGAATCCTATGGAAGGACTATGCAGATGCATAACAGAAAAGAGCAGACAGGAAAGTAGAGGTCATTTGGGGATGTAGCAATAACTATAACCACAGACAAGTAGGTGGAAAGGAAACATGACAGATACGTTTTAAGTAATTTAAGGAGCTTCATAGCCCAAGCAGTTGCATCTTAAAACAAGTAGCTAGTGAAAATACAAGGGGAGACTGATGAAAGTTTGAAAAGAGTGTCTGTAATCTGCAGAGGTGTAGAAAAGAATGTAAACATGATGGGATATACTAAATCCAAGGGAGCTGTAGTTCAGAGTAGCCCCATTTTCCCAAGGCTCAACAATCTTGAAGTTAGTGTACATATGTATATCAGCGGTGGGCTCCCTCAAAGAAATTCATGAAAAGTGCACAAGTCAGATTTGTTACAATTTCATTTTTTTTTTAATTACAGCTATTTTTTTTTATTGCTGGGAGTTGCACCATCTGGTCTCATACTTCTAATCTTCCAATATGGATTCATAGAAGGGGTAGAAAATGACTAAAGCAGTCTTACTTTCAAAACCAGTGATTTTACTAGAGGAAAAAATGGCACAGACAATGAAATTCCTATGACATCTAGGAAAAAGAAGCTGTTACTTCAGCTGGATCTCTTTAAGTAGTAGATGGGGAAAATAAAAGATGAGGTAGGCCATATCTGTCTCACAGTGTACATTCTACCATGTGTCTCAGGCACTTCAGCTCTATCACCTTAAGCTTCTTCAGCTGCTCTGCCTTCATTTCCCTGGTTTCTATGTCTGATCACACCACGGTTTTGTACACCTTACTTTTCTGCTTCTTTGGGATTCTTCCATCATATCCTAACTTTGATAATCCATGCCATTTGGCTGCAGCTCCTCTTATTCTAGCTTTGACTTCCTCAATTTGACTTCTTGTCTCTTCAACATTATTTCTTAGACAATTAAGATGTTAACCTTTTCTACTGTTTCCCCTCCTATTTCAATTTTCTGCCTTTTCAGATTTCCCTCATTTGCTCCCATAACAACGTCTTGTTTATATTCACTTTCATCCCACGTGCCTTCAGTTTTGTATTCCAGTCCACTATCCTTGTGCCTTCAGTTTTGCATTCCAGTCCACTATCCTCTGCTGAAGTTCCTGTTCAGTCTGCATTTACTGCAGCTTCATCTACATACAGCAGCTTTGCTGTGCTGTCTCCTCTGATCTGTTTACTAATGTAGTCCATCACCACTATAAATAGGAGCGGGCTCAGAGCTGAAATCTGATGCACATCCACTCCCTGTGGGAACCTCATTGGGTCCTTGTATATAATCTATTCTAATAATACCAGTGTTTATTATATTGGTAACACAAAGATAGGTTCATAGGTAGGTACTAGGCTATCAGACCCGGGGCCTATAAAAGCCCAGCCAAAAAAGTACCCTGGCTTTTGCCACCCAAGAAAATTATTTTCCTGTGCCACTGTCGAGCAGAGAGGTGATCCCCGGGGTGAATTTCCTATTTCCCATCCAATCATCAAGATTTTTCTTGAAGAGTGCTAATGAGGAGCTTTGTTTGATATAGACAGGTAGTTTATTCCAGGGTATGGGAAGTCTCTGGGACAGGAATCTATCCCTCCAGCATGTTCTGTTTATTGTGGTGACAAGGTATAGGTCCCTAGAGCATGTAGCTTGAAGGGATTGGGATTTCTTTAAGTGGAGCATGTCCAACAGCTCTGTGTTTGACATAGCTTTGTATGTTAGGCAGAGATCACCTCTGAGCAGGCGATATGTGACAGAGTAAAGCTGGAGTTTTTTGAGACGGTCTGTGTAGGGCATCTGTTTGAGGCCGGTAATCCTCTTTGTGAAGTATTTCTGCGGCTTTTCCAGTTGCAGTAGATGTCTTGTGAGGTACATACCAAAAGGGGCGTTGTACTCTATAATGGGTCTAATGAGTGATGAGTAGAGGGGAACAATGACCTCTTTTTTTCTGGATGAGAACCCTTTTGTGATGAGGTGTGCCATGTAGAAGGATTTCCTGACTACTGTGGCAATGTGATTATCAAAGGAGAGACTACTGTCCACCTGTGTCCCAAGGTCTCTTATCACACTTTTGGTGTTAAGTATACTACCGCCTATTGTAATTCATGGGTACAGAGTTTTTACCAAAGGGGATGACAATGCACTTTTTGGCATTGAGCTTGAGGCCATGGCTTTGACACCAGGCATCCTTCTCAGTGAGGCCCTTTTGCAGGATGTCTACATTGTTAGGAGTTTCGATTATGGCTCCTAGTTTGCAGTCATCTGCGAACTTCGTTAGCCAAAGACCTTCTGTGTTAGCCTGTACTTCAGAAAAGTAGATACCAAACAGGAGAGGACCCAGGACTAAACCCTGTTGTACTCCACTTGTCATTGGTCTGAAGTCGGATTTGGAGTCTGCTACTTTCACAGTGTGGGTTCTGTCAGTGAGCCAGTTGACAACCCATCTTGTGACATAGGGATTTATACCTAGTTTAGTGAGTTTATCTATAATTCCAGAGTGGGGGATGGTGTCAAAAGCCTAGGCAAGATCTAGATAGGCTGTGTGAACCACCTTACCCTTGTCTACGTCTTTGGTGACTGCTTCAAAGAAGTCTATCAGGTTTAGGAGACATAATCTGCCTTTTACAAACCCGAACTGGGTGAGGTCTAGAGTTTGGAGATTACCAATGTCTTTGTTTATAAGTTCCATGATGATATGTTCCATGGCCTTGCAGACCAGGCTCATCAGGCTAATGGGGCGGTAGTTCCCGCGGTCCGTGGTGGCTCCCCCCTTGTGGAGTGGGATAACCATCGCTGTGTGCCATTCAGCAGGCACAAAGCCTGAGGTGAGGCTATGATTGAACATGGTACTTAGGTGGGGTGCCAGTTCGTTCTGTAGTTCTTGTAGAACGCAGCCTGGGATGTTGTCTTGTCCCATGGATGCTGTGTTCTTGACTTTGAAGAGTGTGGTTTTTATCTGTGCAGCCGTGATTACAGGAACTTTGCATTCTTCCGGTATAGAGATTGACTCTTTAGGGGGTGAGAGGGGGTAAAGTTAGCACTGAACCTATGAACCTATCTGCCAGAATGTTAGCAATATCAGCTGGGTCTGTATATTTAGTGCCATTGTGCTGTAACTCAGAGCAGATCTGAGTGTTGCCATTGAGATTCTTGACATAGCTATAGAATGCTTTGCGGTTGTCTTTAGAATCAGTGGCAATTTTGTTTTCATAACTAGCTTTGGAGGATTTTATCAGGGATCACAGCTTCTTACTGAGGATGACTAGGGAGCTCCTCCACTCATGGGATTTTTACTCTCTTTTGCAACAGTTTCTTCCTTTTGTTGTACAGTTTGTTTATGGCAGGGGACTACCAGATTGGCTTCCTTTTTTGGGAGGATAGTGTCTTGGTTCTGTTTGGGATAGCATGATCCATGCACTCATGCACACAAGTGCTTATAAAGTGCAATTGTGTAGGATTCAGTAGTCGTAACTGTACTGTCCATCTGCATGGGTGTCATGAAGTTCACCACTTCTGTCTTAAGACGCATGAAGTTGGCTTTGGAGAAATTTTTTACCATGGTTTCCTTAATGGGGGGTGTGGGCAGGATGTGGATATCCGGGGTAATTAGCTTATGGTCAGATCGGACCAATGAGGCGTTGACTTCAGGTGTGGAACACCGGTCACTCATGTTGGCAATGACTAGATCTAGGATATTGTTGACCCTGGTGGGGGTGTGGATAAGTTGATCCAGGGCATCGGAGTTTATGAATTCCAGAAAGTGTTGAGCGAAGGAGTTGGTACATGAGTTGTTTTCCCAGTTAATGGTGGGATAGTTGAAATCACCCATTATTAGGATGTTTGGTTGAACCCTAATATTTTCCAGTACATCAAGAAAAGAGGAGTGGGAATCCTGGGGCATGGTGGGTGATCTGTAGCAAGCTACAATTTGGATTGCAGTTTTGCCCAGAGTTAGTTGCACTTGGATAACCTTGGCTGCAATATGCTGAGCAACTAGCCTGGAGGTGTGGATATACTTAATAAATATTGACACACCTCCGTCTTTGGCGTTCCGGTCCAGGTTATATGGCCAAAAAGTGTGGTATGAGTTATAGCCTGGTAGTGCAGGGGTGCTCTCTGGAGCCTTGAACCAGGTCTCAGTCACTGCACAAATATCGATGTTCTCCATTTTAAGGAGTGCCTTGAGTGAGTGCATTTTGAGGTTTAGACTTCTAGCATTGAGTAGCATCACCCTCAGTTTTTGCTTGCCTGTTCCTGTTACAGTGGTGAATTTGTCATTTGAACCTTGTCTAAAAAAGGCACTATAGGGGCGGCAAGAACCTTAGCCAGTATCCAGAATCCCAGGGGTGACAGGTACAGGCCATCTCTGGCAAAGCATCATGGTCTGTCGACCATGTCATCCCAGGCAGACAGATACTGGATCCCTTTAGAATGGCACCAGAAGCTTAGCCAGTTGTTGAAGTCAATCATTTTGTCCTTGTACTGCGGCATCATTCTGGGTGATGGCAGAATGCTACTCAGGGCTAGGGTCATACCTGCCTGGGCAACAAGATCGGAGAGCTCTTCCATGTCTCTTTTCATCTAGTCTAGGGAGGTATGTCTCAGGTCGTTCACACCAACATGGATAATGACAAAGTCATATTTGTACTTGTTCTGGAGTGACCTGAGTGTGTGGGTTATGTGGTGAATCCTGGCACCCGACAGGCAGCTGACAGTAACCTTCTCCTTGTTTAGCCTGGTGAGTGGGACATCAGTGTGCCTGACTATAGAGTCACCTATGACTAGTGTTTTGGGTAAATTGTTTTGCTTTATTGGCTGTGGTTGAGTGGCACACTGAGTCTGCAGGTTATGTTTCATTTGGGTTGTGTTGGGAGGTGGAGGTTGCTTGCATTTCTGCTTTGGAGGTCTCTGTTGCTTGAGCAGATTATTACCGAGAGCCTCCGCGAATGTTTTTGTGTTTCTATGTGTGGATTTTGGTGGTGTAGATTTAGTGAGACTATGTGAGGCGTGTGGTGTGGTGCAACTGTTTACCTTCTCCTCTTGACTGTCAAGTTCAGTCTTGATTGGAGAGAGCTTTACCTCCAGTTTGGCTAGATAAGTGCATTTCTCACAGGTTGTAGTGTTGGATGGTAGGAGGAGAGGGTTGTCTGTACATGAGGCAATTTCTACATTGCCCCAAGATGCCCAGATGCATCACATATACAGGAGAGAACACTGGGAGCTGACCCTTGGACATGCCTGAATAAAAAAATATTTTCCTCTAGATAAGTGAGGAAAGTGAGTACAAGAGCTGTTTTTCTCTAAGCAAGTGAGGGAAGTAAGTACCAAAACTGTTTTCCTCTAGGTAATGAGGAAGGTTGAGTGCTGTAGTAATTAGTAGGTTATTTAGTGCTTACATGTTCTGAACAAGTGCTGATCACAAATAAGCAAATTCAAGTGCTAAAACTAAGAATCTGTATCTGGACTAAACTAGTTACAGGAAAGGGGGGAAACAAGTGCAAATGCGGGCTTTTAAATCAGAAAATTGAGAGAGATGGAAAAACTGCCCAAACGGCCAGTAACTACAATTTCTGGGCCAGAACCACTCCTTATGTGGTAGATAGGTTACCTAGTGCTTACCACTCCCACTGATAAGCTAGAAGGCTTCCCTCCAACACAGAAAGCTTGGGGGGGGGGGGCTCAGAAGCTTACATACAGTCCTGGATACAGCAAATCTGAATCGGACTACACTAGTTACAGGAAAGATATTATATATATATATATATATATATATATATATATATATATATATATATATATATACAGAAAAGTAGCTAAAACAGCAGTAAAAACAATTCAAATGCAGTGCAAGCTAGCACACTTGAGTATGTAGCAATGTTAGATCAAACGGTTTAAAAAATGCAATTAAATTAAAAATGACTAAAAACAGTTGCAGAAGGAGTCTATTTGGTAGAATGAGGTAAAGAGATGGGACTGGGGGGAGTGTCCCAGATCAAATCTACAGTGGGGGCGGGCAACTGCAAAAACCTCCAAATGTAAACAACAACACAGGAATAGGGAGGATGGGTATGAGAAAGCCAACACCTTCAGCAGAGATCTGAAAAACTATACAGTGAAGCAAAAATAACAGTGCACAACTCTGAAGTCAGCCAGCAATGATATAAAATTAGTCAAACAACAATTACCAGTACGCAACTCTGAAGTGCCAGAAAAATATACTCAGCTCTGTTTATCTCCAGATAGTTTGAAGAGCACTCTGTCAGGACACAGGAACACTCCAGCAATGATATGCAGACTTTTACTAAGAGGGTCTAATTTTATGCAAGTAATCCTTGAGATGGTCAGATAACACACAGGATGTAAAGCCAGTTATACTAACTTAAGACACAGAGAAATGGAGGAGGGGGGAAAAACACCTTCAGCAGAGATCTGAAAAATTATATAGTGAAGCAAAAATAACAGTGCACAACTCTGAAGCCAGCCAGCAATGATATAAAATTAGTCAAATAACAATTACCAGTACACAACTCTGAAGTGCCAGAAAAATATACTCATCTCCAGACAGTTTGAAGAGCACTCTGTCAGGACACAGGAAGGCTCCAGCAATGATATATGTGCATATAAAATTAAAATTTCCATTCATGTATATGAGATCCAAAGGAAATGGGGTTAAGAATAGCATATCATGTACATTTCAATAGTATGCTAGTATATTAGGCATAAAAGCCAACAAAATAATACCTATTGTATGTAAAACATCACACATCAGAGTAGCAAAGTCATGAAGCCAATGGAACTGTTTAGATTTTACAAGAAGCCATATGATTACCCTGCTTTCAACACTGAAAAAGGCAGAGAAAGCCAACATTAGAAAATAAATGTCATTATATATTTCAAATAGCAAGTCAACCCTTACCTGTGAAGAATGAAAAATTATAATTCAGCAAACGTTTAGGTCTGAAAAATTCAAGGAGATTTAGTATTTGTGTACAACAATATTCGTAGTTTTCAGCTATTAGTAAGCTAAAATTATACAGAAATGCTGCTAAACTAAGAACGGTTATTCTGGAGCTCATTTATGTACCTAAACACCTAAAAGATTACATAAATACTAACATATTAAGTATTTGCATATCAAGTTCTTGGGTGGCCATGGTGGTGCAGCGGTTAGAGTTGCCGCCTCACGGCAAGAGGTTCTCTGGTTTGATCCTCGGCTGGGGTGCCTTCTGTGCGGAGTCTGCATGTCCTCCCTGTGGTCGTGTGGGTTTCCTCCGGGTGCTCCGGTTTCATCCCAAAGACATGCAGTAGGTGGAATGGACACTCTAAATTGGCCCTAGGTGTGCGTGTGTGTGCCTTCTGTGGAAGGTTGGGTGCCAGTCTGGCAACTCGACACTGTAAAACGTCATTGCCAATCATGAGCGGACAGATGATCTGCTGTGGCGACCCTAACCAGGAAAAGCCGAAAGAAGAAGAATATCAAGTTCTTAACTTTTTTCTACTCACTGCTTGTTAACTATCACATTTTCTAGCACAATTCCGTCCCTTAACCACCCAGTGGATGAGAGATGATCACAGAAACTGTTATTCTGGCAGCCAAGGGGGGGGGGGGTTATTTATTTGGTCCAGTCAGTTCTCTCCACATGCCAGTGGTGTCCAAATGCAGCATGCAGTGGGTCTTGTGACTAATGTTCATGCCTTGTACAGAGCACCTTTCTGTGCTTCCTGGTCTCCACTGGTGCAATCTACCATAGGGTGAGTGCTGTGAGGCACACGCTCCTCACCCCCTTCCTCAAGAAGAGGCATGAAAGCTTATGTTCTGCCAGTGGAACTGGTTCCAGTCAGTAACTAGTGGAATAATCTTTCACTTAAAATACATAGTAAAGACAAGTCATGCTCATAGCCGGATTTAGGTACCAGCAAACCCTGCAGTCGCTGGGGACTCCCAAACCACAGCAAGTTATATTATCTAGATATTTTGTTACATGTCTGTCAAACCAAAAAAAAGCTAGTACAGCAATCTTGTATATTTAATAAACCAGGTGGGTAATAACTCTTATTTATATCTCCTTTAAAATTCAAACATATGTTTGGTTAAAGTAACAGTGTTTTATGAAGCAACAGCTTTATCACAATAGTAAAACACATAAAAGCAAATAATCCAACAAAAATGTCACAGGATACCTTCTCCTTGAAAAGAACCAGACACCAGGCAGGGTAAGGTTATAAGTGCTTTCAATCCCTTTATTCACACTCAGTATAAACAGAACTTCATCAGATACAAAACCTTACACACTTACCCCCCTTTTTATATACAATTCAATTAATTAATCACAATCAATTAACTTAAATTAATTGATTAGTTAAGTGTGCTCTCAAGTTAAAAACACATTAATATGTTCTTTCTTTAAAAATATATAGCTATGTATAATACATGAATAGTTCTCCTATAAAAAAACACATATATAATAAGCATTTCATCTAAGAAAATATATTTATAAATAACAATACATATATTAGATACTAACTTAATTGCTTCTGTATTCAACCACTTATACCATTTTTATCTAATCTCATCTGCCTTTAAATGAAGCAAGATCCTTAGAGAAATCCTGTCATTAATACCAGGAAAAACTGTGGCATTCAACAAAACCTGTCAGTGTGTTTCCCTATATTTTAAAAAACAGGACCAATTACCCCCTCTCCTGTCTACCTACCTTTTCCAATAAACAGAAGAGGAATGTTTTTTTAAATCCTTAGACTTTATGCTGTGTCTAAATAAGGCATTTGTTTTGTCTTGTCTCTTAATTGCATAAATGTGTTGGTAAATTCACTTTTTTACCAAAGCCACCTTAGCAAGGACTCATCTCTTATCCATTCTCCTTAATGCCTCCCCTATCTTAACTAACCTTCACCACACTGAACTAAGCAAATTGGAATCATGCTACAACAAGATTGCCAAGTTTGCTACCCAACGCTTCTCATAGATCCCATCACTGTCTAGCTACCGATGCTTCTCGTAGATCCCATCACTGTCTAGCTACCGATGCTTCTCGTAGATCCCATCACTGTCTAGCTACCGATGCTTCTCATAGATCCCATCACTGTCTAGCTACCGATGCTTCTCATAGATCCCATCACTGTCTAGCTACCGATGCTTCTCGTAGATCCCATCACTGTCTAGCTACCGATGCTTCTCGTAGATCCCATCACTGTCTAGCTACCGATGCTTCTCATAGATCCCATCACTGTCTAGCTACCGATGCTTCTCATAGATCCCATCGCTGTCTAGCTACCGATGCTTCTCATAGATCCCATCACTGTCTAGCTACCGATGCTTCTCATAGATCCCATCACTGTCTAGCTACCGATGCTTCTCATAGATCCCATCACTGTCTAGCTACCGATGCTTCTCATAGAGCCCATCACTGTCTAGCTACCGATGCTTCAAATAGATCCCATCACTGTCTAGCTACTGATGCTTCTCATAGATCCCATCACTGTCTAGCTACCGATGCTTCTCGTAGTTCCCATCACTGTCTAGCTACTGATGCTTCTCATAGATCCCATCACTGTCTAGCTACTGATGCTTCTCATAGATCCCATCACTGTCTAGCTACCGATGCTTCTCATAGATCCCTTCACTGTCTAGCTACCGATGCTTCTCATAGATCCCATCACTGTCTAGCCCTCAAGTTCAAGCAACTTAACTGGCTTGAGTTAGCCCAACTCCTCCTACTCAACCAACTCTCAATAGCTCGCAAGCTCTACTACTTTCCAAACAAAATCCCTGCACTTCAGAATCTAATTCACCCCTACACCACTACTCGAACCTTAAGATCTAGTTCTCAGAATCACATAAATGTCATAAAAATGATGCTGGTAAATCTCTCTTTGCCTGCTCCATTGCCAAAACCTGGAATTCCCTTCCTTGCCACTTAATTTCCACCACCTCTACCTCGCAATTTAAAAAGCTTCTCAAAACCCACTACAATAATAACTGGCATTGCTCATGTTACTCCCCAGGCTAGGCCATACCACTGCACTGTTACTAGGATTCTGCTAACATCAAAAGGTTGCGCCCCAAGTCCCACTTGTACAATAACTATACATAAGTATTAGCTTACCACCAGAAATTTAGACACTGTCAATCACTTCTATCCATGCTCATATATATTTTGAACATGTATGGCTCTGTTTTCTTATTTAGTACTATTTCTGTCTCATTCGAACTGGATTAGTGTTGGGATCGTCTCTCCCCAGAACTACTTATGCTCAATTGGAATGTATTTTTAATGTATTTTTAACATGTATTGTACTATGTTTCATTATATGTGACTGTTGTATCTCCTTTAACTGTATTAATGTCTGGAGCTTTTCTCCCCGGGCCTCCACTGAAAACGGACCTGTGTCCAGTCGAACTTTCCTGGTTAACAAATGTAAAATAAAATAAAAATAAAATAAAATTAACTTGTTTTCCGTTTTTCCTATATAATATGCACAGCATAACTGGCACAAGGCCACGTAAACAACTCCTTTTGTATTACAGTTATAATTCCCTGTCACTGGAATTATTCTATTGTGACCCTCTATCACTATATTCCTGCATTCATAGATGTACCTACATTCCCTGTAGCCGTTGCATTTCCTCATATTACCTAATGAAATCCTATCTTTGTCTTTCTTCCTTTCAAATAGGTTCTTAATGCTGAGTCCTCTTCTGAAAACTATTTTTGGTTTATTACCCAGGTTTTCAGTTAATCCATATGCCTCAAAAACACAATTCCAGTTCTTTTTCACCATTTTACAGACCTCTACACTATCCTCATTGGGATCCATACTTATGCAGGAATGGCAATTTCACAGAAAGTGAAACTGCCGATCATACATTCGCGAAAGTGCTTTTCACCGAAAAAGCAGTTTCGCGAAAGTATGATAAAAAATAGGGGAAATCAGTGGGGAATGGCTGTTGCTGAGATCGGAGTACAGTGGGGATAAGGGAATATTCCCTTTTCCCCACTGTAGTGCGATCTCGGAGTGAAAATATAAAGGTGGTGTGCAGGGGGGCTTGCCCCACTGTGTAAATGTTAGTTATGTGTTTTTTGTCTTTTATTTATTTTTTTTGTTTTTATTTATGTTAGGGACTTTAGCGAAAGTGTTTTTTCGGTTAAAAGCGCTTTCGCTAAAGTGTGTTCGGTAGATGTGGATTCGGACTATTGAACTTTCGTTCAATAGTATGAGATCCTCCTCATTATATGTTAGCACACAGCAAGTAGTTACCTCTTCTGCCTTCTTAACATTAAACAAACTCTCAGGGTTTTTTCAATAATGAGGGATAAAAATCTTCTTTCCTGCTTGTTACATAACTCTCCTGTCCCTCTAGGACACTAGTTAGGTAACCCCTTATTCCCAGCATAGTCTTTAATTATACCATTTGTTCTTTAAACCTATTGTTGTTAATCTTAATATTCTAATCATTTGGGCCTTTACCAAATTTCTTTTTCGCCAAAAGGGATGGTCACTCTCAAAGTGCAGATAACTATTCGAGTGGGTGGGCTTCCTATATATACATGATTCATAACATCCATTCCTTCTATTTTTGTATAGGTGGATGTCCAGATAATTAACTGCTTCTTTTTCAGTTTTACTGGTAAAGCTCAAAAAATCAGTAGTGGCATTGATATAGTTTAAAAAATCATCTGCCTCATCAAGCCTCCCTTCCCATAATATTAGAATATCGTCCAAAAATCTATACTATCTAAAGATATTTTTCCTAAACATTGAATTTAACACAAATTTGGTTTCCCAATACTAAAGAACGATATTAGCAAATATTGGGGCTACTGCTGCACCCATTGCTACCCCTCGGATTTGCTTCAAGTGTTCCCCCTGAAACCATACAAAATTATTTTTCAGAACCAATTCCATGAGGGTAGCTAAGACATGCACTGCATCCCTTGAAAATCTAGTTCCTTCCCTTAGTGCTTCCTGGAAATATTCCATACTTTCTTCATGTGGGATACAAAGAAAAAGGTCCTTAATATCAATAATCAAGAAAATAACTTCTTCCTTGAACTCATTCCTTGCCATGCACTGTAATAAATACCAAGAGTCCTTCAAGACATGTTTTGTATCCTCAAAAAATCTTTTTAAATGGAAATCTAACATTTTTGCTAAAGGTTCTGTTTTACTCCCACCTCCTGCCACTATGGGTCTCATCGGTGAATCCCCTAATGATTTATGAATTTTGGGGATCCCAAAGAAGGGTGGGGTTGCAGAATTGTTCACCTTTAAGAATCTCACCTCATCTTGACTGAAGGTATATTCCTGGAGGAGTTCTTCCAAAATTATGTCTAATCTAGTATTAAAGATGTTAACCTCATTCAGTGATGCGGCACTAAAGTAGGAACTGACATTCAAATATTTCATCATTCTGGTGGTGTAGTCATTATGTTCCATTACAACTAACCCTCCCCCCTTGTCGGGCTTCATGATTCTTACTTCTTGGATTCTCATTAACTCTGTTAATGCCTGTTCCTCTTTTGTTAAACTTTTGTTAACCCATCTAGTCTTATTCCCTATTAAATTCCTGTATTATATTTCGTTCAATCTTTCGAAAAGGGCCACTGGTGGTAATGGGGGGGGGGGGGGGTTATAAGTACTTTTTCTGTACTGAGTGTGAATAAAGGGAACAAAAGCGCTTATAACCTTACCCTGCCTGGTGTCTGGTTCTTTTCAAGGAGAAGGTATCCTGTGACATTTTTGTTGAAGCAACAGCTTTCACAATTCCATTAAATATTTCAGCACTGACATAGTGCCCCTGACTTAGTTAAATCCTGCTGGTGGACATTCTTTCCGCTAAAACTAAAACTGTAGCTAGTTTTTGATACCTGCAATACCTGTGGCTGCAAGGGGGCCCCATTAATCATCCTTGACTATGTGGGGGCCCATAAAAGCTGCTGCTGGTTGGGGAAAAAACAAGGGGAAATGTATTAATTTCCTGATTATGCTCTTTAGCCTGACCAGGATTGTGATATGACCTTGTCAGGATAAAGCTGATAATTAACATAAGCAAGGTAAGCGCTAGAGAGATAAGCAACCCTGAGTGACTGATCTCAGTGCATACCTTGGATTTTAAATAGAACCGATGCTTCCAATTTTCAGGGATGGTTTTCTCTTTCAGGGAGTTTTATAAATACTAGCAGAACACCAGAGATTATAACTCTCAATTTCTTTGCTAAAGAATTCAGCGTAATACAAGTAATAGCAGAATAAAGGCTCAAAATCAGGAACATGTTTTAAATATTATTCTAATTCAATTAAAAAGTTAATAAAATAACAACTTTTGCATCAATATGCATTTTTTGTACAATAAGTATAAAACTCTGATGTCTGGATTTATAAACTGTAATCCTGAATGATTTACAAGCAAATTAAACTGTTTACAAAGGTCAAAGCAAAATGATGAGCAAAATCAGGGAAGGTCTGTGAAATCAGGGACTGTGACAGGTTTGCATTACTCCTCACTGAATCAGGGAAGGTCTGTGAAATCAGGGACTGTGACAGGTTTGCATTACTCCTCACTGAATCAGGGAAGGTCTGTGAAATCAGGGACTGTGACAGGTTTGCATTACTCCTCACTGAATCAGCGAAGGTCTGTGAAATCAGGGACTGTGACAGGTTTGCATTACTCCTCACTGAGGTAAATAAAAGTGACTTACCACTGCTGATGTTTGAGGACTGCTAAGTGGCAGTCACTGATCTGGTGGGTCAGCACCAGTGTTGCACAATGTATTGTTATTTGCTGAAATAAGTAAAAAAACTAGTATGGATTATGCTTGTGTGTGTGTGTGTGTGTGTGTGTGTGTGTGTGTGTGTGTGTGTGTGTGTGTGTGTAGGTATGTGTGTTCCCGTGTGTGTGTGTGTGTGTGTGTGTGTGTGTGTGTGTGTGTCTGTGTGTGTGTGTGTGTGTGTGTGTGTGTGTGTGTGTGTGTGTGCGCGTCTGTGTGTGTGTGTGTGTGTGTGTGTGCGCGTGCGCGAGTGTGCATGTGCACACGCGCGCGTGCATGTGTGTGTGTGTGCAGGTGTGCATGTGCACGCGCACGTGTGTGTTTGTGTGTGTGTGTGTGTGTTTGTGTGCGTGCGGGTGTGCGCGCGCACCCGTGTGTGTGTATGTGTGTGCGGCTGTGTGTGCACGCACGCGCGCATGTGTGTGTGTGTGTGTGTGTGTGTGTGTGTGTGTAAAAAGTATCATTGATTTTTATCTGTGCACACACCCAATAACAACCCAAACCCAAAAAAAGCTGAAAAGTAAGACATAATCTGAGAAAAGGAAGAAAAAGTAATGTGTATTGGCAGGGAGAGCCCAAGATGGGTGTGTGTATGTGGGGGTGGGGTTGAAACAGTAGGCCTAGGGTGCCATTTTGCCGAAGTCCAGACTTGTACAAAGAACTGCTGCAATGTATTGTTGCTGTAACTAAATGCCAGTAACTATAAATGTTCTTATGTGGCATGGGCCAGCACAGTGTAGTACACATTCCTGCTGTACTGAAAGAGTATTGTAGCTACAGGTCAGTCTAAGTGTACTATTCCTAAAAGTTTGCAGCATGAACTAAAAGGTTGCTTAGAAAGGGTAGCAGTGACAGGGTGATAAGTAGACTGCAAGTGCGTAGGGGGCCCCCAATTTGACATCTGCTGGGGGTCCCCAAAATGCTAACACTGGCCCTGGTCACGCTTCAACAGTGTTTTGAAGAAATGCTTAAGGAAAGGAAACTATTCACAATATATAAAATCCCTGTAGCATGCACTGGTGTTAAAAACTTCAGCTTTGGCCGGCTAAGATCTAGCTGTATTCAACTGGACGTATAAGAGAACTTAAGTACTATTTATCTGCCTTTTTTTCAAATAATACAGTATTTAAATTGATTTAATTGTGTTGCATGAATATTAACTGAATTAGAAGTTTTGACTCTATTCTTCAGTTAGTGCTTGCTTGAATTTTATTATCTGTTAGTAATTGCAGGTGTGGGGGTAGCCACATTCTTTGATTTCCTGTCAATGCCTATTTAAGTGGTACAGTTTGAAATATTTTCTGCTTAAAAACCTCAGCTTTGGCCGGCTAAGATCTAGCTGTATTCAACTGGACATATAAGAGAATTTAAGTACTTTTACCATCACTTTTTTCAAATAATACAGTATTTAAATTGATTTAATTGTGTTGCATGAATATTAACTGAATTGGAAGTTTTGACTCTGTTCTTCAGTAATCTAAGTGGCTTTGAAACTGCTCGCCCCTCTTGTAAATTTGTGTTTGGATACTCCTTCTGGGTCCATCTCATTTGCTCACTCAATTGAGTGCAGTGAGATCATATTCTGATTTCAGGCGCTCCTACTGTGTACAAAGAGAGCATCTGGGAAAGAGAACAAAATAAAAAAAATTAAGCTTGTTTCCTGCCTTTCCTGTTAAGTGGTCTAGACTGTTTGTAGGCTTCCGAGCCCCCAAGCCCTTTTGTGTTGGAAGGAAGCCTTCTAGCTTAGTTTTGTTTCTTATAACTAGCCAGTTTTCTAGTTTCAGCACTCAAATCTGTTTCTTTGAACTCAGCACTTGTTCAGAACTCATTGTAAGCACTACATAAGCTGCAAATTACTACAGCACTCAACTTTCCACACTTGTCTAGAGGAAAGCAGTTTTTAGTACTTAATAAATAAGCACCTATCTAGGCATGTCTAAGGGTCAGCTCCCAGTGATTTCTCCTGTCTATCTGATGAATCTGGTCATCTTGGGGCAATGCAGTAATTGCCTCATGTACACAGACAACCCCCTCCTCCTACCACCCAACACTACAACCTGTGAGAGATGCACTTATATAGCCAAACTGGAAGCAAAGCTCTCTTCACCCAAGACTGGACTAGACAGTCAAGAGGAGAAGGTAAACACTTGCACCATACCACACTCATCACATAGTCCCTCAAAACCTACACCACCAAAACACACACATAGAAACACAAAACACACACCTACATTCACAGAGGCTCTCAAAAAAAACCTTCCCAAGCATCAGGGACATCCAAAGCATAAACGCAAGCAAACTCCACCCCCCAACACAACCCAAATGACACATAGCCCACAAACTCAGTGTGCCACTCAACCACAGCCCATAAGGCATAACAATGTACCCAACACTCTAGTCATAGGTGACTCTATAGTCAGGCACACTGATGTTCCACTCACTAGACTAAACAAGGAGAAAGTTACTGTCAGCTGCCTGTCAGGTGCCAGGATCTGCCACATAATGCATGCACTCAGGTCACTCCACAATAAGTATAAATATGACACTGTCATTGTCCATGTTGGTGTGAATGACCTGAGACGTACCTCCCTGGACTACATGAAAAGAGACATGGAGGAGCTCTCCGATCTTGTATCCCAGGTAGGTATGACCCTAACCCTGAGTAGCATCCTGCCATCACCCGGAATGATACCACAGTACAAGAACAAAATGATTGACTTCAACAATTGGCTAAGCTTCTGGTGTCATTCTAAGGAGATCCAGTATTTGTCTGCCTGGGACGACATGATCGACAGACCATGATGCTTTGCCAGAGATGGCCTGCACCTGTCGCCCTTAGGATTCCAGATACTGGCTAAGGCTCTTGCCACCCCTATAGTGCCTTTTTTAGGCAAAATTCAAATGACAAAGTCACCACCGTAACAGGTACAAGCAAGCAAAATCTGAGGGTAATGCTACTCAGTGCTAGAAGTCTAAACCTCAAAATGCACTCACTTGAGGCACTCCTTAAAATGGAGAACATTGACATCTGTGCAGTGACAGAGACCTGGTTCAAAGCTCCAGAGAACACCCCTGCATTACCAGGCTACAATTCATACCACACCTTTCGGCCACCTAACCCAGAACGAAGCACTAAAGGCAGAGGCGTGTCCATATTCATTAAGGATATCCACACCTCCAGGCTAGTTGCACAGCATAATGCATCCGAGATTATCCAAGTGCAACTAACTCTGGGCAAGACCGCAATCCAAATTGTAGCTTGCTACAGACCCCCCACCATGCCCCAGGATTCCCACTCCTCATTTCTTGATACACTGGAAAGTATTAGGATACAACCCAACACCCTAATAATGGGCGATTTCAACTACCCCACCATTAACTGGGAAAACTACTCATGTGCCAACTCTTTTGCTCAACGTTTTCTAGAATTCATAAATTCCAACAACTTGGATCAACTTTATCACACCCCCACCAGGGGCACTAATATCCTAGGCCTGGTCATTACCAACATGTGAAACCAGTGTTCCACACCAGAGGTCAATTCCTCGCTGGTCAGATCTGACCACAAGCTAATCAGCCTAGACATCCACATCTCACCCCCACCCCCAATTAGGGATACCATCGTAAAAAACTTCTCCAAAGCCAACTTCACACTTCTTAAGACAGAAGTGGCAAACTTCACAACACCCATGCAGATGGACAATAGAGGTATGACTGCTGAATCCTACACAAATGCACTTTATAAGCACTTACATGAGTGCATGGATCATGCTATCCCTAATAGAACCAAGATGTTATCCTCCAAAAAAAGGAAGCCAATCTGGTGGTCCTCTGCCATAAACAAACACTACAACAGAAGAAAGAAACAGTTGCAAAAAAGAGTAAAATGCCATGACTGGAGGAACTCCCTGGCCAACCTCAGTAAGAAGCTGAGATCCCTCATAACACCCTCCAAAGCTAGTTGCGAAAACAAAATTGCCACTGATTCTAAAGACAACCACAAAGCATTCTATAGCTATGTCAAGAATTTCAATGGGAATGCTCAGATCTGCTCTGAGTTACAGCACAATGGCGCTAAATATACAGAACCAACTGATATTGCCAACATCCTAGCAGATAGGTTCAGTGCTAACTTTACCCCCCTCTCACCCCCTAGAGGGCCCATCTGTATACCAGAAGAATGCAAAGTTCCTATAATCACTGCTGCACAGGTAAAAAACACACTCTCCAAAGCCAAGAACACAGCATCCATGGGACCTGACAATACCCCAGGCTGCGTTCTACACCAACTACAGAATGAACTGGCACCCTACCTAAGTACCATGTTCAATCATAGCCTCACCTCAGGCTTTGTACCCATTGAATGGTGCACTGGGATGGTTATCTCACTCCACAAAGGTGGAGCCATGACGGACCCCGGGAACTACTGCCCCATTAGCCTGATGAGCCTGGTCTGCAAGGCCATGGAACGTATCATCATGGAACTCATAAACAAAGACATTGGTAATCTCCAAACTCTGGACGCTACCCAGCTTGGATTTGTAAAAGGCAGATCATGTCTCCTAAACCTGATTGACTTCTTTGAAGCAGTCACCAAAGTCATAGATGAGGGTAAAATGGTTCATACAGCTTATCTAGATCTCACCAAGGCTTTCAACACGATCCCGCACTCTGGAATTATAGATAAGCTCACTAAACTAGGTATAAATCCCTATGTCACAAGATGGGTTGCCAACTAGCTCACGGACAGAACCCACACTGTCAAAGTAGCAGATTCCAAATCCGACTTAAGACCAGTGACAAGTGGAGTACCACAGGGTTCAGTCCTGGGTCTTCTCCTGTTTGGTATCTACTTCTCTGAAGTGCAGGCTAACACAGAAGGTCTTTGGCTAACAAAGTTTGCAGATGACTGCAAACTAGGAGCCATAATCGAAACTCCTAACGATGTGGACAAACTACAAAAGGGCCTCACTGAGACAGATACCTGGTGTCAAAGCCATGGCCTGAAGCTCAGTGCCAAAAAGTGTATTGCCATCCCCTTTGGTAAAAACTCTGTACCCATGAACTACCACATAGCTGGTAGTCTACTTAGTTCCGAAAATGTGATAAGATACCTTGGGACACAGGTGGACAGTAGTCTCTCCTTTGATAATCACATCGCCACAGTGGTCAGGAAATCCTTCTACATGGCTCATCTCATCACAGAAGGATTCTCATCCAGAAAAAAAGAGGTCATTATTCCCCTCTACTCATCACTCATTAGACCCATTATAGAGTACAATGCCCCTTTTGGTATGTACCTCACAAGACATCTACAACAACTGGAAAGACCACAGAAATACCTCACAAAGAGGATTATTGGCCTCAAACAGATGCCCTACGCAGACTGTCTCAAAAACCTAGAGCTTTATTCCATCGCATATCACCTAGTCAGGGGCGATCTCTGCCTAACATAGAAAGCTATGTCAAACCCAGAGCTGTTGGACATGCTCCAGTTAAAGAAATCCCAATCCATCTGAGCTACACGATCTAGGGACCTAAACCTTGTCACCACAATAAACAGAACATGCTGGAGGGATAGATTCCTGTCCCAGAGACTTGCCATACTCTGGAACAGACTACCTACCTATGTCAAACAGAGCTCCTCATTGGCACTCTTCAAGAAAAATCTTAATGACTGGATGGGAAATGGGAAATTCACCCCAGGGATCGCTTCTGTGGCTCTGCTCGACAGGGGCACAGGAAAATAATTTTCTTGGGTGGCGAAAGCCAGGGTACATTTTTTGGCTAGGCTTATATAGGCCCTAGGGCCAATAGCCTAGTACCTACCCATGAACCTATGAACTGACATTATTAATTATTGTTTGATATCCAGTTCAGTCTCAGCAAACACGACATCAAAGAGTCAAAAAAGAGTAAAAAAAGTGGACATTTTTAATGCTCTTCACGTTCTGCTAGTGGGCTCAAACTAAAGCTAGAATAATGCTTTTCTTTTTTTATTTATTACTTTTTAACCATTTAAACCCACTAGATACAAGTGGCTCTTTTCAGGGCTGACCCACAAGTACCGCAGTTAACTGACTTGCTCAGAGTTACACAGTAGCCAAACAGAAGTCGAAGGAACCAAACTCTGTAAAATGTAAAAAGTGGCTGTGGCTTTATAACATTGCTACTCTGATATATGATGTTTTACAGATGATAGCCATTCTGTTTGTTGAATTTTATGTCTAATATACTATCATGCTTTTTAAATTTGATTTTTATGATATTCTTAACCTCATTCCCTTTAGGATCTCATAGACATGCATGGAAAATGTTTCATTTTCTATACATTTTGGTTTTAGTGCAATATAGTAAACACTGGCGGAAGCATTTCAGGCTACAAACAAGGACGCAGTGACACAAGTGCAAACAGTGTTTGGAGTCACAGAGGGGTTACCACTGGGAGTGGGTGCATGTGTTAGGGCTCATCTACATGGCCATTCCTGTTCATATTGGTGATGGACTACATTAGTAAACAGGATGGAGGGGATAGATCAACAAAATGTTATAACTTCGGGTCTATATTATAAATACGAACGCTTACCTTATCGAATCCCTAAACGTTGACCTGTCCTCATCGAACCGCATAAACACCGAACGCCCTAAACCGTGAAATTCAAAGCATCGAACTATCATACTTGTCCCACCCCACTGCCCGCTACATACTACCTACACAAACAAACTAAATAAACCACATACATACACTAACCTTAACCCGCACCCTAACCCTAAGGTCCTGAACTATCGCACACTTACCTTACGGAGCTATACCGCAGAAGGCCAACCATGATGATTCAGCATTTCCGGTTTCGCTCTTCTGGACGTTTGATGTTTTCGCGTTTTGATAAGGGCGGGTCGACATTTACAGATTCGATAAGGTAAGCGTTAGAGTTACTAATATAGACCCATAACTTCAACACAAGACAGGAGACTGGAATGCAAAACTGATGGCACATGGATGAAATTTAGTACACACAAGACAGTGGTCATGGCAGCAAATGGGGGAAATCAGAACAGCTGATAGCTCCTAACAGTACCTCTTTGCACCACTTTATAATGATATTTATGTCCAAATTAACTAAAAGTTTTATTTTTTAACTGCTTGCTTAATAGCATCTAAGTAAGTCAAACATCTAAATATGTGTTATGGTTGAGAACTCAGTAGGCCATGAGGATTGAGCACCCTATGTAGAAATTCATTTACTGGTTCAGGGGGTGAAGTCAGATTTAACACTATAGGTAGAGACTTAGAAAGAAAGGATACTAAATCCTCCATTTCTACCTTTTCTGGAAGACCTACTAACCTTAAATTGTTCCAGCACATGCAATTCTCAAGACCTCCCAGCTTGTGTTTATGTATCTGACTTAATGTAATTAGGGAGTCCACAGATGCACTCACTTCCATAACTGTCCAGCCTGAGTAAATGCTCACTCAAGGAATGAGATCTTAGTTAAACACCATTACAAAGTTTACTAATGAAAGGAAAAACGAGCCCTGCAGTGTCAAAGTCCACAAAGTAAAGCCAACAAACGCTGCTTTAGGTTGGATCAGCACACAACCACTTTATTTAAACATACATAAAAAAGATGGAGCGCTTTCTTCCTTTTCCATAGGGATTTCATCAGAATCTGATGAAATCCCTATGGAAAAGGAAGAAAGCGCTCAGTCTTTACCATTACAAAGTTTGACAGCACTTGATAGCTTCAGTCCTGATTACTCTTGTTTCTTCATGTATTTTAACCATCTGGTCTATGAGATTATCTATTTTTGTGTTTAATGTAGCTAACTTTGGATCCATAGGTTCTGACATTTTTCTCTCTCAAGTTATATATTGACCATATTCATCAATTTTCCTAAGAAATAACACTTCACAAAAATAATGTTACTGTACACAAATGCCTCAGAAAGGAATTAAAAATCATTTTGTATCTTTTACATCGGAGCTCATTAAATACGTATCTACTGTATTTGTGGTTAGTTATATCCCCCCACATTTTTTGAAATGTTGACAAAATCTGTTTGCTAGAAGAATTTTCTTCAGTGATTATCCAAAAATGCAAAGCCTTTAGGGAAGTGCAAGGATTGTGCTGCAAGAAAGGTATCACTACCTTTTCTAAATACCTAGTGTTGTTACAAGTTACATGTCAAAATATGGTTTATTCTGTTGGCTCTGCAAATTCTGCCTGTACATTTTTGCAGTCTCACATGTTGCCTAGCATGGGAAAAAAACAACAACAACAAAAAACAAAAACAAATGGAACATGTAAGCAATGGCTCTGATGTCAGTTTCCCTGATCAGAGAACAAGATGGACTGCAGGCTAAGGGGAATATTCTGCTATTCAAACTTCAGTTAAAGCTGGGCAGGCTAGCAGGCCGACAATGGCAGATAATCTGCAGAGGCTTTCCAAGAGTGATAGTCTATGGCAATGCAAATTATCACCTAAGCAGTTAGTTAGTTTAAAGAGCCTTTCACAATTCATGAAATGGGGTAGGATATGGAGATTGCCTCTCTACCCCAGCAGATGTCCTGACATCATAAGATGCACTGAAAATGTTAGCAAAGACAAAATACAATTGAAAGGCATTGAACGTTTTGTAGATAAACCCAGCATGCCTATATCAAACAGTATTCTTTAAAAGGGCAAGTCTGATGGGGAAGGATAATTATTTTCATTTGTTAGAATAATAATATCCTTTTCTACTAGGGGCTAGCACTGCAGGACTTATTTTATTCTTGGGTGGAAGTGGTGTTAATACCTATAGTAAGAGTTGTACCCAAGGTGTCATGATTATAGGAATTGTGACTGGGAACACAGTTACTTGTACCTGTTTATTAAGTTGTTTGTCCCTCTTTGTGTGTTATAATGCTGTGCATTTCATTAAATATGCAAGGCTTGAACTGCCCAATAAACATCATATTCTCTAGAAATGGTTATTAGATGTTAAACCTGATATATTTTGTTTACAGTAATGTAAAACTGCAAGGAAACATGACAGTCCTTAAAGAATTTTTGGAAGCAAATCGTAATATTCAACTTGAACAAGAATGCTAAAGCTGGAGTCTTAATAGGGATTAAACAACTGTGACATCTTGTGGATAAATGGATTGATAAAGAAAAGAGGGGCTTTGGGCTAAATTTACAACATGGCGAGGATTTATACATACTGGTTGCCTCTATTGCCCTAACAGAAACCAACCAAATTTCTTTGCAAGATTTTTTGGGTGAGTTAAGCAGTGGAATCATAGATGGAGTACTGCTATTGTCAGATGGAGATTTTAAAACTGCATTAGACTTTCAGTTATAGATAGAACATTGCTGCAGTCTGAACGGTACATTCAGTCTCAATATGCAATCAGGCAGTATATGAAGAGGGAAGGTGTAATAGACATTTGGTGTCTTTATCATCCCTTAGAGGACAGATACACATTTACTACCCCTTCTAAAGCCTTTGCTACTGGACTGGACTATTGGTTAATATCTGAGGTTGATACTGACAATATTGTTTCCTCAACTATAACAGTAGTCCCAGTTATGGACCATGCCACAGTAGGAACAGATTATGAAGGGAAATACTCAGGAACTCCTATCAAGCTATGGAGAATGGTTTCACCTTTTCTTTCTAGATCTGAACTTCTTAACAATATAACAAAGTAGTGCAACAATTTATAAGAGATAACCTGCTAAATAATATTCCTATGGGATTATGGTGGGATTCCTTTAAACTTAATTTTCAATAATTATCTAAAAGGGTCAAAGCTCAGATATACAGGAACACAGATGAAAATGTACAGCTACAAGCCAGAGTGGAATCTTTATTTCAACATAAAGAAACTAAATATAAAACATTTTATCCTAAACAATTTAAACAATGACAAAAATCCCTGTCTTTATTATTAAAGCACCTAGGTTAATTGTACTTTCACAGAGTGGCTCTAAGATCATATGCACTGGGGAACAAACCTGTTAAATTATTAGCTCATGTACCATGAGGAGCTCAGTGTCTCTCCAGTAAGTGTTTTACAACTGTAAATGCCTATTTATGTTGAATTGTGTTAGATATTTTACAACTGTATATGTTTATGTTGAATTGTGTTAGACATCTAATATGATTTATGCTTTATTATTGGAAGTTACTATGGCATGCTAGCATTTTGTCTGCACCAAGTTGTTTTTAGTATAATAGTATGTATGGTCTATTTGCATAGTTGCACCTTGTTCACTAATGTTATTCATGTAAATGTGTTGTGTGTAGACAGCTCATACTGGTGTCTAATTATTTCTATATAATTGTGCCATTACTGGTGGATAGAATCACATTAGAGACCCAGGACAGAGTACTGCTCACAATATTTTTATCTGTGACTGCATAACTGTCTGATGTGGTTTCTTCTAACAGATATTTTTCCAATTGGCCCAGTATCTGCATATACTAGTAGTTACAGTAGCTATTTACTCAGTTTGTTTTTTGTAATCTTTATAATATATCTTTACCATCTCAAAAGTGCTTACTCCTTTCTGTAATCTTCTTTTCTAGACCTAACACCACTCTTAAGTATTCAACTGCAATACCACCTTTATCATTCTTATAAGAAAAGCGCAGTCCGGATCTGAACTGTCTGCAAACAGCTAAAGTTAACTTTGAGTATGTGTCTACCTGTTTGAGCCAATATTAATTTTCCTGTGGAGAGCACTGTGCTTTGGCTTGTAAGCAGCACCCCCCCCCCCACACACACACACACTCACTCACTCATCTTCCACTTTCTCTTATTCCCTTCTGTTAGCAAATAGTATCCATAACAGGATTGCGGTGGTGGTGCTGCGGTAGCATTGTCGCCTCACAGTAAGACGTTGTCCTGCTCGATTCTCAGTTAGAGCGTCTTCTGTGTGGAGACATGCGTGAATGGGCATACCTTCATTGAAGGTTGTGCATCAGGGCCGGCAACTCAGCACGTAAAAATCTACTGCCAATCATTAGCGGACCGGAGTTCCGCTGTGGCGACCTCTAACCGGGAAAAGCCGAAAGACACAACAACAACAACAATTGATCAATACTGTGTGTTTGTTAATTTAAACTGAGACCACTAGCCTACTGATACAAGGTTATCCTGTTTTTCCACCTGAGAAATGGTTAAGAAATGACTTACAGTTTCAGAGCAGTCCTTGGTCAATTCTGATTGTTTCTTAAACACAAACTTGTCTTTGCTTTGGCTCATTAGCAGCAGTACAAAAGAACTGCCTACTCACACCCTTGTTCTCCCCCTCCCCCTTCCCTGTTTATTATCTTAAGCCAGTCCCAAAGTTAATAAATATTACCTATGGCAGGCACCAATTTTAAAACTATAACCATCCTTTGTCACTATCATATGTTCATTTATCAGTTTACTCTGTTACCTGATTGTTTCCAGCCCCCTGATAAGAGCAACTAACAGAGTCACTACCCGCTTTGCTCCCCACCATGCCCCCTATTCCCTCCCTCCCCCAGTGGTCCTACCTTTATTGCACTCACAAAACCCTCACATTATTCCAATTGCCAACCACAGCGCTAACCCAACACTACCTCCTCCATTTTCCCACTACTATCACACCTTCTCAACTAACATGTACAAGCATACCTTATCTATGCTCACTGCATGCACTCTCCTTGCATATCTTACATCCTACCAAAGCTCCATCTGTACTACTACTCACACCACCACTCATGTCTCACCCTCACTCAGCTCTTCTCCCACCAACTCAAGAACCATCCTTATGCACCCCACATATTCTACTAACTATATTACTCAAACATAAAGCATTCCTACAACTTAACATAGTAACCCTCCCACCATACCTATTACTCACAGAGCACAATCATAAAGTTTCCCTAATAAACAAACACATTCAAAAACTGAGAAAACTAATAACCTCATGCATATCAAAACTAGCCCTAAGTGGAGACATCCACCCCAACCCTGGCCCTACCATCTCCAACCCCAATCCTCATAATCAGACTAGAAACCATAACTTCTCCCGTATCACAGCCAATAGAAAGCCAAGTGACTTCCTTCTACTAAGCCTAAATATTAGAAGTATATCCAACAAAGTCCATGAACTCCATGCCACCATAGACTTGCACTCCCCAGATATAGTCATCCTGACAGAAACCTGGCTAAAACTTCACATTACCAGTGAGCAAATACTCCCTACCAGTTATGGCATACTAAGAGTAGACCGGCTAAACAAGAAAGGAGGCAGTGTAGCTATAATATTTAAACAGCATCTAAACATCCAGATCTTAAAATCATAAGCTTCACAAATAGGCAATGAAGAAATAATATATACTAACCTCAAAATAAACCAAAACAAAACCATCAACATGATTGGATGCTACTTCCCACCTGGCCAAAACATCCCTCCACTAGAAAACCTCCTCAGCTGGTCTACTCACCATCTCCCCCAAGAAACTATCATTTTAGGTGATTTCAGTATTGACTGGCAATCCTGTTCTGGCAACAATTCAACCCATCATATAAACCTTTCTGGCTTCACCCAACTAGTCCAGTCGCCAACCAGGATAAATAAAAACTCCAGCAAGCACACTACCCTGGATCGGATACTAGTCAGTAAGAGCCCCCAGTCATATATAACAGGCTGCTTATGAGATAGCCTCAGTGATCACTCCCCAACATTCCCACTCAAAAAATACATATACCAAGCTAAACCTGTCATCTACCATCAAATACATAAAAAACTAAACTTTAACCCACTCACATTCATCTCATCCCTCAAAGAATGTAACTGGCATCCCCTAAAGTACCTCAGTCTAGATGACACAGTTGAATTTTTTAATACTACCTTCCTGAGCATCCTTAATTACCATGCCCCCATAAGACTTTCCAGAATGAAAGCACAACCCTCCCCATGGTTACAGAAAACCACTAAGTCAGAAATGAAAAACAGGGATAAAGCCTGGGAGCACTGGCGCAAAACCAAAACCCCCTCAACTAGACAGAAATTCCTAGAACTACTCAATAGAGTTAAAAAGCTAATAAAACAAGACAAATTCCAATACTACCAGTCTGCCCTAGACTCCTCCCAACACAGCCCCAAACAATTCTGGTCCTCCATAAACCCCATCCTCCAGTCAGGTAAAGTCAGTACCCCTCCTCCTAACATCCCTCACTCCTCCAAAAATATTGCTACCTCATTCAACACACACTTCACACAAACCATACTATCACTAGCTAAACAACACAACCCCCATCCCCTCCAACCCACACCTTCAACTAGTAATCTCCCCACTGCCTTCTCTTTTTCTCCTGTACCTACCTCCAACATAAAAAAAGCTCTTAACTAAACTTAAGCCCACCAAATTAGCAGCAGACAATCTCCTAAGTGAATACCTACAAATTGCAGCTGATGCTCTGGCCTACCCAGTATCCATCTTGATTAACTGATCTCTGTCAGAAAGTTATGTTCCCACACTGTGGAAAGTATCACATATAATTCCCCTCTACAAGGGCGGCCCCTCCACAGAACTAACCAATTACCGCCCCATAGCTATTCTCTCTCCACTCTCCAAAATACTAGAGAGATGCATACATTCTCAGGTCTCAGACTACCTCCTTACTAACAACTTCCTTCCCAATACTCAGCATGGTTTCCGACCAAACCATAACACCACCACTGCCTTACTCTCCTTTACTAACACTATCCTTCAGCATAAAAACAATGGCTATCTCTCCTCTGCTACTTTCCTAGACCTATCTAAAGCATTTGACATGGTCTCATACAATCAACTCATCTCTGTCCTCAATAACCTATCCTTCTCTCAGTCAGTCACCAACTGGTTTCAGAGTTACCTATCTGACTGCCAACAATCCGTTGTATGGCAGAATGACATATCTCCCCAACTACCTGTCTCCATAGGGGTTCCCCAAGGATCCATCCTTGGACCTCTACTCTTCTCTGTTTTCACCAATAATCTAGCCTCTGCCACCAAACATGGCACACTCATACAATACACAGATGACTCAACCATCATCTGCTCAGCCCAATCCCTACCCAAACTGCAAAAAGTCACGCAGGAAGCCTTTTCTTCTGTTGAAACTTGGTTATCTGATTCCCAATTAAATTTAATTAAATTTAATGCCCAACAAAACTAAACTACTCATCTTCCAACCCACCAAACATACTCAAAACAACTCTCACTTTAACATCACAGCAAAAGACAACACCACTATATACCCAACTGAACACACCAAATTGCTAGGAGTGGAAATAGACAATAAACTAAAATTTGACATTCACATATTCATGACCATAAAAAAAGTCCACAAAAAACTAGGAGCGTTATACAGAAATAAGCAACTTCTCACCAAAGCAGCAAAGATTTCAATAGCAAATTCCCACCTTATCTCCACCCTACTTTATGCCTCTCCAATATATACCAACCTAAGGCAATGCAATCTAAACAAGCTAGAGACCTGCTACAACAAAATCGCCAAATTCGCCACAGGGGCATCCTACCGTAGTCACCACTGTCTCTCACTTGCTGAACTGGGCTGGCTTGAACTCCCTCACCTCCTTCAATGGTATCAACTATCACTCGCCTACAAACTAGTAAACCCTCCACTAAATGTCCCATCCCTCCAGAATCTACTCCAACCCTATCGCACCACCAGACCACTAAGATCCAGAAACAAAAATCACTTGCAGATCACTAAAGCCAATAACTCTGCTGGTGAAGCACTATTCTCTTGCGCCATAGCCAAATTATAGAACTCCCTCCCACCCACAATTTCCTCTGTACCATCATGCACCCACTTCAAAACTTTACTAAAAGCGCACCTAAAAACATGCTGGCTATGCTCTTGCAGCTCCCACTCTAATATCACCCATCCCATCCAACCACTACCTTTCTTTCCACCCCACTAACTACCTTGATAATAGCAAGCTCAGATGCTCATAAGCCTAGTACTTATTATAAAGCATGAACTTCTTATTGTAACATTTGTTATTGTCTGTTATGTACTTCGCAGATAAAGATTCTAGTTGTCTACTGATGTACTATGTTCTTCATCTGTAAATATGTTTGTAATTAATTGCTATGTTAAATTGTTAATCGCTATGTAATCCAGTGTAACTACTGTCTGTTTATTTTAACTGTGGAGATTTTCTCCCCGGACCTCCGCTGAAAATGGACCTATGTCCAGTCGGACACTCCTGGTTAACAAATGTAAATAAATAAATAAATAAAAAGAACAGAGACATGAAAATATATATCAGGACTGTTTTCACCTACTAAAACAAGTTGGTGGTTGACAATAAGGAGATATGTACCCTTTTTAAAAGGTTTTCCAACAACTGTATTTTGACAATACTGTTAAAGATGGGCAATGGTTAGAGAAAGTGCAGAAGTTCATTATTCAACAACATTTCTGAACACTCATATTCCAGCAGCAACAGACATTATCAGCACCCATGCAGACTCAAGACATCAAAAAGGCTTTGAAAACTTCCCCTAATGGAAAGTCTCCATGGACAGATGAAATAAATTCCAGATTATATAAAGCCCTTTAGGAGCAATTGTCACAACTTCTTACCTGTCTTTATTCTTCCAGAGAGGTGAAGGAATTAATTACAGTCCTACCAAAGCCAAATAAGACTCCATAGCTCAGGTTAATAATAGAACCATACCTTTGCATAATATAGACCTTAAAATCTACTCTAGACTCTTGGCTAAAAGATGGGAGAATATTTTACTAGGCATATTCCTCAAAAACTCAATTAGCATTTGATAAAGGTAGATCTATTTCTGATCAATTAAGAATGGTTAGTATGTATACCCAATATCTGGCTAAAGGTTTTAAACCCTTATTAGCAATGATGATTGATTTTGGTGCATAGTGCATAGGTTGCATAGGTTCATACTAAGCTAACTGCCCTTGCGAGCCATTTTTTTAAGCCTAGCCAATTATCCCTTGTGAGACTCAAACCCTGCACCTTGTGTTTGTAAGGCAAACACCTTAACCATTAGGCCACCCTCCCTCATTTTGAAAAAGCATTTGACTCGATCATATGGGAGCTTGTCTGTCAAGTTATGAAAGTTATCCATTTTCCCATTCAGTTTATAGTAGCCACGCAGAGCCTATACATTTTCCCATCCTCATGAGTATTATCAAATAGACTGCTTTCAAATAATTTTTGAATACCTAGAGGGACTAGACAAGGATGGTAACTATCTCATGCACAGTTTTTGTTGGGCCATAAATGTTTCCATTAATATTTGTGGTGGGTTGCTGCATTATTCAGGCCAAAGCTTTGTTATTTCCTAATGACTATGTAATTCTAAAGCAAGATCCACTAGTTGATGTTCCAGGGGAGTTAGAATTGTTGAATCTTTTTATAGAAGTATCTGGTGTAAAATATAACACCACTAAACAGGCAGCAGTGGACCTCATGCAAGGCAGAGACTGTCACAATACATCATGGCATTGGAATAGGCAGCATCTGGCCAACAACTATGGGTCTTCAGGCAGACAATACAGAGTAAAATGATAAATACATGCATTATCAGAACAACTTAATGCACTACAGTGTGGGGATTGACCATGCTGTGCAACAGACATTATCTTTCTCATACAGGTTAGGGAGAAGGGGAAGACCACAGTTGTCATCATTTACTCAGGTTGAGGAACACATTGGCAGATAACAACAATGTTAACAAATGGGCCAGGGTCACTGGAAGTGGATGTGGTATTAATGCAGTCTGGTAGCAGGTTGTAGGGCACCAGTAATCCCATCCTGCAGTGGTTGAGTTAAGATATTGGGCCATGGTTATTACTGCTGTGTACTACAAGGCCTGTAGTTTTGAGATTTGATACTGTCCATGGGAGGGATGCTATAGAACTACAGGAATGTGCACGCACACCATGATGGGAGCTGCCCCATATTGAGAGCCCTCAGATGATTGGCATCCACAACCCAGGTGATGGACACAAGCAAGCACAGCACTTTATCTAAAAGTAATAACACAACAAGCAAGTAAAAACATATGTTATATTTTAATAAATTATGAAACTCATTCATTCAAATGTATTTAACCCCATCTGTCCAAAGGGTTATTAATGATGCAGAACTATGGGAACAAGAGCTTGTAGCCTGATGAAGTGTCCCAGGGATAGAGCCCGAGGAGCATCACTGGTCACTTACATGAGACTGCCCATGGTCAGGCCTGGCGGACTCTGTGAGCATAGTGAACAGTGATGTTGTCTCAAGAATGGACAGCGCCATCAGGGTTTTCTTAGCCTGTGATGGACCATCTTGCATCCAGAGCCTTCCACAGCCCTGGACAGCAGGTACTGCAGAAGCAACTGGGGGCATGGCTGTAGCAATAGATACAGTGTTAAGAGACAGGGACCTGCAGGATAACATCTAAAACCTGCAAAGTGACATGGAGTATAGTGACAGAGAGCAGATATTGCTGGAAAGATGGACTCTCAAGACAGGGAATGAGTTAATGTATTCCCAGACAGGCTCATTCCTCTCAAGCAATGTTTCTCCAGGGTCACTTGAGAAACTAGCTTGCTTGAGTCTTCAAAGGGGGGAGAGATGTGATGATGTGAGGTATTGCCAGCTATGCCAACAGAAGTAAGACAATGAATGTGTAATATATGCCAGCATAGCTCGCTGGAGTTTTTTTAAAGAATTATATGTCATTTATATATCAAACTGATTTGTACAGATGTTTGTGTTGAAAATGTATTTGTAAAGCTGCTTGTGTTAAAAATGTACCAACAGTGGGTCCTGCTGGACAGAAAAGAAATACACTTGTATGTCAGGCTGTTTTGTAACAGGTGAAATGATTGTATTGTAACAGAAGATACTGGAAGAGAAGAGGTTAATCTCAGTCCAGCTAACTTTGAAAAATAGTTGAAATTAAATTATCTGGTTTAGGCCATAAATATTGTATCTTACAGTTCTGATTGCAGCCAGAGAAGAAATGTGTGAAAACCAGGACTAGAAATTCTACCGTATTACCCTTAGGGGTGAAATAATTGCTACCCTGGAAGGGTAGAAGTTATGGTTTTATAGCTTCAAGATGCTATGACACCTTTTAGCAAAGGTGTGTGTGTGTGTGTGTGTGTGTGTGTGTGTGTGTGTGTGTGTGTGCGTGCGTGCGTGTGTGTGTGTGTGTGTGTGTGTGTGTGTGTGTGTGTGTGTGTGTGTGTGTGTATTATGATGCATAGGTGCTAGATTCTGCTCCAGATTCTAGTCAAGGGGATAGTATGGGAACCAGAGTCAGATAACCAGTTGTATGTGATGTCATAATGTAATCCAGTACTGAAATGATGTTTAATACTAGGTGAGACAGAATTCTCAGGGCAGTCTGTTTTTGAAACCTGACAAAGAAGGAAGACCATTCACCCACTTCACCTTGCCTTGCTTCAGTAAATAATCAGGGAATAGTAATTCTTTAAATCAGTCAGGAAAATATAATGAAATACGTTAAGTACTGTTTTTCTGTATCTGTGTGAATCTATCCATCTGTGTTATTTTTAATATTTCCTGTATCTGAAACTCTGGTGTTTATTGTAAATAGATGTTTAGTATTTTCATGTTCTTTTATCATTTCTTATTAAATATATTTAAACTTTTCATTGTGGCTGGTCTTTTAGAGAATATTTTAACCGTTGAGAGTATTTATATTTATTTGGTGACACTGTGGCCACTCCTGAAAGCCTTGCTGCATTGGTCAAACACTACCATTTGTATTAGTATTAATTTTACTCAGTATAACTTTGTACCCTCGTAAGAGCCTTAGAGTAGTTGGCTGGTGGCAGTATAACCACCTTATAATCTGGGCAAAGGTAGCAGAGCTAGTAAATCTGTGACAGCCTTTCTCAGGTGTGTGTGTGTGTGTGTGTGTGTGTGTGTGTGTGTGTGTGTGTGTGTGTGTGTGTGTGTGTGTGTGTGTGCACATGTGTGTGTGTGTGTGTGTGTGTGTGTGTGCACATGTGTGTGTGTGTGTGTGTGTGTGTGTGTGTGTGTGTGTGTGTGTGTGTGTGCACATGTGTGTGTGTGTGTGTGTGTGTGTGTGTGTGTGTCAGCTACTTGGAGCAGGGACAGAGAGCACTGGTTTCACAGAGAGAGTGGTGGAGGACTTGGCTTAGAACACTCAGCTGAGGACTCAACTCTATAACTGTGCCAGTGGGGAGTCTTACTGGGGGCCTGGAGAGAGAGAGGGAAACCTAGCCCCTGGACTGATTGTGTTCTCCGTTTGCCCTTAAGGGAACTTGTGCTTTGGTGCAGGCAGCTGCATGTGGAAATACTGTGTGGTCTCAGTAGTGATGATTAAAGCTCCTTGATTACTGGCACAGAAGAGGGGCATCACAACAGTAAAGTCATGCAACCAGAAGGCACCAACCATTGGCCACGAGTGGTACATCCTTCACCATGATGTCAGTTATGAATGTGACTGATCTTTGTGTGAGGTGACCTGTAGAGTGGTGTGCCATCTGTCATGGACCCTTCCCCATCCATGTGTAAACCCACTTTGTGTGTCATTTCCCATACATCCTTTGTTGTCCACTCTTCCCCTTCATGAAGTAGCCATCTTCTGACTGTGTGTGTGTTCACCCACTGTTGTCCCTATCATTTGTATCAATATGGCCCATCTATCTGTATATGTGTTTTACATTTTACCTTCCTTTCTCCCTCTATCCAAATAATTCCTACCCTTCTTCTTATATGAAAAATGGGAATCTGTTCCACAAAAAAGAACATTGAAATATATGTCCTTCTTCTCCCACCAGTCATTCTTTAATTCTTATAGTTACCTTTGTGCATTTTCTTCTGTTTGCTATTCCCCCTTTTCTAACTTTCCTATCTTCCTTTTTCCTCCCCATTTATATGGTGAACTGGGTTGGTGCTTTGTTGTGCCAACCCTCCTTGGCCTGACTACCATGGTGCATGTGGCAATGATGAAGTGCTTTACTGCATGAGTGAACACTCATTGCCTCAGGCACACTTGGCTGCCTTTCCTGTATGTTGATCTCTACAATCACATGCACTTTCCTAGTATGGCTCCTCCAGTGACCCGCTTAAACCCAGTTATCTTAATAATGTGGCTCCACTAACTGACTCTGCACTTCTTTTATCAGCGATGAGTGATGCTCATGCCCTGATTCTTATCTAAGCAGCTACAGAGTATCACACAATGGGATTCTTGATATTTAATGCTGTGCAACTATGAAGCTCATCTGTGAATCTCAGCCTAATTTATATTTCTGTTAACCATGTTTCTAACCACACTACAGCCATGATTCCCACTAATTTCATCTATCTGTATACTAATTTTTAAGCAAAATACCATACCAATTTGCATATTGAGCACCATCTGAAGTGTTTAGGGAGTGAGCACTGGAAGTGGTGATAAACAAGTGGGCACTTTCAATGCAGAAAATGCATTTTGAATAACATTTCAGCAAACAATATGTCTGTGTACATGCTGTTACTAACATCTAACTCTATGTAGTTTGTGTTCATTGAAATGCATACATGTGAAAAAAATCCTTCCAAACAGTGGGCTGTCAGATCATTTCTCTTAAAACAGCTGTGACTGACACTGAGAAATTCCTATCCCATCACTCATTCATTTGAGCTGCACTTAACAACTGTCTTTTTACAAACTGCTCCTCAATGGGTGCCACATTGCTGTCAAGTTGCTGCAGCAACTAGATCCTAAAATTTTGTGTGTGTGTGTGCGTGCGTGCGTGCATGCGTGTGTGTGTGTGTGTGTGTGTGTGTGTGTGTGTGTGTGTGTGTGTGTGTGTGTGCATGTGTTTAAGTGAGGCAGTACTGCCACCTGAACAATGGCTGACTTTGTTGTACTTCCTAGGTTATGTTACTGCATCTCTTAAAGGAAACTGTAAGGAATGTTTATTGTAGCGTCAACATAATTGTTTTTCCTGACACCCAAGTTCTACATTGTTATAGTTTTTTTTTTAAGATCTTGCCTTGCTTGTACTTATTTCTACTTTACTTCTACCAGTCAAGCAGTTTGATTACTGGGATTAAGTGAAGACACACTTTTTAAATAAATGCGAAAAATGTTATCACAGCTTAGTTTTATGGGGATGCCTGTTGGAGCATACAGTGGAAAAGCTTCCTTTTCCCTCTTAAGAAATTATTTAGTTTTAGGACCAGGAAAGTTTTTCAGAGTTTTAAAGATTAACTTGTTATTCTTTTAATTACAAAATGTCTTACAATAATATGCTTATGTTCATTGCTAGTTGTTAATATTTTATATGTTTTTAACAGTTTTACACCTTATACATTTGGTATTTACTATTGTGGGGAGGGGGGTGAGATGGTACAAAAACTATTTTCATACATAATCTGGACAAAGTGTGACAAATGTATAAAATCAAATTAAAACAAAATATGCAGATATTGTACTGTATATCTCACAGTAATCATATTTTACACACAAGTAAAGCAAATATATAGCAATTTAGGGTACATTTAAGACAAAGAACTTGTTTATAGAAAACAATTGCACACATTGCCTAGTATATTCCTGTTGTTACACAGTGATAGCATGAAAGATGAACTCAGAGCTTTAGTAGCATGTAGAAGAATTGTATATGGATGTGAAAAGTATAGCTAATGTAAGACACATAGAGCTATCACATATGGTTTACACGCCATTTAGGTCTGCATTTACAATCATACCTCTCAATCTGCAGACAATGAAAACAGGTACAAGGGCCACTGAAAAGTTGGTACATCCAGCCAAAAATCTGGACATCTAATTAGCATAAAATCTGAATACAAAATAGTACAACTCTTCCTGCTCTCAGCAGGAATGTGGAATACTACTCAGTAACACATGTTCAAAAATTAGAGAGAAAGGGGCAAAAATGATGGAAAATATAAAGAGACAGTGTAACATTTGTAGATTTTTAATGAACTGTATTGCCAAATCTTACAATGTAATGTCATTTATTTTTGCTTTGAAAAAGGGAGATGTAAGATGTGTCCTCTTTATTTAAATTATTGGTGCCAGTAGCATGTTGGTCATGTAGTGTGGTTTGTTATGTGCTAGACAGCTAAAAAAAATCACACATGATGAGGGAGATTCAAAAATTGTGTGAAGGAGAAATCAAGCCTGAAAACAGGGACATCTCTCCAAAAATAGGTATATCATATGCAGGGGTAAATCGTCCCTTCGTTGAAGGTTGTGCATTAGGCCCGGCAAGCCAGCATGTAAAACTCTACTGCCATTCATTAGCGGACCGGACTTCCACTGTGGTGACCCCTAACCGGGAAAAGCCGAAAGAAGACACATATGCAGGGGTAAATCAAGCCTGAAAACAGGAACATTTCTCCAAAGTAAGGATAGTTGATAGGTTTGCCTACAATAAAATCAGAAAGGCTAACAGTTAAAGATAAGGACCAGTGTAGCTGTTGGGGCCAGCATTATTTATAACAGAAAGAATGTTAATGCAAATTCTTGCAGTTTTTAGAGGACAAACAGGTTGTGGGTGGTTAGTAAAGTAACTGTTTATTTCCAAGTTAAGAGAATCATAAATATTAATTAAATTGTGAATGTTTCTTATATATATATATATATATATATATATATATATATATATATATATATATCTATATATTATTTTTTATGTTTAAAAATAGTATGACTTGCCTATGAAAACAATGTCGTTCTTTCAGCTTTTCCAGGTTAGGGGTCACCACATCGGAACTCTGGTCCACTAATGATTGGCAGTAGATTTTTTTACGGGTGCCCAGGTGCCAGCTCGAAGCCCAACCTTCAACAAAGGCATGCCCATTCTACGCATGTCTTTCGAACGCCACTTGACCGCAGGGAGGACATGCAGACTCCACACAGAAGGCGCTCTAGCCGAGAATCGAACGGGAGAACCTCTTGCTGTGAGACAACAATGCTACCGCTGCACCACCACTTGCCTATGAAAACAATAAAAAAGTCAAATTATATATTACTTTTTTCTTTCTGATTATTTTTGACCTCACATTTCTCGTCAACTTTTTCCCGGTGGTCAAAACACTCTTTTATAAGATTTGTTGCGCTACTTTTTAGTGCAGAAATATTTTAGATTTATCTGATGAAGGGGGCATCTGGTTTATTATTCATCATCCTAATAGTCTTCTAGTATCTGAGACTTAGCTTAAGCCCGACCTAACCTCTCTAATTGCATGCTTCACTGATATTCTCTTTATCAAAACAACAGACCTGGTTTAAGAATTGGATATTGGATTATCTTCCTAGTTGAAAATATTACGCATCCTCAGCTACTCTCATTTAATAACTAAGCCAGTCACCACATTGTTAAATGGATAGTTAATCCCATGTGACACAGTGGGACATACACAACTTTATATTGCCTCATGTCTATATTCCCCCTATCTTCTGATAAAACTTGACCTGTTCTTGAAATCCTTAAACTTTATGTTCACAAGCCAGTCTTCATTCTGTTTGTTAACAAAAAACATGAGCTTAGATTCCCAGTCCCATTTTACTTGGTCCCCCATTAGCAAGTCCCACTCTCATCTGGAAGTCACACAGTTAGCCACTTCTTTTAATCTTGCAGGTAGTCATTCATTATTAGGCTAGATCCTTACTAACTCTATGTATTATTGATGTAATATCTATACATTTTCAAATTTCTTAATTGGACACTGCAAAGTTATTTATAGCTGGGCATTCAAATAAATCAAACTTTCCCTATAATTCTTAAAAGTAGACTCTTCTCAGCACCTAATGAACCCTCTCATTACCACTCCTTGACTAGACCTCTCTGTATTACCATGACAATACAAAACACTATGTAAGCACCAGATATCTTTGAAAAATACTGATTTCGATTCAGAATACCATTTTACATCTGGCCACATAAAGTGTCCTTAGCGGTTGATGTCTAAGGCTCATCAACCACCTCACCTGCTCACCCCTCACCTGAAGCGGAACTACCTCATCCAATATCTCAGTGCAGTTGTCACTAAAAATACATGCATATGTGCATAAATTGTGATCTGACAAAATGTATCACTAAAAATACATGCAAATGTGCGTAAGCTGTGATCCGACAAAATGTTTCTCTAAAAATACATGCATATGTGCATAAATTGTGATCTGACAAAATGTTTCTATTTCTCTGTAATGACATTTTGTTTGCACAAAATGTATACGATAGGCAATATGCCAAAGGGCTTATATTTCTATATATAACATGATTATATAAAACTTTCTTTAATTGACTTTATTAATATAGAATAATTTTGATATGCCTTGTTCTTAAATTATGTATTCGGACATAGACATATATACATATGGCATTATTTGACATTGTGCAGCTTTTCCCTCCAGGCCTCCAAAAATGATATTTTATTTACCCAGACAGACTTTCCTGGTCCACAAATGCAAACAAATTAATATTAAAGTCCAACTGAAATTCAGGGGTCATTTGTAATTATAATGGAAACATAAACTCCTGTCCTCTGCAGCTTACATTTAAATTCCTCAGAAGTGAATGCATAGTTGCAGTTAAACTGGCCAAATCCTACTACCTCTAGAAAAAATAGCATCCATCCTTCAAACTGTATGATGTTCCAGAATTAAATTTTAAGATTTCTCTAAGAACTGCACCACCTAAATCAATATTATTCTCCTTAACTGATTTGATAACCTCTCTTTAACATTCAAACTATGCCTCTTTCTACCTTATGGAACCCCCTCATCAATCCATGTTCTGTTCTCCTCCTCTTCTCTGGCATCCACTGACCCTGTTCTGGTATTCCTTAAATTTCTTCACCCATCCATGTCATCTTCCCATCTCTTTATAATTTTTCATTACAGCTCCTCTTTTTTTACAAACCTCATTTAGGGAAATTAAACATCTTTTGGCCCTACCAAAAATAATTTGCCACTCAAGATCAGTTAAACTTAGAGTTTCTCAAAATGTCCTCATGCTGTTGCCAAACTTCACAAGCGTTTCAATCTTTTTCTCACCTTTAGTACTCTGTTTAGACCATAGAAAATGTGGTTACTATTGTCCCCTTACTCAAAACTTCACTTCTAAGAGCAGCCAGTGACCTTATGTTAAACAAGGGTGACTTGGACCATGAATTGGCAGTCTTACTTTGTAATGCAAGGGGTCTGAGTAGGTAGATGGGGGGAATGCAATTAATGATGTAAGTAGTTATGCAAGAGTAGAGGATGGACACTGCTGCTATCAAAGATACTTGACCCAGTAACAAGAAGGAAGGAGTGTGGGGATGCTTAAGTATGTTTTTTTAACACCTTGATGGAGTTATCACTTAAGACATATGCAAACATACATTTATATAAAAGAAAACCAGTCATATCAACATGTTTCTAGTTACAAACATTGTACATCAGATATGTTTTTTTTGCATAATTATCATCAATCTAACATTACATAAATAGCTCAATTCCTGCCTTCCCTTAAATTTCACTCCCCTTCCAAAACATTATTCTGCATGTATTGTTCCCATAAGTTCGATTTTTTTTCTTTGCAATTTGCTCTTACCCTTTTCTGAAGATCCCACTTACAGTTCTTTTATCTTTGTTACTATTTCAATCTTTCAAATAAAGCTGGTTTAGACTTTGATTTCCATTTCTCATAATTGCTATTTTGGCAGCCACCAGAATTAAACTTAACAAGGCCTTACTATGTTGAAGCAATTCAGATTCCGTGTTCCATCTCAAAAATAATAATAATAATAATAATAATAATAATAATAATAATAATAATAATTTTCTTAGTTTCACCCTTTGCCCAATCAATATTTCTGACAGAGTACACTGTACGGAATTTTGAAGTCTGCCAACTCATTGCACTCCCAAAGTACGTGTTCCCAGTTACCTCTTTCTTTCCCATCACATCTTTAACATTTGCCATTTACCTGAGGAAAAAATTCTTTGGAGTCTGCTTGGGACATAAACATAACTATGCAAACACTGCCAAGCAAAAGTCCTAAATCTTCTAGACTTTGTTGGATACTTAGAAGCCATGCATATGTCCTTCCATTGTTTTCTTGTGAACTGATTATCCAGTTGCTCTTCTCAATCTTTTTTAACCTCCTGTGATTAATTCCTATAGTTTTTGTGCAATATTTTATATGTCCTACTAATTATCTCTTTTTTTACAGCAGCTTCTGTTCAGGATTCAACTAAAAATTCTACCAGAGCAGGTCTTTCAATTAGAGTTCACCTGTCCATGCTTCAGTGTATGTTGATCAGGAAGGGTCTATATCATATGAGCGAATTGCACAAATTGTGAATGCTCATAATATTGAACGTACTGGACCTCAAAGTGCTTTTTCTGAGATCGCGGTACAGTGAAGAATGGGATATTTGCCCTTTCCTCACTGTAGTGCGATCTCGGAGTTGGAATATATATTTAGCGGGGTTGGGGGGTACAGCCCTCCATAATAGGAAGTTTGAGGTCTGGTATGTTCGATATTATGAGCATTCGCAATTTGTGCGATTTGCTCATATGATATAGACCCGATCAGGAATGACACAGAAGACAGACATGGCAGTAGACTGGTTTTCCTCATAAAGTATCTCATCAGACATGAGGTGCACCAAACCAGGAATGGTGGCAGAGGGTAGAGCATTGGTGCAGCACTGTTCCAGGATTGGTGGGGGGGTGGGGCATGGGTTCAGCTGGGGTTAGAGGATAGAGTAAGTACTCCGGCAGTAAAGGTACAGGAAAAGGTTGAGAGATGGTGGAATGATAGAGTGTGTCATTTATAAGGCGCAACAAAAAGGGAAGATGAGAGACTGCATGAGAGAATAAAAGAATGTAGTAGAAAGAAGAGGGTAATACTCATGGGGATCTGAATCTGCCAGGAGCAGACTGTGAAATTACAAGTTCCAGGGTAGACAGCAAGTGGGAATTGAGTGAGGTCTTAGACTTAAGAGGGTTGAATCATTTGATGTAAGACTGTTACTACTACTTATCTTGACCTTGGCAAGACTTTTGAAACCATTCCCGTGCTGGTATCATGGACAGAGTCTCCAATCCTAACCTTAGCCCTTACATTGTCTGATAGATAACATATTGGCTTATCAGCAGAACTTACTTCATAAAGTAGGAGGCATCTCCTCTACACAGTGGGATGTTTTTAGTGATATACTACAGGGCACATGTCTTGCGTCTCCTCTTAATTGACATTTACTTCTCAGAAGTGGTGAAATTGAACATCCAAGGTCTTTGGCTAACAAAGTATGTTGATGACTGCAAATTATGCGTAGTTGTCAACTCTACTCTTGATATCCACATTCTCCATCAGGCCTGGATCAGACCAATGGATGGCATACCAGCCATGAACTCACTTTAGGTCTTAAGAGGTGCAGTACAGGTCCTCTTATCATATCACATCAGTGGCACCCCATCAAAATAGACCCTTGTCATTAGAGACCTAGGTACCTATGTAGTCAAACAGATCACTTTTAACCATCATGTTTCAGTTGTGGATAAGAACTCCTCCTGCCTTACATAGCTTGTCTCATAGTAACTCATCTTGGTCATAGGATGTCCTTGTCCCTCTATATGTCTCCATTATTAGACCCATCACTGAATACAACACTCTCTTTGCAATGTACCTTTCTAAGCACTCTGTACAACTTGAAAAGTCCCCAAGGATTTCTAATTTAAAAGATATCTATCTAGTTTAGGCCACATAAACTACCCTAGCAGACGAAAAAACATTCCCCTCCATTCCTTACATCTCATACAGACTCTTAAGAGGTGACCTAAGCTTAACATATTACACAATGAAAGACTATGCTTTTTGACCTTGTCCACTTTCATAGAATGAGTAGCCTAACAAGCACCACATCCAAAAAACAAAATCTTCATTGTAAAATTAATAATTCCTGCTGCTATGGCCATTTTCTTATCCGACATATTCCACACTCTTTGGACTAGATTCTGTCTACACATTAAACCAAGTATCCATCTGAATAGCGTTAATGCCACCCTTGGGCAATTGGGTGGATAACCACAAATTCATGAGCGGTATTGACATGAATACTTTTTTTGTCCATAATAAAATTAATCTGCCCTTATCACTACATGGACAGTGTGGCTAAGCTTCTCAATGTCTGTCCAGCCTTAAGCTTACTATAAACCTATGAGCCTTTACTAATAATCCCTTATTGAAATATTAATTTCTCCTTCCTGGTATAGCACATTTTGTTGTTCTTGTTCACTCCATGCTTGTGTAACTAGCATCAGTGCTCTTGTATTACATTACTGAATTGTGATATTTTTGGAAACATTTAGGGTAGTTCTCTTCTCCTGCTGAAATGTCTGCGTGATTTTATGTTGCTTGTATGACTACATTAATAGTAATTTTAGCAAATATTCACTTGCATAGATGTGTTATTTCTGTATTAGGTAACCATTTACGGTTCTGCTTTATTTTATACACCCTCTCTGTTAACTATTGTTTGCATTTCCATGCCTCCAGCTTAGACATTCTTAAGTAATAGTGTTAGAAATTGCTGCCTTGCTAATTTCAAATATGTTTGCTTATGTCATACTATTGTGAGGTAGCATAGCTACGTTGTTTCTGTAGCTCTGATCTGTACTTTATGTATTTGCCCGCATTCGGTCCAAGCAATAGCGAAAATGGTATTTGGACAGGTTCACGTATCTCATTAACAAACAAACGTTTTACATGCATATTCTTTTGAAGAATGGGATTTGACAAATACACCAAATGAAATATTACTTAACTAGCATGCATCCTCACATATATATGCTTCTTGGTGGCGTTCTTACATAGTAATGAGATAAAAAAGAAGTGGTTATGAGAGTGTACAAGTCATTAGCATGGAGTTCAACTACAATATGTTATAGTATTTAAACAATCATATTCTACTGTGAGAAATAAGTATTTCATAAAAAAGGAATGGAAACAAACTGTGTTGAGCTGCACTCAGCATATCACCGCTGTCGGACTTGCTCTATACTGAGTTGTCTGCACAAGAACTTTTATTCCTGTAAGAGACCTGTAAAATCTATAAAACCTTGGATATTCAGGTATGAGACTCAAATAACCCATGCCAAGTGCAAATAAATAACCCTTGGGTTGCAGAATACCCCTGACCAAATAACTAGGCATTTCTCCATGCCTTAGTAGCACGTCCACCCAAACACTATCCTAAACAAACTGAACTCCAAGCAGTTATAGCCATCTATGTCCCTCCCAAGTCATTCCTGCTGAAACCAAGGCCCAGCACTTCCCCACAACATCTGTAACCAGTCTGATTGGATGGGTATCTTAAAATAGCGTAAAACTTGTCTCATGCTGTCTGACAGTTATTTATCGCTCAAAGAGCATAACACAGTATGTGAGCAATGTACATATATAATAGCCTTGGAGACAAAAATCTCACACACAGTAAACTCAGACATCAAGATCATCAGCAGTACACCACACATCACACCTCTCCAAGGCCATCACAATACACATAACCCACCATATGCTGAAGTTCTAAAGATTAACTTGTCTAAACCTCAAAGACCACCAAAATACAACATAGGCACAAAGCACACTCAGCAAGTTAAACATAGTTCCTCACATATCACAAGGAGTCCCGAAGTTATAGATGCTGACCCCATAAGGCAGGCATCTTCCCAACCAAACATTCTAGTTATAGGTGATTCTATTACAAAACATACAGATGTACCTCTTACCAGGTTGAACAAGGAAAGAGTGACTGTTAGTTGCTTGTCTGGTTCCAGGATCCATCACATCAAACATGCACTTAAGTCTTTGAACATCAAGTACCAGTATGATTCTGTCAAAGTTCATGCTGGTGTCAATGACTTGAGTTGTACCTCCCTGAACTATACGAAGAGAGACATGATGGAGCTCTCAGGCTGTGTGCCCCAGACAGGTATGAGTCTAGCATTAACTACCTTCTCCAAGGATGATGCCTCAGTATGAACAAAAAATACTTGACTTCAATAATCAGCTTAGGTTTTGTTGTCATTCAAAGGGTGGCCAGTATCTGTCAGCCTGGGAGGATATGATCGACAGACCACTCTGCTGCACTGGGGATGGTCGACATATGTTCCCTCCGGGGTTTTGATTATTGCAAAGACATTGTCCATACTCCTAGTGCCTTTTTTAGGCAATGCCAATCTGATAAACCTACCAATATAATGAAGCAAGCAAGCAAAGTACAATATGAAGTTGTTGCTGATCAATGCTTGTAGTTTAATCAAGAAGCTACACTCCCTATAGGCCCTTCTTATCCTGGAAGACATAGACATCTGTGTAGCAACTGAGACATGGTTTAAAACAGTAGAGAGCACTCCAGCTGTGCAGGGCTATAAGGATTTCCATGCTTTTAGACCAGCTACTGTGCATGAGTAGAAAAAAGGTGGAAGTGTCTCAGTCTTCATCCAGAAAGACTCTCATCAAAGCTGGAAAAGCAGCATGATGCCCTAGAGCTTCCTGATGTTCAAACAGCCATCAGAAAGGTCCTGTACCATATATTAGATAGCTAACGAAATCCCTCTATGACTCATGAAAGCCATAACACCTACGTACAGGAACTGGAATCATTCAGTATTAAATCCAGTACCATTTTTCTATCAGATTTAAATTATTCAGCTACAGACTGTGAAGTCTACACCATCACTAGTCCTCAAGCACATAGATTCCTGGACTTTATTGATGCAAACCTACTGGAACAATTAGTCAAGAATACCCACTAAGGGAAACAACAACTTGGATCATGTCCTTACTAATAGGTGGGATCTTACACCATCTCTTGTGTATCTTCATCACCTTAGATCTGACTGTAAAGCTGTCTCCGTCAAAATAAAATTGAAACCAGCCACCCCTTCTACCCAATGTACCTTTAGAAATGTTTTTAAGACAAACTACTTACTACTACCTACTCCTAAGTGATACATTTGCAAGCTTCAAATCCCCACCAAACCCAGTTAACTCCAATGAATATGCAGAAATGTACAACACCACACTATACCAGCATGAAACAGCTACACAGATGCATCTGTACCCTGGAGAAACAAATGCAGGACAAACCCAAGAAACAGATTCCTATAGTGGAACCATAATATCAACAAGTTTACATAAAAGGAAGAACATTTTGATGAAAACTAAGAAGTGTAATTCCCAGAATGTTAAAGCCCTTGTCATTGAAATAAGCAAACAACTCAGGAGCCATCAAAGCCAAGTTTGAGGCTAAAATAGCCACCCAAGCCAAAATGAATCATGAGGCCTTTTAATCTCAGAAGCGCAATGCAGCAATGCACTAACCTGATTGTAGAGTACATTTTCTATATTGATGCTGAAGATATAGCAAACCTACTGACAAATAAATTCAGCTCAAACTTTAACCACCAACCCCCCCCCCCCGCCCCTGTCTCCCAAGATATATTTGAATCTGACCTTTCTCTTGCTATCATACAAGACCAAATCCTAAAAGTGCTATCAAAAGACAAAAATACTGGACTGATAGGTCCTAACAACATTCCTGGATGCATGAAGCATGGTTTAGCTAACCCCAACCAATACCACTTTTCAACTTCAGACTTCACACAGGTTGTGTACCAAGTGAATGGAGAACAGCTACAGTGAACCTCTGCATAAGGAAGGACCTTCTACAGTACTATTAAACCACTATAAATTTGACCAGCCTGATATGCAAAGCCATGGAAGGATTTGTCATGGAACTAATCAATAAGAACATAGGGAACCTCCAAACACTGGACCCATCTCAGTTTGGAATCATCAAGGGCAGGTCATGCTTACTGAACTATGTGGACTTTTTTGAAAAGGGCACCAAAGCAATGGATGAAGGTAAAATGGTGCACACTGCATACCTGGACCTGGCCAAAGCTTTTGACTCAATCCACCTGTCAGATATAGTAGAAAAGCTAAATAAACTGGGTATAAACACCAACCATCATCTGGTGGATTGCCAACAGACTCACAGATGGGTTGCAGGAGAACAAAATAAGAGAGGCTACCATCACAAAGAGACCATTCACCAGTGAATTCCCCCAGAGTTTGGTGCTGGGAACTCTCCGGATTGACATCTACTTCTCTGAAGTAAAAGTCAAAGGGCTCTGACTAAGTTTTGCAAATGATGGCAAGCTAGGAGTAGTCACTGAACTTTTAAATGACTTAGCCATCCTGCAGGAAGGTTTATCCCAAACAAATAACTGGTGTCCAAATTGTGGACTAACTTAATGCCAAAAAATGCATTATTGTATACTTTAGGATGTTGTATACCCCAGAGAACTACTACATTGACAATATGCCCCAAAGCCTTGACCCAGTTGTTCAGGATTTTGGAACTTAAGTGGGCAGTCACCTAACTTTTGACCAACATGTGTACATTGTTGTAAGAAAGTCCTTGCATATTGCACAGCTTATAAACAAAGGGATTGTGTCTAGATCTATAGATGTCATTGTCCCCCTTTGCTCAGCCCTCATTAGACCAATCATTGGATATAATGCCCACTTTGGCATGTATATGTCCAGACACATGGAACAACTAGAATGCCCAAAGAAATACCTTACTAAAAGGATAACAGGTCTAAACAATATGCCATACATGGACTAATTCTGATTCAAAGCCCTGTCACTATACCCTGCATCCTACAAACTGCTAAGAGTAGATGTGTGTCTGGCACACAAGACAGCCTCTGACCCAGTACTAATGAACCTACTGCACATCAGCAAGCCAAATGGCATCGGAAGCACTCTGTCCAGAGATGTAAACATCTTCTACAACATCAACAGAATAGTTTGGAGGGATAAGTATATCTTGCAGAGGATACTACTGCTGTGGAACAGACTCTTCATCCACTTAAAACAAAGTCCGGCCCTCTCCATATTCAAGTTCAACTTGGATCAGCTGCCATTTGTACTATTAGTAGATAGAGGCAACTCCTAAATGCTTTATCCCACACTTGGGTCCCCTCAAATTATCTATAATCCCATTAAGTCTCACTAGGGGTAACATATAATTATTGACCACAGATTGGGTAAGGCCAATCTAATACCAAATGAGATAGGCTAATTGAGACACCAAATGGAAACTGGCTAGGCTTAAAATAGACCACAGTAGTAAGTGGTCTAGTTCTTAACTATGAACCTGTATGAATTCTGTGTTCTTTACTATTACATTTATTGTTTTTTGTGGAACCCTTAGACTTCACACTACTATTCTGGCCCCCAATGCCCCATGTCCATGTTGGGTCTGCCAGCTATCCTCCTACACCCTGGACTACTCTGGTATTTGCTGGAGCCTGTCATTGATCCTATGTGCATTCTAGCAGCTTGGCCATCTGTCCTTCCATCTGTTTTTTTTGTCTTTTTACATACCCTACCCACTTTTCCCTTTCCCTGCTATCATGCTCATGGACCATATCTGAAGGCAACTCCTCACCTCTTTGGACAAGGTTTCCCCTTAGGGAACTTCACCAATGAGATCCCTTCCTGCCACTCTATCAATCACCCCAGCCACTATTCAAACCTGGATCAGCTGGGCCTTAGTCAGGGCTTTATCTCTCTTCTCAACCATAGTACATTATTATTATATTTAATGCTATTCAATTCCCCATGTCACATGCTTCTGTTTTGTTATAAAATAATTGCCTGACTTGCTTTTCTTGACATTAAATCTCCTATACAATTATTGGTTTAATAAAGTCAACTGTCCCTGTCCTCACGGTTGTATTCTGCCATTTATGCATCACCTAGTTTAAGTTTGACTTGGTTAATGAATTTTTTTTTTTCATGCTTACTTCTGTTTTTGGTCCTATAAATGTTTTGTTTACTGTTCATAGAAAATGAATATTTCCTATTGAGAGGGTCTCCTTAACATTCCAAACTGATCTCTTATTTGCCATTTTTGTCTGAAAAAGCATATAACCTTCTACCCAAATTCTCTTTCTGGCACTAGCATTTTCCTAAAATTAAAAATGAAATGTTTGCTTCTGCATTTAATAAGTGTAAATTATCTCCAGTTTATTCTTCTCACAAGTGGAAAAAATGACAGCTTTCTTTCACCAGTCAAATAGCCTTTCCCCCTACTGTTTCCAATAAAGATGTTGCTAGCAGAAAGGAATATACATCCTGGATTAGGAAAGGAAAGTTCCATCTCCTGAAGTTTTCTCTCAGTGTAAGAATTTGTAAAGCAAATGCAAATTCTTAACTTTCTGGGCTAACAGCCAGGTTTTCCTTTAGTTGTATCATAACAAGCTTGCTGACTTGGAGTGGTTTATGGAGCTTACTGCAGTCTTTGTTCCACAACAGTATTAAATCTAGCATACAGATGGATTATTTTTAATCTTTTTAATGTGGTGCAGCCCTACAATGTATATATAACACATGCTACTCCTAGTCAGGATATGAACCTCATTCTTTCAGTGTTATTGATTACGGTATCACTTTTCAGTTCTCCATGATTTATACTTTTGTAATAATGGCAAATATTTTATATTAGGCCTCAGGGAAGTGAAGACAGGATGAATTACTTGCCAGGAAGCCAAGATTTTGTTCATTCTTTGTAAAGGGTTTACTTACCAGAAAAAAGCATGTGAGTTTAATTAGAACATTTACGTTTATTTTAAGTCTGGAGATAAAAGAATACATGAAAATTATAATCACTATTGTCATCATTTATAAATATACAGTCCTTCTCTACAAATAATGTCTCTAAAGAGTGTAACTATTTATGCCTTACTCAGTAAAATTTTAGGATGTTACATGGCACTGAATTGGCAGTGATTAAATCCACTAGTTGAATTTACGATTTTATTAAGGGCAAACCTTCTTCATACAATAAAGCTTTTGGCTCACTAGCGGTGCATGTTTGTTTGAATCTTTAAATAATGCATACTTTTATGAACTATTAATTTCATTCTCGAATTATGTTCAGGACAAGTTTTAACATGAAATAATTCACATCATCTTTTGCAAACTTTTTTACTACACGTTTCTCTCTTTAGCCCACAAATATCCTGTGGTGTTAAAAAAATCAGTGACTGCAGTCAGTCATAATATTGAAGTGGTTATAGACACAAATTATGTTACCCTTTAAGCAGCTTACCCACCAAGAGGTCAATGAATTGTAGCTTTCCAGTCCATATTTAGGCCTCTTTGGCATCTTTTGGTGAAACATTCTCCTCTCTTGCCTGTAACATAACTGAGATTTGAACTATTGATTATCTTTTGAAATTAGGGCAAATAGTTTTTACTGTAAAGATGACCTTACTGGTTATTTAATTAACTCTAAATGCCTTATACAGTTCTGGAATACCACTTGAATTTTGAATAAGATGTCAAAATCAGTATAAGAACATCTACTCTGCAATCCTGTTGCTGTTCAAATTAAAAAAAAATTGTTTAGAATTATTTTAGAAGACTAGATGTTCATTCTATTGATCACTGCTGCAGCAGCCTTAGCTATATGGGCTATATTCAGCCATGGATATGACAGCCGGACAGCTTTTAAAGCTTCAGGATACCTTCCACACACCCAAATTGTCAGGCAGCTTGAGATGAGCTTACTAGAAGACAAGTCTGGGTGTGAAGCCCTTCAGAGCTTTACTGCTGCTGAAGAGTATGCTCCTCTGAAGCTTTCAAGGATCGACGGTTGGCTTGGGCGTTTTTTTGCTGAGCAGATGAGTTCCCTTTGGGGGAAAAACACTTACCCTTTCTTAATGTTGATGTTTTATTACTTTTCTCTTCTGAAAATTATTCTAAAGCTAGGAGTGCTGTGGTTTAACAGACTGTCTCACGACTATAATGCACTTTCAAACGGAGTGCTTGTTTTTTCTGTCAGTTTAAAAGTGGTGTAAAGTAACTTAAAAAAAATTTTCTGTGAGAAATTGTGTTCATTTTACTTTTGTGGAGCTGGCATTGTGTTTTAAAGTGCTTTTTACTGTGCTTTTTGTTGAAAAGTAACTTCTGTGTGGTGTTTATTGACAATTGCTGCTTGTCTTCCTTGGGAAAGAGGCACCATTTTCGGCTTGATCATGGAACAGACTGCTGGTCCCGTGGTTGGACCTTCCTTGAGACACAAAAAGAAAAAAATTAAGCAAATAGCTTTTGCCACCACAGCAAGCTACCAATTTACCTCAGCTGCAGGTAAGTTACTCTGCTGTGGCAATTTGTTTTATTTCAAATTCAGAAGCATAGCTGCTTCAACCAGTGATATGGGCTGGTACTATGAACCAGTGCCCCACCTGTCATCATTCACTGTAATAAGCCTATCGATAAGTGATTGGCTCATTACAGTTATATCTACACTCTCCCCTCCAGCTCTTGTATTCAAGAGCAAAAAAAAAAAAAAAAAAAAAAAAATCAAATGCTCCTTCTACAGGCACACCAACCAGGTGACCAGAAGCACAGCACCGCCCCAATTCAGCCATTCTGGTCCCGTTTCTCTGTCCTGCCCCACTTTACTATACCCTGCCTGCACCCTCAACTGCTCATGCTTTAATTAAAAAAATTCTCCTTTTTAAACTGTAGCAGACAGTTGCTACAACTTATACCTTGTCTGTAGAGACCGATACAGTGCTCAGATTTTAGTTAAAAAATATATTTTTTTCTTTTGAACTATAACAAATTCCTTACTATAATGTAGCAAGCACTAGCTACAGTTTAGACCACACATGAAGAGCTACAGCACTCAGGTTTGTTCGGAAATGCAATACCAGCTTTTAAAAGCTGGTATTGTACTAAGGAAAGATCCACATCAGCTGATGTGTTTCCCCAAAACTTTGCACCTGGGACAGTTGCCCCTCTCTCCCTAGTCTAGCTATGCTACTTTTCAGACAACTTATCTTTCAACCTTTTTGATCCCTCTGGTGTAGCACGTGCAGCCACTATGGACTGAAGTTAGTCACCTCTTCTGTGGCTGTTGGGGTCCTCTCAGTGGGCAAAGGAGAAACACTCTTGTCTGTCCTGGGACAGGGAACAAGGAAGGTTTCCCTGTTGTGTCAGAATGCTGTGCCCATCCCTGGGGAAGCAGCTGCTGCCTTTAGTAACATGATTAGGCCTATATATCTTGTCATGAAGAAAACAGAAAACCAAGCATGTATCTACTCCTCTTCATTTTTTTTGGATAGGAATAGTTTACTGAGTCTGGCTCATGGTTTTATTCAGGCTGTTGATACTTTTTGCAAAGTCGTTTGTGGTAAAAGAAAGAGGAATTCCTCTTTTCCTGAAGAGATTCAGAATGCTGAATCTGAACAGGAAGATGCAGGGACAGATATAGGATTTTTTTCTTCAGATTTCTGATTCAGACTCAGATGAGCTCAGTTTCTGATTCTTCCTGTGGGGATTTCAGTTTCTCTGAGACTATTGCTGGGTCTATATTAGATCAGCGAATGCTTAAAAAAGCGAACGTTGATTGATCGAACTTATGTAAGCGAAAGCTTACAATCTCGAACTGTCAGAACAGCGATTTTTTCCTAGGGAAAGAAATCGCTGATCCAAAACACATACACACAACACAAGCACACCAAACAAACAGCTATCCACAAACATACACCTAAAATCTGACACCTAACCCTACACTAAACTATACACACACCACTAACTATCCACTTGCCTTAACCCAAACCCTAACCCAAAGGTCCGTCACTATCGCACACTCACCTCACCCGCTCCCTAACCCTAACTCACCTAACCCTCACGTCCACACAATCGAACACATACCTAACCTGCGCCCTAACCCTAACTCACCTAACCCACCCTAACACTCACAGCCACACAGTCGCACACTTACCTGAACCCGACCCGTAACTTTCTACCACAGCACTGAAAATACCGAAGCAACAGAAATGGACAACCGAATTCTTTCCCTAGGAAAAAAATTGGGTTTCTGTCACTTCGATATTTTAAGCTTTCGCTTACATAAGTTCGATCAATCAGCGTCCGCTTTTTTAAGCGTTCGCTGATCTAATATAGACCCCTATTGCTAGAATGTGCCAGTGTTCTCAGTGGGAGAACACTGAGGCTTCTTATTCCCTCAGAAAATATTATGAGTTGCGACAGAAAGATTTTCCAGAACCTACATCCATTCCTCCTGTTCTGCCTGCTTTGGAGGATGTATGTGTCATTTTGCCTAAAATTTTCCTGATAGTCAGCCAGCTGCCCCTAAAAAGGCAGACAGAATGTATAAAGTTCCTGAGTCTTTTAAAATTGTATACACTATTCCCAAATCTGACCCAGCAGCTATAGCATTAGTTACCTTCACTGCTGCTAAGCACTTAGTTAATTCCAATTCTACTCTTTATGATAAGGATGGGAAAATTACTGATAGGTACAGGGAAAAGATGTATATCTCTGCAACTTTGATTTTCAGAATTTTGAATTGTCAGGCATATATGTTAAAGTTTATTTTGACAAACTGTGAAAACATGAGGAATATTTTATCTGCAGTTTCTTCTTGTGGGACAAAATCTGGTTTTAATAACTTACATTTTTTCTGTTGCACAGGTCACGAGTCATTGTTTACATTTGTATGACTCTGTTGATACTTCTTCCAGGGCTGTGGCTGCTGATAGTGTGTTGAGGAGGTATGCATGGCTGTATTCTCAGAATGTCCCAGATGATATTAAAATGACATTTTAAATTCTCCCTTGGATGGACATTTAGTGTTTGGCCCCTCTGCTGCAGAAGTTATCAAAAAGTGTGATGAAAGGGGCAAGCTAGTCCAAGGAATCTCTAAGAATTTTCAGCCCTCCTTTACCAAAATTTCCAAGGGATTTTCAGTCTCCTTATCAAATTTTGGCAAAAAAAAAAAAACAGAATAAGCAGTCTCAATACAATACAGGTAACAACAGACATTTAAGAAAATATGGCAAGGGGGTTCCAAAAAGAGGCCTACAACCTCTGAAAACCAAGGACAGTACAAGTCTGAAAGACTATTTAAGATATCTTGTGATTCCCTCCCACCCTGGCCCTTTTTTCCTTCCAGAGAGGCTGAATCTTCATGCTTTTCTTTGGCAACCGATTGTTTTAGACAAACTGAATGAAAATCATTCATCAAGGTTACAGATGTCAGCAGGAGCAAATTCCTCCTTTCTGGGAGGAAATCTTCCAATCAGACTTTTTTGTTTCTACCACTTCTTTACCACATGCTGTTCCAGAGAGTGATAGAACTAGTTCCTCCTTCCCAGATGGGAAATGGGGTTTTATTGAAGGATGTTCCTAGTGCCAGAGAAAGAAAATGCTTGGAGACCAGTTCTGGATCTTTATTTCCTAAACCTATTTGTGATGGTGCCCCAGTTCAAAAATATGTTACTTCACAACCTGTCACCTCTTCTACTGTTTCAAATTTTCTGGCAACACTAGGCTTAAAAGATAGTTATCAATGCGTCCCTATTCCTCCAAGCTGCAAACATTTCTTAATTTTTTTTTGTGTCTGTATCGCATTATCAGTTCTCCACCTTATCCTTTGGACTATCCACTGCACCAAGAGTCCTCATGATGTGTCCAGCTCCATTTATAGCTCATTACAGGTACAGGGTATCCATGTTTTTCCATATTTAGATGATAGGTTATATCTTTCTTGGGAATCTCTGTCTTGGGTGAGAGGTCTCTTACACAAGTTGGGATTCCAAGAAAACACTCAAAAGTCTTTCTTGACTCCCTCACACAAGACTATGTTCCTGGGATGTCAACAAAATACTCAGTTCAAAGAGTTGTTTGTCTACAGGAAAAATAGATCTTTATCTAGATCTCTTTCTAAGGTTTTTCACTCAGACTTCAATCACTGCATGGGAAAACCTCAGGATTTTGGGTCTCATGGTATCTATGATTCTCATGATATTCCTAGCAAGACTCCATAAGAGAAAGATACAGTGGTATCTTTTCAAATCCCAGAGCTGGTGTTTGTCAGAAGAGGAATCTTTTGATGGAGACAACAGATATACTTATATCCAGGCCTCACTTCTCCTTAACTGCTCCAAAACAGTCAGTCATCACAGATGCTTTGGACTTTACTTGAGGAGCAGTTTCAGGACAGATAAAAGTACATGGGTGTGGGACACCAAGGATAGATGCAAGCACATAAATATCAAGGAGATGCTTGCCCTGATCAAAACACTCAGTCTCTGAACCATCTTTGGTCCCCAGGACCTTTTTCAAGTGGTTACAGACAATACCACAGTCATGTGGTACATCAACAAGCAAGATGGAACCAGGTTGTACACTCTTAGTAGACTAGCTATATTAGCTTGAGATATAGCTTCACAGAACAATATTATTTTACAAGCATCCTACATGCCGTCAGAGCAAAATCGTGAGGCACACAAGCTGAAGAAGACAAGGGCAGATCCTAACGAATGGAAACTAGATCAGGGGTGTCTTCCAAGATTTGGTTCCTCAAATAGACATGTTTGCCTCCTCTCTGTACAATCAGCTGGCAAGATTATGTTCCAGGATGCCATGCAAGAAAGCCTGGAAGACAGCTGCCTTTTCTTTTCCTTAGACAGTAATGTTGTAGTATGTTTTTTCACCCTTTCTAATATCTAGGCTACTTCAGAAGATTCAGAAGGAATCCTCCAAGATCATTGTGGTGGTTACTTTTTGGCCCAGGCAATCATCGTTCTCCCGTCTTTTGGAAATGCTTAGGGGCAATTACCACAAGCTTCCTCACAGACTGGATGTACTCACACAAGAACAAGGGTGTTGGACATACCCCGACATCAATCAACTTCAGTTGCCTGCCTGGGTGATGGTCTTAATTCCTTTTAGATACCTGTTTATTGAGGATGTGCAGCACATACTAATGGGAACAAGGAAGCCGGCTACTAGAAAAATGATATATTTGCAAATGGAAAAGGTTTTGTAGTTTGTGGCAACAACACAACCAGCACCCATTCAGGGTTAATTGTTGTCTGTTTCTACAATATCTGTGTGAGTTATGATCCTATGTTTTTTCTTATTCCTCCATCACAGTTCATTTCTAAGCCGTATTAGAATGTCTGCTCACGGACCCTCCTCTCATGTCAAAATGTTCTTGAAAAGGGTTTTGCATTAAAGTCCTCCAAGAAAATAAGTGGCTCCTCCCTGGGATCTAAATTTTGTGTTAGAGAAGCTAACACGTTCTCTGTCTGGCTGACTTGAGGTTCTTAACATGGAAAACAGTTTTACTGATTGCCCTGACCTCTGTAAGAAGGGTATCTGAGTTGCAAGCTCTTATGGTGAGTCAACCCTATCTTATTTTCTATAGGGACAGTGTTTTTTTCAGAACTAATCCTTCTATGCCTAAAGTGGTATACAAGTTTACTTTAAGCTAAACTATCCATCTTCCTGTTTTCTTTCCTGAACTTAAATCAGTGAGGGAGAGAAGATACTCCATACCTTGGATGCCTACAGACAACTCAGGTACGATCCTGACAGAACTAAATCTTTTAGATCTTCAGATCAATTGTTTATTTCTTGTGAAGGTAAGAAGGGACAGCCTGTATCAGAACAGTCTATAACCAAATGGTTGGCTAAGGCTATTACCTTTTGTTATACTCACCATAACAAAACTATTCCAGGCAGGCTCAAGGCCCATTCTACCAAGGTCTTGGCTTCATCTATAATTTTTTGGAAAGCATTGGATTTTAGAAGTTTTCTAGAAGCTGCTACTTGGTCCTCTGTACATAATTTTACAAAGCACTATAAGCTTGATTCCTTCGGTAGGTCCAGATCAAACTTTGCTAGGACCATTTTCCAGGGTATCCTGGACTCTTGTCTTTCCACCTTGCAAATGTAGTTAACTTAGTTACTCTATCCATATAGCAAAGGTTACTGCAGCAGTAATTAAAATGAAGAATATTGTACAGTTGTGTAAGTAAACATACCATAACAGTAAATATTTGAATGATCACTGCTGCAGCAGCTACTCCCTCCCTCCACCCCTTGCTTTTTGGTGTGTTTTTTATGCCAGGTTGTGTACATTTATTTTTTATTTTTCCTAGCATTGTCTTTTTAGGATCAGCCTCCCTGTCTTTGCTGGCAGGAAAGTTCTGAAGGGCTTCACACCTAAACGTGTCTTTTAGTCAGCTCAGTTTAAGCTGCCTTACAGTTTGGGCATGTGGAAGGTGCCCGGAGGCTTTGGACGTGGCTGGCTGCTATATCCTTGGCAGAATATAAACTATATAGCTAAAGCTACTTCAGAAGTGATCATTCAAACATCTACTGTTATGGTAAGTTTAACTTACATTATTCTTTACAAGTGTATCGGTATTCAGATTGACTGGCTGATATTTATTTTTGTTCAGTTATTTGCTCTGTTTCTGATAATCCACTATACAGACTGACAGCTGTTTAGCATTCTGTTATCCCATTTTGTAGTGGTAAACCTGTCATTACGTATCAGTGTTTGCTGACTACCAATTGATTGTCATGCATTATTTGCCATTCGTTTCATCAAGCCAAATTTTAAATTTAATTATATGCATTCATAAAATCAAATTAAATCACGTTCCTGGGATTATAAAGTTCACTATAGCTTGTCTGTGAAACTGAGCTTTTTTAACAGCATTGCAAAAATAAATATCAAAATCTAATACATTTGTGAGGTTATAATTACTATTGAAGTCTGAACTTATAAATAAATGCATGGCTTATATTTTTCTTACTAAATAATAATGCAGAAATAAACAATCAGTGCCACATAGCCTCATAATGGTCTTCTTTTCATTCTGTTTTAACAAAACCTTGTATTATGGTTTGCTTCTGATGACATAAACTCAAACTGCAGTAAAGAATAAGTGGTATTTTCTTGAGAATATGACAGATGATGGTTCATAGGTTTATAGACACTTACTAGGCTATTGATCAGTGGGGATCTGAAGAAGCCCAGCTGTACATTCCCATTGTAATCTTTAGCCCTTATATTATGGATAGAGATAATTCAGAGCCTGGCCAAACAATGATATGTTGGGACATTTACGTGTTTCCCCTATCAGTGATGGAAAGGTGTGCTAAAATCTGGGTGAGTTTGTGGTTACCCATTCATTCATCCAAATGCATTTGAACAGAGCAAAAGAGGCACTTTGCTTTTTGTAGTGAGGAAGACAGTTCCATAGAAGTGGTATTATCTGTGATGCACACCTATACCTCGAACATGTTCTATTTATTTTACAAAAGTGATTCAAATCCCTTAAACAGGTACTTACGATACCACTGAGAATATGTAATAGGTTTGACAAAATAGGGTCTGTAGAAGTTCTGTAAATGAGGCCAAGGCCACCTCTTAGTAGAGTGTATGATACTGGCAAGGGGAACAAGGCTTTGAGATGGTTTGCAGAGGCTTTGTGATGCAGTCCCATTATTTTTTAAAGAGAAAGTGTTGTGGTCATTCCAATTGTGACAGGTGTTTGCATAGGTACATACCAAAAAGGGGTATTATACTCGATGACCGGTCTGATGAGTGCAGAGTGGAGTGGAAGATTAACATCTCTGGGTCTTGATACAATACCTTTAGATGTAAGATGTGCAAAGTAAAAGGACAATGGACATATGGTGATCAACAAATAGTTCATTGTCTAGACAGGTTCCCAGATCCCTAACTCAGGATCAGTTTTCAAAGGTATATTGTCAATGTGATAGTTGCAAAGGGAGTCGTGTTTGCTAAAGGATAGAATTATACACTTCCCGACATTTAGTTTTAGTCCATGGTTTTGAAACCACTTACTTGTTTGGGACAGGCCGTCTTAGAGGATCTTCTGTGGAGTTTATGATAATACCTGTTTTGCATTCACCTGCAGTCTTGGTCAGCCACAAACCCTTAACATTAACTTTGACCTCTGAGAAGTAAATGCTGAATAAGAGTGGCCCAATGACTGAACTTTGGGGTACACCACCACTGAAAGGTATTTTGTAGGAGGTAGAGCCACCTACCCTAACTTCCTGAGTTATGTTTGTGAGCCAATATGCTATCCAGTGACTTATAAAGGGACTGACATTTAGCTGGGAGAGTTTACTAAGATACCTGATATGCAGGATGGTGTTGAATGACTTTGCAAAGTCTAGACATGCAGTGTGCACTACTTGCCCTCATCCATAGTTCCAGTAATATTTTGAAAGAAGTCAACCAGGTTAGGTAGGCAGGACCTGCCCTTAATGAATCTAAGCTGGGTTGAGTCAAGGGAATGTAATTTACCTATTACCTTGTTAATTAATTCCATAATGATTCTTTCCATAGCCTTACAAATGAGACTGATCAGACTTATGGCTCTATAATTTCATAGCTCCATCGAAGCCCTACCTTTGTGTAAGGGAATGATTGTTGCTGTCCTCTACTCATCCGGTATGAAGTCTGTTTTGAGGCTAATATTGAATAGCTTCTGTAGGGGTCAGACAAGTCATCTTTCAGGCTGACTAGTAGGCAGCCTGGTATATTATCTGGTTGCACAGACATAGTGTTCCCAGCCTTAGAGAACATTTTGACAACTTGTTCTTATAAGCTTTGAGAGAGGAGTGTTGATGTGGATATGTGATCTGAGAATATTAGAGCGGGGGTGGGGGTGGGGCTATGTCCTCTGGGTCTGAGTATGTGATATGATTTACTATTGGCTCTGAAAAGTACTGGGCATAGTTTTTGAGATTTCTAACATAATTAAAGAAGGTGTGGTAGTTATCCTTCCTCTAGGTGGCTATTCTTACTTCATAACTGGCTTTAGTTGATTTGATCGAGGTTCAGAGTTCCTTTAGTTTAGCAAGATTGTTTATTGCAACTTGTGAGTTAGATTTATTTTTGCATTCAATTATTTTTTTTTCTTTTGTTATAGAGCCTGTTTATATTTGGGTTCCACCATGGGGTTTATTTTTTAATTTATTTCAGGGGGGGACAGCTGTATCTATGCAGCTATTTATATGTGCATAGAATTTATTAAAGAATAACTCAGCATAAGCAGTACGGTCATTGATGTGGAAGGAGCTTTTGATTTTGCCAGGTTCATAGGTCGGTACTAGGATATTGGCCCTAGGGCCTATATAAGCCTAGCCAAAAAGGTACCTTGGCTTTCACCACCCAGGAAAATTATTTTCCTGTGCTCCTGTCGAGCAGAGCCACAGAGGTGATCCCCGGGGTGAATTTCCTATTTCCCATCCAATCAACAAGATTTTCCTTGAAGAGTGCTAATGAGCAGCTTTGTTTGATATAGATAGGTAGTTTGTTCCAGAGTATGGGAAGTCTCTGGGACAGGAATCTATCCCTCCAGCATGTTCTGTTTATTGTAGTGACAAGGTTTAGGTCCCTAGAATGTGTAGCTTGGAGGGATTGGGATTTCTTTAAGTGGAGCATGTACAACAGCTTTGGGTTTGACATAGTTTTGTATGTTAGGCAGAGATCGCCTCTGAGTAGGCAATATGTGACCGAGTAAAGATGGAGTTTTTTGAGACGGTCTGCGTAGGGCATCTGTTTGAGGCCAGTAATCCTCTTTGTGAGGTATTTCTGTGACCTTTCCAGTTGTTGTAGATGTCTTGTGAGGTACATAACAAAAGGGGCGTTGTACTCTATAATGGGTCTAATGAGTGATGAGTAGAGGGGAACAATGACCTCTTTTTTCCTGGGTGAGAAATCTTTTGTGATGAGGTGTTCCACGTAGAAGGATTTCCTGACTACTGTGGCGATGTGATTATCAAAGGAGAGACTACTGTCCACCTCTTTCCCAAGGTCTCTTATCACACTTTCGGTGTTAAGTAGATTACCACCTATGTGGTAGCTCATGGGTACAGAGTTTTTCCCAAAGGGGATGACAATGCACTTTTTGGCATTGAGCTTGAGGCCATGGCTTTGACACCAGGCATCTGTCTCCGTGAGGCCCATTTGTAGGATGTCCGCATCATTAGGAGTTTCGATTATGGCTCCTAGTTTGCAGTCATCTACAAACTTCATAAGCCAAAGACCTTCTGTGTTAGCCTGTACTTCAGAAAAGTAGATACCAAACAGGAGAGGACCCACGACTGAACCATGTGGTACTCCACTTGTCACTGGTCTGAAGTCGGATTTGGAGTCTGCTACTTTCACAGTGTGGGTTCTGTCAGTGAGCCAGTTGGTAATCCATCTTGTGACATAGGGATTTATACCTAGTTTAGTGAGTTTATCTATAATTCCAGAGTGGGGCATGGTGTCAAAAGCCTTGGCGAGATCTAGATAGGCTGTGTGAACTACATTATCCTCGTCTACAACTTTGGTGACTGCTTCAAAGAAGTCTATCAGGCTTAGGAGACATGATCTGCCTTTTACAAACCCGAACTGGGTGGGGTCCAGAGTTTGGAGATTACCAATGTCTTCGTGTATAAGATCCATGATGATACGTTCCATGGCCTTGCAGACCAGGCTCGTTAGGCTAATGGGGCTGTAGTTCCCGGGGTCCATGGTGACTCCCCCTTTGTGGAGTGGGACAACCGTCGCTATGTTCCATTCAGTGGGCACAAAGCCTGAGGTGAGGCTATGATTGAACATGGTGCTTAGGTAGGGTGCCAGTTCATTCTGCAGTTCATGTAGAACGCAGCCTGGGATGTTGTCAGGTCCCATGGATGCTGTGTTCTTGGCTTTGGAGAGTGTGGTTTTTACCCATGCAGCCATGAATACAGGAACTTTGCATTCTTCCGGTATAGAGGTGGACCCTTTAGGGTGTGAGAGGGGGGTAAAGTTAGTACTGAACCTATCTGCTAGGATGTTGGCAATATCAGCTGGTTCTGTATATCTAGTGCCATTGTGCTGTATCTCAGAGCAGATATGAGTGTTGCCATTGAGATTCTTGACATAGCTATAGAATGCTTTGTGGTTGTCTTTAGAATCAGTGGTGATTTTGTTTTCATAACTAGCTTTGGAGGATTTTATGAGGGATCTCAGCTTCTTACTGAGGCTGACCAGGGAGTTCCTCCAATCATGGGATTTTACTCTTTTTTGCAACAGTTTCTTTCTTCTGTTGTAGAGTTTGTTTATGGCAGTGGACCACCAGATTAGCTGCCTTTTTTTGGTTCTGTTAGGGACAGCACGATCCATGCAGTCATGTAAGTGCTTATAAAGTGCATTTGTGTAGGATTCAGCAGTCATACCTCTATTTTCCATCTGCATGGGTGTTGTGATGTTTGCCACTTCTGTCTTAAGAAGCGTGAAGTTGGCTTTGGAGAACTTTTTACGGTGGTTTCCCTAATGGGGGGTGGGGGTGGGATGTGAATGTCTAGGGTGATTAGCTTGTGGTCAGATCTGACCAATGAGGAATTGACCTCTGGTGTGGAACACCAGTCGCCAATGTTGGTAATGACCAGGTCTAGGATATTGCTGCACTGGTGGGGGTGTGGATAAGTTAATCCAAGGCAATGGAATTTATAAATTCCAGAAAACATTTAGCAAAAGAGCTGGTACATGCGTAGTTTTCCCAGTTAATGGCAGGGTAGTTGAAATAACCCATTATTAGGGTGCTGGGTTGTACCCTAATATTTTCCAGTGTATCAAGAAATGAGGAGTGGGAATCCTGGGGCATGGTGGGGGATCTGTAGCAAGTTACAATTTGGATTGTGGTCTTGCCCAGAGTTAGTTGCACATGGATAATCTCGGATGCATTATGCTGAGCAACTAGCCTGGATATCCTTAATGAATATGGACACGCCTCCAACTTTAGCGTTTCGGACCATGTTAGGTGGCCGAAAGGTGTGGTATGAATTTGAGCCTGGTAATACAGGGATGCTCTCTGGAGCCTTGAACCAGGTCTCTGTCACTGCACAGATGTCGATGTTCTCCATTTTGAGGAGTGCCTCGAGTGAATGCATTTGAGGTTTAGACTTCTAGCATTGAGTAGCATTACCCTCAGATTTTGCTTGCTTGTAAGGTGGCGAATCCCAAGGGCAACAGGTGCAGGCCATCTCTGGCAAAGCATCGTGGTCTGTCGATCATGTCATCCCAGGCAGACAGATACTGGATCCCCTAAGAATGACACCAGAAGCTTAGCCAGTTGTTGAAGTCAATCATTTTGTCCTTGTACTGTAGTAACATTCTGGGTGATGGCAGGATGCTACTCATAGCTAGGGTCATACCTGCATGGGCTACAAGATCAGAGAGCTCCTCCATGTATCTTTTCATGTAGTCCAGGGAGTTACATCTCAAGTCATTCACACCAACATGGACAATGACAGAGTCATATTTGTACTTCTTGTGGAGTGACCTGAGTGCGTGCATTATGTGGTGGATCCTGGCACCCGACAAGCAGCTGACAGTAGCTTTCTCCTTGTTTAGCCTGGTGAGCGGAACATCAGTGTGCCTGACTATAGAGTCACCTATGATTAGAGTGTTGGGTATGTTGTTATGCCTTGTGGGCTGTGGTTGAGTGGCACACTGAGTTTGTGGACTATGTGTCATTTGGATTGTGTTGGGAGGGGGTGGAGGTTGCTTGCGTTTCTGCTTTGGAGGTCTCTGTTGCTTGAGCAGATTTTTATTAAGAGCCTCCATGAATGTAGGTGTGTGTTTCATGTTTCTATGTGTGTGTTTTAGTGGTGTAGGCTTTGAAGGCCTATGTGATGATTGTGGTGTTGTGCAAGTGTTTACCTTCTCCTCTTGACTGTTTAATCCAGTCGTGGGTGAAGAGAGCTTTGCTTCCAGTTTGGCTATATAAGTGCATCTCTCACAGGTTGTAGTGTTGGGTGGTAGGAGGAGAAGGTTGTTTGTGTACATAAAGCAATTGCTGCATTGCCCCAAGATGCCCAGATTCATAAGGTAGACAGGAGAAAACACTGGGAGCTGACCCTTCGACATGCCTGGATAGGTGCTTATTTATTAAGTACTAAGAACTGTTTTCCTCTAGACAAGTGAGGAAAGCTGAGTGCTGTAGTAATTTGTAGCTTATTTAGTGCTTACAACGAGTTCTGAACAAGTGCTGAGCTCAAAGAAACAGATTTTTGTGTTAAAATTAAAAAACTGGCTAGTTCTAAGGCAAAATCTGAAGAGCAGACTTTATGGTGCCAGGAATAGTTTAACCCTAGCTAAGCGGCGATGCATAAGGTGTGTGTGTGTGTGTGTGTGTGTGTGTGTGTGTGTGTGTGTGTGTGTGTGTGTGTGTGTATATATATATATATATATATATATATATATATATATATATATATCTGTGTCTATATATATATATATATCTGTGTCTATATATATATATATATATATATATATTTTTTTTTAAATATAACAGTAGCAAATGAGCAAACTGATTTAAACATATTAACAAATTAACCAATAAAAAGCTAAAAACTGAGCCTGTTCCAGCAGTCTTCAATCAGACAAGTTTTAACTGCACATTCCTGCCACTAGGGTGCAGGGGAACCTTCTCCAAAAAAAGATGGTCTGAATTAGTGATCAAGTTATACAAACAAAGCTAGATTCAGCAGATCTGAATTTAGTCTATGATACAGCAGACAAGGCATACCAATTTCAGAAAGAAACAGTTCAAATAAGTAGGCACAATAAGCCTTTAACCAGAAACTTCCAGCTCAGAAGGGCAGAATCTACCCTCTCCTCCCACAAGAGTGCAGACCACAACTTCTTAATGTAAAATAACTGGCCCAAAGCCCAAGTGCTTAAACCAGAACTAATACACTTTTAGAATAACAGACAATAAGCCTTCAATCAGCAACTCCCAACTTAGAAGGATGTAAGCTACCTGTCCTTCTACAACAGTGCAGACCACAAACCTTCTTAATGCCAGATAACTGGTCTGAAGCCCAAGTGGTTCAACCAAAGGCTTAGAATAACAGTTACAGTTTAATCAGGCTACTAACAAGCAGTAATAAATGCAGCAGAATAAATGCAATTAAGTGCTTTTAAGAACAAGCAGCAAAAGCAAAATAAAGTAATAAAGTAGGAAGAAACACAAATACAGTAAAAGCAAATGAATGAAGTGCATTTTTTATATAACAATAGAAAACGAGCAAACTGATTTAAACAAATTACCAAATTAACCAGTAAAAAAGCTAAAAACTGAGCCCTGTTCCAGCAGTCTTCAATCAGACAAGTTCTAACTGCACACTCCTGCCACTAGGGTCAGGGGAACCTTCTCCAAAAGAGATGGCCTAGATTAGTGCTCAAGTTATACAAACAAAACTAGATTCGGGATGCCTGAATCTAGCCTATGCTACAGCAACCAAGGCTCACCAATTTCAGAAAAAAAACAGTTCAAATAAGCAGGCACAATAAGCGTTTAACCAGAAATTCCCAGCTCAGAAGGGCAGAATCTAGCCTCTCCTCCCACAAGAGTGCATACCACAAACCTTCTTAATGAAGGTCACGACTCAGTTTTAGTAAATTAACCTTCACATAATCTCTGAATTCCAGGATATTGGGAGATGCTTTAGTCTTATGGTTAGTGTGATTGACTTGTGGTCTAATTTGATCAGGGATGAACTTACAAAACTGCCCCATACTGGTAAGGACCAAGTCCAGGTTATTGACCTGTTTGGGGTGTGAACTAACTGGTCCAATGTATTTGTACTGATGAAGTCCAGAAATTTCTGGCCGCACATGTTTGAGTCTCCCAGTTTTTGGAAGGAAGTTGAAATCTCACAGGAGAATAGTGTTTTGATTAATGTACAGGGACATTAATTAGGTAGGGGGTATGGGCTGAGGGGGACATCGAGGGGGTCCTATAATTAGCTGTCATATGATAAGGGGTGTTGTTAATAGTAAGTTGAAAGTGGAGGAGTACCAGGAAATGATCTTGCCCAATGAATTTGGAGATGAATTGTTTTTTAAGAGAATAGAGACATCACCACCTTTGTTTGCTGTCTGGGCCTGAATGTGCGATAGTCATTGAAACGTTGTATTGATGGAGTGTTTTCAATGATGTTGAAACAAATAAGGAGTGCTTGTAGAGAGTACAGTTTTTTGTTAAGGGCCCTAGCATCAAGCAGCAATACCTTAATGTTAATCGGGATTCTGTTTAGTCATGTTGGAGTTTCTAGAAGACTGACATTGCCCAAAAAAGGCACTATTGGAGGGGACAACATTTAATCAATATATGAAGGCCTTGGAGGGAGAGGTGAAAACCATCCATAGTAAAGCAGTTGGGACTGTCTGCCTTCTCTTCCCATGCTGACATATGTTGTACCCCCTTTGAATGGCACCAGAAATCAATAATCTTTTTCTCATATTATGGCATCATTCTTGGTGATGGTAGAATACTGCTCAAAGGTAGGTTCCTACCTTCCTCAGTCACATATTCCAGGAGATACATTATATTCTATTCATTTACACCATGTGTACTATGACTGTGTCATATGCATACTTGTAGTGCAATGACTTGAGAACTTGCATGGTGGGGGAATTCTGGTACCTGATAGACAACTGACTGTGATCCTCTCTTTGCACAACCTGGCGAGTGGTAAATTGGTGTGTCTCACTAAGAGTCACCTATAACTAGGATAGTGGATTATGTGAGGCTTTGCATTATAGGCTTTTAAAATGAGTCAGTGTCAGTGTGATTCTTAGATGTATGTTGCATGGTGGTTGCTACCTGTGATAAATATTTTTCAGTACTTGTTTTTTAGGTTACATTTAGGAGGACTTTGTGGCTTAGGTATGTTATTTGTTTGATCTGAGCAATGTGTGTGTGGTGTTTAATGTTGTGTGGTATGATACCTATAACCTGCTTGTTATTTGTTGAGGCTATGTGACAGAGCTTTGCCTGCAATAACAATGTATAACTACATCTCTTGCACACAGTCTCTACTAGTTTTAGTAAGAGGTGGTTTTAGTAAACATGAGGCAATTGCTGCATTGTCTCAGAAAGTCCATGTTACCAGGCTGGCTTCAGAGATGACTATAAAGCTCAAATCTATTGTTCAGGGTACTTATGAATATGGGTTGAAGGGGGCTTTATGCCCATGGGTTTAGAGTTGATTTACTGGAAATGCTACTTGTCTAAACAAACAATCTAAGTCTATACATGAAGAGCAATCTGTAACCTAGAATGAACAAGATCCTCCCTGCACCACTACTGACTATTTTATGTACAATATGAATTGGAGGAGCAGGTTGTATAACCTTAAGGCTCTAAATGCTTATGTCTGTACAGTGCAGTCAGCCATGGCACTGCATGATGGGCAGTGTTGCACTAAGAGTGTAGTCAGCCATAGAACTGCATGATGAGCAGTGTTCCACTAGGGCCCCAAATGCCTGTGTCTGTACAGTGGATTCAGCCATGGAATTGGACAATGGGCAGTGTTACACTAACAGTGCAGTCAGGCATGGAAGTGCATGATGGGCAGTGTTGCACTAACATTGCAGTCAGCCATGGAACTCCATGATGGGCAGTGTTGCACTAACAGTGCAATCAGGCATGGAGCTGCATGATGGGCAGTGTTGCACTAACAGTGCAGTCAGCCATGGAACTGCATGATGGGTAGTGTTGCACTAACAGTGCAGCCAGGTATGGAACTGCATGATGAGCTGTGTTGCACTAGTCTCTAAATGTCTGTGTCTGTACAGTGCAGTCAGCCATAGAACTGTATGAGGTGCAGTGTTCCACTAGGCTTTAAATGCCTGTGTCTGTACAGTCCAGTCAGGCATGGAACTGCATGATGGGCAGTGTTCCACTAGGGCCCCAAATGTCTGTGTCTGTACAGTGGATTCAGCCATGGAATTGCACAATGGGCAGTGTTGCACTAACAGTGCAGTCAGGCATGTAAGTGCATGATGGGCAGTGTTGCACTAACAGTGCAATCAGGCATGGAGCTGCATGATGGGCAGTGTTGCACTAACAATGCAATCAGCCATGTAACTGCATGATTGGTAGTGTTGCACTAACAGTGCAATCAGGTATGGAACTGCATGATGGGCTGTGTTGCACTACACTCTAAATGCCTGTGTCTGTACAGTGCAGTCAGCCATAGAACTGTATGAGGTGCAGTGTTCCACTAGGCTCTAAATGCCTGTGTCTGTACAGTCCAGTCAGGCATGGAACTACATGATGGGCAGTGTTGCACTAACAGTGCAGTCAGCCATGGAACTGTATGATGGGCAGTGTTGCACTAACAGTGCAGTCAGGCATGGAACTGCATGATGAGCAGTGTTGCACTAACAGTGCAGTCAGCCATGGAACTGCATGATGGGCAGTGTTGCACTAACAGTGCAGTCAGCCATGGAACTGCATGATGGGCAGTGTTGCACTAGGCTCTAAATGCCTGTGTCTGTACAGTGCAGAGAGCCATTGCACTACATGATGGGCAGTGTTGTACTAGTCTGTAAATGTCTATGTCTGTACAGTGCAGTCAGCAATGGAACTGCACGATGGGCAGTGTTGCACTAACAGTGCAGTCAGGCATGGAACTGCATGATGGGCAGTGTTGCACTAACAGTGCAGTCAGCCATGGAACTGCATGATGGGCAGTGTTGCACTAGGCTCTAAATGCCTGTGTCTGTACAGTGCAGAGAGCCATTGCACTACATGATGGGCAGTGTTGTACTAGGCTGTAAATACCTATGTCTGTACAGTGCAGTCAGACATGGAACTACATGATGGGCAGTGTTGCACTAAATTGCCTTATGTATAACTCAGAAAATAAGTAACAAAAAGCTCAAAGCGCACACCAAGCAATAGCAAGACACTTAAACTTTGCCTCTGTGGTAACCTGCAACTAGTCTGGAAACTTTTGTCTACCACTAAAAGGAAGTAGTAAACTAATTATAGCAAAAACACACTAATTTAGCAGTAAAAACTGTGCAAACAGAATCAGTGCACTCAATATTAAGCAATTATATCAAAGGTCACATAGCCTGGTATTCATGGCTTTAATTAGAGTAGTCCAGTCGATTTAGTTTAGTCAAAAAATGGAGCACTTGGCTACTTCACTGCCTCCTGCATGCAAAATGGAGTCAAAATGCTGCATTTGGTTTTAGCTTGTACACAGGAGCTTCAGCTTCTATGAGTCTTAGAGTTCTGGTTACCTTCTTCAAACCTATTTGACTTACAAAACTAGTAAATCCTTAAAGCATTTATGAATGTGTGTGTGTGTGTGTGTGTGTGTGTGTGTGTGTGTGTGTGTGTGTGTGTGTGTGTGTGTGTGTGTGTGTGTGTGTATATATATATATATATATATATATATATATATATATATATTTATATATGTGTATCTTTATATGTATCTATATCTATATCTATATGATAAATTATATACATGTATGTGTGTATGTATGTATACACATGAGAACATGGGATTCACTAAATTGGTTGAAAGCAATTTTAGTTTACAGCTTTCCTGTCAACTTAATTTGATCAACAGGAAAGCTGACTGACATTTGTAAAAAGATGATTATAATACTGGGGTTGGAGAATATGCCCTTTCCCAATACTATGTAATCTCAAAGTTAGTTTATTTAATTATCATGGGGTTTGGAAGTCCTTTCAAAAAGCATGATTTTTGATTTGCATGCGTGTCTCAGAACATGCAGTTTGCCATCAATGTTTTTTCAATTATTTTGTGTCGATGTTTTTAACTGTCAATTTATTTATTTTACATTTGTTAACCGGGAAAGTCCGACTGGATACAGGTCCATTTTCAGCGGCGGCCCAAGGAGAAAAGCTCCAAATGTACATAACAAGTGTAAATACAGTGAAATTATTACAGTGAGTTATCACAAAATTTAAATTTGTTTAACGATATGTACACACAGGTACATGTTTTTCTCACACACAGCAAAGGTTGGATGTTAGTAGCTGAGAAAGAAATAGTTAAAGATTTCATCTGAAAAAGGAAAACACATATATTAAGGTGGTTACCATCCATGGTATAGTCTTAACTTTAAATCTTTCCAGTAGGTAGGTGATACACAAACTTTTAAACAGTTAGAGAAATAGAGTTTTATTCTTGTAATGAGGTTCTCATTTATAAATTATGTTTGAGTGGGGGTTAGTTAGGGTTTGTACAGGGACAAAGCCACTGCATTTTTAGGTATTTCCTAAGGGATTTTTTTTGAATTGGGATAATGAGGGGTCAGTGGTGAGTTCTGCAGGAAGAAGGTTCCAGTTTATACTGGCAGATTTGGAGAATAGTGATTCACCAGCTTAATTGTTGGTTTTAACAGTTTGCACTAGCATTCTGTTGGAAGAGCAAAGGGATTTTAGGTTACTGTAGGGGGTGATAATATTTTTCAGTATGGGTGTACTATCTGGTTGGTAGAGAATTTTGTGAACAACTATTAGTTGGTTATATTGCAGTTGGTAGGGTAGTTCAAGCCAGTCTAATGATTGAAGGTTAAGGCAGTGATGGGTTCTATAAGCTGATCCCGTGGCAAATCTGGCAATATTATTGTAGCACCTAATGAATTTATTGAGGTTTGATTTTCTTAGGTTTACGAAGATAGGTGAGGCATAAAGAAGAGTTGATAGCAGATGTGTACGGGCAATAATAGTTCTAGCAGATGGGGTTAGGAATTGTTTAATCCTGTATAAAGAGCCTAATTTTTTATTAACTGTTTTAATAGTTTTGTCTGTGTGAGCATCAAACTTAGGTTATTGTCGATGATCACTCCCAGTAGTTTAATACTAGGTTCTGGGGAAATTATGGTGCCATTGTTAGATGTTATGGTGAGAGGTGGTGATGGTAACTTGCTAGTAGGGGAGAAGAATAACAGTTTGGTTTTATTTGAGTTTAATAGTAGTTGGGGACTAGTGAGCCAGTTCTCTACCTAGTTAAAAGTGATTTGGGACAAGGATTGTAAATCTGTGGGGAAGGTGGCAGAGCAGATTAGGGTGACGTCATCTGCATATTGATTACAAGTTGCATCTGGGATGACTTTGTACAGGTCATTAATGAATATGGAGAATTTGAGGAGACCTAATATAGATCCCTGTTGGACTCCAAGGGTGACTGGTATAAGGGACGACAGGTTATCCTTCCATAGTACAGCTTGTTGTCTGTCACTTAGGTAAGAATGAAACCAGCTAATTGCTAGGTTATCTATGGAGAGTGATTTTAATGCGTCTAAGAGTAGCTGGTGGTTTACCATATCAAATGCCTTGGATAGGTCAAGGTAGAGGGCTGAGGAGAGCTTGTTGTCATTACGGTTTTGATTTATTGTATGGGAGAAGGAGAGAAGGGCTGAGGTTGTACTATGGCAAGGTCTAAATCCATGCTTGGAGGGGGCTAGGAGAGTGTTTTGATTCAGATAGGCAAGAAATTGCTTGTGGATACATTTTTCCATTATTTTAGCCAAGGGACACAGAATGGCTATAGGCCTATAATTTGAAAGTTCAGTGGAATCTCCCCCTTTATGAAGAGGAACAATGTGGGAGATTTTCCAGATGTAGGGGATATAAGCTTCATGGATAGTTCTATTGATTAAAATTGAAATGGGGTATGCTATTTCATTAGTGGCTTTTTGGAGATATTCTGCAGGTAGTAGGTCTGCTGAAAGGGTGGTGGATTTCAGTTTCTTAAGTAGGGACTTAATAAAAGATTTTGGTACTGGATCAAACTTGAAGGGGATTTTATTATCAGGTGCGGGGTTGGTGGTACTTGGGGTATTGGGAGATAGCTTACTGGCTAGGGATTGCACGGTTTCTGTAAAGAAAGTGTTAAAGGTGTTAGCAACAATTTTAGGAGGTTGTTGGAGGGTAGTTAAGGGAGTAGGGGTAGTTGATTGGCCTGGGTGGAGATGTTTGTTTATACCTGACCAGAATTTTTGTGGTTGATTTTGGTGCTTTTGTTGCAGATTACAGTAGTAACTCTTTTTGTCTAGCATAATAGACTTCTTTGTATCATTTCTCAATGGTTTATATATGAGGTGGTCTTTTGTGGATTTAGTGGTTATCCAGGAGGTCCACGCTTTGTTTTTGCTAATAATGTTTTGTCTTGTATCATTGGACAGCCATGGTGCTACTTTGTTATTGGTTCTGATAGTGTGTTTGGGAGCATGGTTATCCAGGATAGCAAGAAATGTAGAGTTAAAGTATGAGACCGCTTCATCTAGTGGAATTAGCCATAGGTTGGACCAGCCACATGTGTTAAGTTCATTCTGAAATTTAGTCTAAATAAAGTTCTTACAACTTCTAATGGTTTTAAAGGTAGATTGTTGAGGGATGTCATTTCATTTTCTGATTATATAGGTCAAGAAGTGATCACTAAAGTCCTCAGGTAGGGTGCCTGTTTTATATATCTGGGGTAGGTAGTTTATTAATATCCAGTCTAGGATACTTTCCTTATTGTTAGGCTTATTGATTCTGGTTGGGGAAAATATCATCTGGGAGAAGCCATGCAAATTTATATGGGTGGAGGGGAAGTCTGAAGAGCAAGTATTCCAGTTGATAGTAAAATCCCTGAGAATAATAGTTTCTTGGGGGCAGTTAGTAGACAGCCATTGGAGGATACCTTCCAAGGTATTTGTGTTGTCACCTGGGGGAATATAGATACATGCAATGTTTATAGATTTGTGTTTGTTGATTTGGACCTTTGCAATGAGTATTTCTGCATTGTTAGTAAACAAGGCATTTGGAGTACTAGTTTCGGATACTTCCAGAGTGGATTTATACAAGACGGCTACCCCTTCCTTTCTTCCAGAGGTAATCAAGTCTTAATATATTGTACCCTGGGGGTATAATCTCATTATCAACGGTAGTAGGCTTGAGCCAGGTTTCGGTAAGGCATAGTACATCAGGGGAGTTGACATCTAGGAGGGCATGTAAATAGTAAATTTTCTTATATGTTCATAGGTTCATTGGTAGATACTAGGCTATTGGCCCAAGGGCCTATGTAAGCCTAGCCAACAAGGTTCCATGGCTTACACCACCCAAGAAAGTTATTTTCCTGTGCCACTGTCGAGCAGAGACACAGAAGTGATCCCCGGGGTGTATTTCCTATTTCCCATCCACTCATCAAGATTTTTCTTGAAGAGTGCTAATAAAGAACTTTGCTTGACATAGATGGGTAGCTTGTTCCAGAGTATAGGAAGTCTCTGGGACAGGAATCTATCCCTCCAGCATGTCCTGTTTATTGTGGTGACAAGGTTTAGGTCCCTAGAACATGTAGCTCAGAGGGATTGGGATTTCTTTAGGTGTAGCATGTCCAAAAGCTCTGGGTTTGACATAGCTTTATATGTTAGGCAGAGATCACCTCGGAGTAGGCGATATGCTACGGGTAAAGCTGGCGTTTTCTGAGGCGGTCAGTGTAGGGCATTTGTTTGAGGCCAGTAATCCTCTTTGTGCGGTACTTTTGTGGCCTTTCCAGCTGCTGCAGATGTCTTGTGAGGTACATTCCAAAAGGGGCGTTGTACACTATAATGGGTCTAATGAGTGTCGAGTAGAGGGGAACAATGACCTCTTTTTTCCTGGATGAAAACCCTTTTATGATGAGGTGTGCCATGTAGAAGGACTTCCTGACTACTGTGGTGATGTGACTATCAAAGGAGAGACTACTGTCCACCTGAGTCCCAAGGTCTCTTATTACGCATTTGGTGTTAAGTAGATTGCTGCCTATGTGGTAGTTCATGGGTACAGAGTTTTTACCAAAGGGGATGACACTGCACTTTTTAACATTGTGCTTGAGGCCATGGCTCTGACACCAGGCATCTGAGGCCCTTCTGTAGGATGTCCACATCATTTGGGGACTTGACTATGGCTCCTAGTTTGCAGTCATCTGCAACTTCATTAGCCAGAGGCCTTCTGTGTTAGCCTGTACTTCAGAGAAGTAGATATCAAACAGGAGAGGTCCCAGGACGGAACCTTGTGGTACTCCACTTGTCACTGCTTTGAGGTCAGATTTGGAGTCTGCAACTTTTATAGTGTGGGTTCTGTCAGTGAGCCAGTTGGCAACTCATCTTGTGACGCAGGGATTTATACCTAGTTTAGTGAGTTTAGCTATAATTCCAGAGTGGGGGATGGTGTCGAAAGCCTTGGCGAGGTCAAGATAGGCTGTGTGAACCACCTTACCCTCATCCACGGTTTTGGTGACTGCCTCAAAGAAGTCAATCAGGTTCAGGAGGCATGATTTGCCTTTCACAAACCCGAACTGGGTGGGATCCAGAGTTTGGAGGTTAACAATGTCTTTGTTTATGAGTTCCATGATGATACGTTCCATGGCCTTGCAGACCAGGCTCGTCAGGCTAATAGGTCGATAGTTCACGGGATCAGTGGTGGCTCCCCCTTTCTGGAGTGGGACAACTGTTGCTGTGTGCCATTCAGTGGGCACAAAGCCTGATGCAAGGCTATTATTGAACATGGTGCTTAAGTGGGGAGCCAGTTCATTCAGAAGCTCATATAAAATGCAGCCTGGGATGTTGTCCGGTCCCATGGATGCTGTGTTTTTGGCTTTAGAGAGTGCAGCTTTTACCTGCGTACTTGTGATCGCAGGGACTCTTCCTGTATAGATATGGGCCCTTCAGCAGGTGAGAGGAGGGTAAAGTTAGCACTGAACCTATCTGCCAGGATGTTGGCAATATCAGTTGGTTCTATAATTTTTGTGCCTTTGTGCTGTAACTCAGAGCAGATCTGGGTGTTGCCATCTAGATTCTTGACATAGCTGTAGAATGCTTTGTGGTTGTCCTTAGATTTAGTTGCAATTTTGTTTTCGTAGCTAGCTTTGGAGGATCTTATAAGGGATCTCAGCTTCTTACTGAGGCTGACCAGGGAGCTCCTCCACTCATGGGATTTTACTCTCTTTTGCAACAGTTTCTTCCTTGTGTTGTACAGTTTGTTTATGGCAGGGGACTACCAGATTGGCTTCCTTTTTTTGGAGGATAGTATCTTGGTTCTGTTTGGGATAGCACGATCCATGCACTTGTGTAAGTGCTTATAGAGTGCATTTGTGTAGGATTCAGCAGTTGTAACTGTATTGTCCATCTGCATGGGTGTCATGAAGTTCATCACTTCTGTCTTAAGAAGCATGAAGTTGGCTTTGGAGAATTTTTTTACTGTGGCTTCCTTAATGGGGGGTGGGGGTGGGATGTGGATATCAAGGGTGATAAGCTTATGGTCAGATCGGACCAATGAGGAGTTGACTTCAGGTGTGGAACACCGGTCACTCATGTTGGTAATGACTAAGTCTAGGATATTGTTGCCCCTGGTGGGGGTGTGGATAAGTTGATCTAGGGCATTGGAGTTTATGAATTCCAGAAAGCATTGAGCTAAGGAGTTGGTACACAAATAGTTTTCTCAGTTAATGGTGGGGTAGTTGAAGTCGGCCATTATTAGGGTGTTTGGTTGAACCCTAATATTTTCCAGTACATCAAGAAAAGAGGAGTGGGAATCATGGGGCATGGTGGGGGATCTGTAGCAAGCTACAATTTGGATTGCAGTTTTTCCCAGAGTTAGTTGCACTTGGATAACTTCGGATGCATTATGCTGAGAAACTAGCCTGGAGGTGTGGATATCCTTAATGAATATGGACACGCCTCCTCCTTTGGTGTTTCGGTCCAGGTTACATGGCTGAAAAGTGTGGTATGAGTTATAGCCTTGTAGTGCTGGGGTGCTCCCTGGAGCCTTGAACCAGGTCTCAGTCACTGCACAGATATCAATGTCCTCCATTTTAAGGAATGCCTCGATGAGTGCATTTTGAGATTTAGACTTCAAGCATTGAGTAGCATTACCCTCAGTTTTTGCTTGCCTGTTCCTGTTATGGTGGTGAATTTGTTATTTGAACCCTGCCTAAAAAAGTCACTATAGGGGCAGCAAGAGTGTTAGCCAGTATCCAGAACCCCAGGGGCGACAGGTGCAGGCCATCTGTGACAAAGCATCGTGGTCTGTCTACCATGTCATCCCAAGCAGACAGATACTGGATCCCATTAGAATGACACCAGAAGCTTAGCCAATTGTTGAAGTCAATCATTTTGTCCTTGTACTGCGGCATCATTCTGGGTGATGGCAGAATGCTACTCAGGGCTAGGGTCATACCTGCCTGGGCAACAAGATTGGAGAGCTCTTCCATGTCTCTTTTCATGTAGTCCAGGGAGGTACGTCTCAGGTCATTCACACCAACATGGACAATGATAGAGTCATATTTGTACTTGTTGTGGAGTAACCTGAATGCATGGGTTATGTGGCGGATCCTGGCACTTGACAGGCAGCTGACAGTAACCTTCTCCTTGTTTAGCCTGGTGAGTGGGACATCAGTTTGCCTGACTATAGTCACCTATGATTAGTGTGTTGTGTACATTGTTTTGCCTTATTGGCTGTGGTTGAGTGGCACACTGAGTCTGTGGGCTATGTGTCATTTGGGTTGTGTTGGGGGATGGAGGTTGCTTGCATTTCTGCTTTCGATGTCTCTGTTGCTTAGACAGATTATTAATGAGAGCCTCCGCGAATGTTTTTGTGTTGCTATGTGTGGATTTTGGTGGTGTAGATTTAGTGAGACTATGTGATGAGTGTGGTGTGGTGCAAATGTTTACCTTATCCTCATGACTGTCAAGTTTAGTCTTAGTTGGAGAGAGCTTTACCTCTAGTTTGGCTAGATAAGTGCATCCCTCACAGGTTGTAGTGTTGGGTGGTACGAGGAGAGGGTTGTCTGTGTACATGAGGCAATTTCTACATTGCCTCAAGATGCCCAGATTCATCAGATAGACAGGAGAGAACACTGGGAGATGACCCTTGGACATTCCTGAATGAAAAACTATTTTCCTCTAGATAAGTGAGGAAAGTGAGTACAAGATCTGTTTTTCTCTAAGCAAGTGAGAAAAGTAAGCACAAAAACTGTTTTCCTCTAGGTAATGAGGAAGATTGAGTGCTATAGTAATTAGTAGCTTATTTAGTGCTTACAAGTTCTGAACAAGTGCTGAGCATGAATAAGAAATTTAAGTGCTAAAACTAAGAATCTGTATCTGCACTAGACAAGTTACAGGACAGAAACAAGTGCAAATGCAGTCTTTCAAATCAGAAAGTTGAGAGAGATGGAAGATTGCCCAAATGGCCAATAACTAAAATTTCTGGGCCAGAACCACTCCTTATGTGGTAGACAGGTTACCTAGTGCTTACCACTCCCACTGATAAGCTAGAAGGTTTCCCTCCAACACAGAAAGGCTTGGGGGGGGCTCAGAAGCTTACATACAGTCCTGGATACAGCAAATTTGTATCTGGAACACTAGTTACAGGAAAGATAGGAAACAGGCTTACATTTTTTTACAGAAAAGTAGCAAAAACAGTAGTAAAAACAATTCACATGCAGTGCAAGCTAACACACTTGAGTATGTAGCAATATTAGACCAAACACAGTTTACAAATGCAATTAAATTAAAAATTACTAAAAGCAAGTGCAGAAGGAGTTTATTAGGTAGAATGTGGTAAAGAGATGGGACTGGGGGAGGGTCTCAGATCAAATCTACAGTGGGGTGGGCAACTGCAAAAGCCACCAAATTTAAATTGCAAAGCAAAAATAGGGAGGGTGGCTGGGACAAAACAGAGATCCAAGCAACAACTAACAGTACAAACTTTAAAACCAAAAAAATATACTCAGCTCTGTATATTTGCAGATCAGTCTTTGTTTTATACTTCTAATGTTTAGGTGACACACTAGGAGTGAGTTGGATGCATTATTTGAGTTTCATAGGCTAGTAAGGGTGTTATTTGTGGGGATGATAGTAACAGGTGGGGTTGGGCCTGGGTTAGGGTGGATGTCACCATCCACTATGAGCTTAGGTAGTAATCTAATAGCAAGTTTCTGGAGTTTTAATAAGAGTTTGTGGTAGTATTTAGTTCTAGGGTTAATATATGAAGCATGAATGGGATGATGAGTTTTTGCATTAGAAGAGTTTGATGAGAGGTGGGGTATTGGTTGGTTAGAATTATGTGGCTGATTAATAGTACTGGTTTTGGTTCTAGGGTAGTGAGTGCCAGGGAGGTGTTAGTATTCATAGGCTGTGAGAAGATAGAGAATTATAAGTGGGGGTATTAGGCAGTAAATAGGTTTTGATTGTGAAGGTGTGTTAAAAGTATGTGGAAGCATTGTAGGGGTATTTAAGTAATGCTTGTTTAAAATAGAGTTGGAGTATATATAATTAGCATATAGTGAGAGACTGGAGAGAGTTTAAGTTATAGGGTTGGGTCCTGTGAATGATTGGTTAATGCTGATTGTTTCTGATGAGTGGGAGTGGTGTCAGACAAGGGGGAGTGGCAAGATGATAAGTGTAGGAGTACTGGGGGTGGGTGGAAATTGGGGGCAGGGTAGGGGAGCTGAGTGAGCCTGCAGGGCAAACAGAGCGGATAGAGCCAAAAGAAGAAGAAGAAAATTGAGGAGAACAATCAGTGGAGTGCTGAAGTCTGAAGGTAAGTTTGGTGTGATATATAAGAAGGTAAGAGGCTTAAAAAAGATAGAAGTGGGATTATAGAAGAGTGATATAAGGAAATATTTGTATGGTTATACTAGGACTACAATGTGAGAGAGAACAATAATAAAGAGATGACTAAGAACTGTGTTAGGGAGATTCGATGAAGAGTAGGTTAAGGGATTTAGAGACACTAAAGCTAATAGTAGGGAGCCACCTTGTGGGCAGTCACTTTATTGTAGCAAAGTCCCCTTATGGGAGATAACAGGTTCAAGAGAGAGGAGGGAGAAGTCTAGTGTAAAATAAGGAGGCTACAATAGGGGAAGTAAGGGGTGTCTAGACTAGAAAGAGGGTATGGCTGCTGGCTAACCTGGCAGGGAAGCGTGCTTTAAACACCTAGCAGTAGTTATACTACGTTTAGTTGTTACAGACAGTAGTAACAGTACAAGTACTTTCTCTTATTTCCTTGTGGGAATTGAGGCTCAGGGAGCAGTTAGGCTTTATCTTTATTGTGGGCTAAGACTGCAGATGATATTTACTTTAAGTTCTTAGACATACAGGGCACATTCAGATAGGCTAGTGCAGGACGGGCAGGAAAACAAGCTGGTACATGTAAGGAGAGAGAAAATGTAGTGAGGACAACAATACATTAATGTAGAGTCTAGAGGTAACAGTACATTAATCTAGAGTCAATGTTCTGTTTTTTCAACCAATTCAATATATATATATATATATATATATATATATATATATATATATATATATATATATATATATATATAAAACTGTTATCTCACCCCCTCTACCAGAAATACCCTTACCTTCACATACCTTCTCCCCTCCCTAATGTATGGCGCTCGTCTGTTCTTGAATCTTCGGGTCGGCCTTCAAACTAATTTAGAAGCCTGCTACAATAAAATCTGCAAATTTTCCACCAACTCTAGGAACTCATCCCATCACTGCATCTCCCTTCATTCACTGCAATGGCTATTGCTTCCCAATTATCTGATCCTCCTTAAACTCACCACTGCCCATAAGCTCATATTTAGCCCATCCTCCTACCTCTCCCTCTCCAACTCCTTAAACCCCTAGATTCCTAATCGCTCAGAAAATCAGAACCTGCTGAAAATCTACAAACCTTTACAGCCACCTGGACACTCTCTGCTAACCTGCTCCTTAGCTAAACTATGGAACTCTCTTCCTCCCTCCCTTAGAACTATTCATAACCCCTCTAACTTTAAATCCCCCCTCCATTCCCACCTATCTTCAAAGTGGGAATGCCCCTGCTCCTTCCCCACATAGGACCCTCCTATATCAAAACCTACCTTCTAACTCTGTGCATCATCTCTGCACTCACATCATTTACCCTCCTACTCCTCCTTAATCTCCAAATTTTGTTAATAGTTTATTTCTAACAATTTCTCATCCTCAATTGTAATTCACTGTTAATGACTCTTTGACTGTACAGTTGCTAGATTTTATTATTATTATTGTAGAATGTAAATTTGTTTTTACTGTAGAATGCTGCATAAAGCCGTATGACCTCTTTGCTTTGTATGTTGTTTGTTCTTCTTTCGGCTTTTCCCGGTTACGGGTCACCACAGCGGAACTCCGGTCCGCTAATGATTAGCAGTAGGTTTTTACAGTGCCAAGGTGCCAGCCTGACGCCCAACCTTCAATGAAGGCACGCCCATTCATGCATGTCTTTCGAACGCCACTCGACCATGGCGAGGACATGTAGACTCCACACAGAAGGCGCTCCAGCCAAGAATCGAACGGCAGAACCGCTTACTGTGAGGTGACAATGCTACCACTGCACCACTGCGGCTATTCTATATGCTAATATGTTTGTCATTGTTACTGGAGCTTTTCTCCCTTGGCCTCCATTGAAAATGGCCTTTTTTTTAGGCCCAGTGGACTTCCCTGATCTTCAAACTGAAATAAATAAATAAATGTGTGTGTGTGTGTGTGTGTGTGTGTGTGTGTGTGTGTGTGTGTGTGTGTGTGTGTGTGTGTGTGTGTGTGTGTGTGTGTGTGTGTGTG
>NC_056742.1:394034761-394122261 GCF_019279795.1 Protopterus annectens
CATTTGCAGGTGTGCTCTAGGTACATGCTCAGTACATAGATGTATGTTTTTTTCAGAGCCAGTGCCTTAATTTTGGTTCTTAATACCTTTATTTAGTGATTTTAGCTCTGATCTCCATTTCTAAAGCATATACTGATGAAGCTAACACTCCTGAGTAAATGACTTTATTGTTTCAGGAATATAAAAAAAACATAATACGTGTGTATTTCAGTCACAAATAACTAGTGCATAAAAATGGTAACTGAGACTATATGAATGCAGAGATGCTTTCAAACATGCAAGGTTATATAAGGAAACTCATATTTATCTTTCACTGTTGGGCTTCTCAGGACTTCAGTATAGTTAGGGTAAATTATTTTAGTTAAAGATGTAACTCACTGGTTCTGAAACTCATAACAAACTGATACTATGTTTTACAGTAGGTCAACAGAAAATGCCAAGAGTGGTAAGTTTACCATATTGAACTGCTGAAACAATGTACTGATATATTTGTCTCTGTTTGTTAACCAGTGTAGAGCACTGATCCCCAGTGGGAGTGGTAGACCAGGATATGTTAATAGCAGAAAGACTGTTAATACTGGGCGATGCAGTGGTACAGTGATTAATGTTGTCACCTCACAGCAAGAGGTTCTCCGGTTCGATTCTCAGCTGTGGTACCTTCTGTGCAGAGTCTGCATGTCTTCCCTGCATTCGTGTGGGTTTCCTCTGGGTGCTCTGGTTTCCTCCCACATTCTGAAGACATGCATCTGGAGTGTTTTTCCTCAGACCTCCGCTGAAAATAAGTTCTGTCCTAGTTGGACTTTCCCGGTCAACAACAATTAAATAAATAAAATGTAAAAACATGGATAAATGATCAGTAACACTTTGAGTGGTTATCTTGATAAATCTTAGGGGAAAGTCATCATTAAATTTAGAGGAATGCAACCTTGATATAGACAGTACAAGTATATTAGTCCTCATGTAAGAAAATAAGAGGAGAAATTTCTCAGAGCTCGTGAGCGAATATGAATGTCCGTTTTGAATACAAGCTTTCTGGGATTTACTAAATCTTTGAAAACAGCATTACAAAATCTGTATATTATTCATCATACTTTCCGACAGTGGAGAACAACAGTTCAAAGATTTAAAGGATGGATGGCTTTCATTACACAGCATATGTACCTTTCATAATTCATCTACAATTACTTGTATATTCTTTTATCACAGACAGCACCATCTGTTTCACTCTCAAAGCAAAAACTTGTCAGCTAACAAAACATCTAACCTAAGGCAATGTGAACTGTCTTGCAATAAGTGCTGTCAGATTTAAGATTTGTTCACATTTTTGTTATGGTATACATTCTATAAAAGAGAGGTTGCAAACTATAGTCTGACTTTGCACTCAGGAATATAGAAAAACAATACATGAGTATTTCAGTCACAAATAAGCAGTGCATACAAATAGTGATTAGATGAGTTTGACTTTATGGGTGCAAGAGATGCTTTCATCTTAAGATATTCTTTATCAAAATACAGTTTGCTAACTAGTATACTTTGGTTGTGAGGAATGCTAATGCAAGTGTTGCTGTGTAAAAATATGCTGTCTTTGAATGAGCTAACTGCAGGAAATACCCCTTTCCCATAGGTGCAGTGACCTTGGAGTTGATTGCATTATTTCAGCCTGAATTATTATTATTATTTTTAATTTTGACATAATTGCTTTTGTTTTTGTGATGGATTGATTTTAATAAGCTCTGTATACTTTCTGCATATGTTTATGGAACATTTTGCATTACATTTCTACTGACTAGTTATTACTTGCTTTTCTTTATACAATATAACTATATTTTATACATGTAACTGTTCTACAGTTTTATCTTTTCTTTGTCTCAAGTCAGGATTGAAAAAGGAACATCTGGGGCCTGTCCTCTAACTTGGTTAAATAATAAATAACAGGTGGCTGACTACACATTTACAAATACAACATTCCTTCTAGCATCAAACGACCAGTACATGTGACTGTGAGGTGAGTGTCAGATTTTCCGTGGTTTTTTTTTTTTCAAATGGAGCCATGTTGCATTCCTACCCTTTGAAATTGTTTCAGAATCAATCAATTTAGACAAATTTGAGGTATCTTGAAATAATGTAAAAGGGTTTATTTTCATACCAGTTCCATTCTCTGTCATTCTAATTTCAAGTCACTGGTTTTGCACCTCTCTTTGGCCACCAATACATTATTCTCGTCTGGCGGACACATAATTAATGGAGGTTACAGATTCCTCTAAAAGACCAGGAAGGTGTCAGGAATACCATCAACATTGTACATCGGTTGGGAATTATGGGAAAAAGCTTGCCTAAGCACTCAGGAGAAGATAGTAGTCAAGTGCTGAATCACAAGGTTTGTGCTCTACAGTACGAGTTTGGTAGCAATATTACTACATCCTCCATAAGTGAAATATGGTTAAAAAAAGTAGAATAAAAATGTCAACTGGTGGCAGCACCAACTGAAGTTTTTTATTCTACTTTTTTGACATTGTTTTATTTTTTTATTTACTTTTTATTTTCACATTATTTATTTTTTATTTTACTTTACTGTACTTTTTTAATTTAGCAGCTTTTTTGTATTTATGCTAGAAAAAGGGCTACTCTGATCCTCTGCCTCTCTTCAGGAAATACAGACATCCACATCATAAGGTTCCCAATAATTTTCCCCAAAGAATGAGAATAATGCACCAGTCTGTAAATCAGATTACCCCCCCCCCCTCGCTGACTAATAAAATATGCAGTCAGCTAACTGAGGATGTGTCCCTGGCTTCATGGTAGGAAATAAACTCCAGATCTAGCAGAGCTGGTAAGAAAGACCAGCATTAATGGGCTAAGGATTTTCTTGTTTTAACAAGTTTTACATTACTGTCACATATCAATCCTTGATCAACTAAACAAATTGCATTTAGAGCTAAAACAGTACTTGCCTAAAGTGGAACAAAGCAAATGCTTGTTCATTCAGAATAACATAACAGCTAATCACCCACACACAGGGATACACCTCCACTCTAATCATATGAAATAAATAAAGAGAAATTCTTCCTTCACCCCCTTCCTCAGATCACCTCTCCCACACCCCTCAGTTCCTTTCACTTTAGCTCGAACTTCTTAATTACTTTCTGTACTAACCCTCTTTACACCTCTCCATATCCTTCTATGCCATACCATATAGTAGACCCTAACCATAACTAACATATTCTCCTTACTCTCCTGTCACATACCTAAAACTCTTATCCTTCCTCTAGATCAATAACTAATCCTCTTTTTTCCTCTAAGCTATACTCCACATTGAAACCTAAATAGAGCTACTATCACTGTATATATTTTTGTAAATAGCTATAATATGTCATGTGTGTAGATTGTGTCATTTGTATTTATTTGCACTTGTGAACTAGAGTAGAACATTGATTCCAATAGACCTTTTTCAGGCTTGGCCTAGGAGTACTGTTTGGTTAAATGATTTGCTCAGAGTCATGCAGTTAGGCAAACAGAGGCTGAGGGAATCAAACCCCTGAACCACAGCAAGCAGCTCAATAACAGCTCATAGCTTTAATCATCTGTTTCAACAGACTATACCATCAACAATTATTGCATATGGCATGTTCATTGTACGGAATTACCACAATTGTGTGCAATGCTGTTTTCTTTAACTCCTGTAATCCCGGGCTGAATTTAAAAATGGTCTGAGTAGATTAGTGTTCTAGTTTGGTTAATTACATAAGTACTGCCACCTTACCAGCAGATTACTACTTCAGCTGGGAAACTTTAACTGCAGCTTACTGTACTTTTTCTTACAAATATACTTTCCTTGGATTGCATATCACTAGCTTAAAAGAACATAGTTGTTCAACTTCCTTTATGTGCCAGTAACTCAAGAAAATGAAAAAAGAGGAAAAGCAAGTGCTTATATGTGAATGAAAAAATAAAATAAAATATTTAGATACCAAAAATGAAACCACTGATAGGACCATACATATATAAACAAAGGCTTCATTTGAAAGAATAAAAGGAAGAGTGACCATTAAGAAAAAGCCTGTCCATTTTTTTAAACTTTTTTTTTGTGTATGTGTGTGTCTGTCACATAAAAACTGGAACATCTTGACAACAGAAAAACAGAAGCACAAAGGTCAACAGACACATGAACACCAAGTCTGGCAAAATACAATGGCAACAAGGCCAGGAGGGAGCAGCCTCTACTAGGCTAAATATAACACTTTCACTAAGGCTATGTTGATGCAAATATATAGGAGCAGAAGTAAGAATTTCACAATGAGTGTTCTAATAGAATAATATAGAATGTAAAAGAAAATAAAAAAATCCAACAACACTTATGAAAACTCTTAAGGTAAAGACTTCCAAGATGGCTGCACAGTGATCAAAAGCTTAATTTCAGCTATACTAGTATGAAAAAGCAAACTGAGAAGTAAGGGCTGGTAAACCAGTTACAGGCTAGTAAGTACGCTGTTTACCCTGTCTGGATGCCAGCAAAGAATACATTTAAAGAACAAGAGAATCAACTACAAAAGGTGAAGAGAAAACACTGATTGGAAAGAATCCTGCAGCTGTTCAGCAATGGCTTCCATAATTTAGTGAAAAATTAAATCAAATGTAGTCAGAGGTGATTAAAATAAATGAAGCACTGAAGAAGTATATTAACTCAAATAACAAAGGGATGGAAAAATAGAAGAAGTTTAGCTATTCAGATGAAGTGAAAAACTGTAAAAAAATCAGACATGGAAATGAATTAAAGGTTGGCTGAGTATGGGACTTCTCAAGATGAGCTGTTATAACAATGGTAGAGTTAGAGGACAGAGCGCACATCAAAAACCTGAGATTTTCCACTGTACTAGAGAAACAGGAAGGAGTAGATTACATTAATTTTATGAAAGTATACATAAGCAACTGGACTGGTTTTCCAGAGCAGGATTTGTTAATTGAAAGTGCACAGAGAATATATGCTCCAAACTTAGCTGTGAGAAAGCAGCCAAGATGTATATTAGTAAAGATGCAATCATACCAGCAGAAAGAGTTGATCTGACAAAACTGTGGAAGAAGGGAAAAATATTAACACTTGGTGACAGCAGACTATAGAAAATGATTATTCACTGTATACCAGGTAGAAGAGAAGCAAATTTATCCCAGTAATCAATGAATGTTGAGAGGTAGGTGTGAGATTTAAGCTGCTGTATCCATCTGTCTTCAGAATATTTTTCCCTGGAGGTTCAAGGACATTTTTGATGTAGAACAGGCTACGGAGGAAATACAAAAGTTTATCCACAAAAAGTGAGCCATCAAGCAGAAGGGGGCTTGTGATCTTGGGCTGCTGGGGTGTGAGTGGGGTGTAAAAGTGACCGATTATATGTAATTTTGAAATGTTTCCTATTATTTGTAAAGGAGAATGTCTGGGTTAATGCCCTTCATTTAATGTATGAACACATGTTTTTGTAAATGAGTAGGCTCAAAAAATAAGACAAAATGATGAAAGCCATGAGAAATGCTAAGTTCCTTGCATATGCATTAGCAAATGTTCAGTAGGAGTCAAGAAGACTGCAGCTGAAAGCAGTTGTACATTCTGTTCTCTTCTGTGCTGAGTGAAATTGACAAAGAATCCTTTTTGCATTGATAGACTTGTTACTTGTTTGCAGGTGCAAGTACTTAATCTTGAAATTCTGAGCATTCTTTGCTTAGGGAAATGCAAAATTTAAAGATACAAAGGCAAACAGTTCAGTGAAAAAAGTTTGAAATTATTGGAAGTGAATAAGCTATAGCAGTTCCCCAAGCAGGTTTAATGGATTTAATAGAAACGTGTATAATTTAGTTTTATTTAAAAATATCCAGTGCACTTTTTCTTAGGGCTAAAAAATAATGTTTTCTTAAAGTATACAAGCAGTTTTTCACATCTGGGAGGGTGACAGGGATAAGAAAAGAACAGACACCAATCAGTGTAATTGGAAGCACAGACTGTACCATGCACTTTAGCATGACTAACATCAATTTTAATACCTGTGGTTGTAGCTGTCAATTTGGTAAAATTGGTTCTATCTAGAGCGTTAAACTTCACTTTTTAAAGATGTACATAGTTATGTGTGTTTGTTCTAAGTTAGTAGGTTATGGAGTTGTTCTGAAAAGGTGCTTATTTTTTTTTTGTTTGAGGTTTTTCCTTAAAACAAAGAGTCTTGAAAATTTGAGTTAGGTTCAAATAGAGGTAACAAGAAACAACTGTATAAAACATCAGCCTGTGTGACTAGAAAGCACAAAAAATGTAGTAGGGATGTTTTTGAAAACAGATCGTATACAGTTAGTGTAAGTGTTAATGAATCTGGCCTTAGGAATATAACTAGCTCAGAAAGTTGAGGATGATAGGAAAAATGCTAGGATAGTTCTCCTAGGAGAAATAAAGCTGTATAGGGATATCATCTGCCAGAGCCAGATTGGAGCAAGTTAGCAGAAATTCTCCCTTCAATCTGATTATCAGTGCAAAGAATATAGCTCCCCTCCAATATCCAGCTACATTCTGTCAGTGACTCCTACTGCTCCACTATGAGAAGAAAAGCACTAAAGTTAACTCATTCACTCCAATGGAGCTCTGTAACTTCCAATAGGCGGACCCTAAGCCTTTTGACAGAATGAAATAATGTCCTCACATTTCAAACAAATGTTCATATCTCTGGAATCATAGGGGTTATTAAAAAAGTAAAACTGAGAAACTCTTCAGCACAAACTATTTTTATAGTGTTAGTTTTCTTGAGGTTCTAGGTCTTAGACCAAATTTTATAAGTCACAGTAAACACAGTAGCTATTACATTTCTAAGATTTTGTAAACAACTTACAATACCTCAGCAACCACTCAAGTTACAAACAGATTGTCAGCAGCATTTTGTTCATCTATCTGACAGCTTTCATATAAAGCTAATGAGTTCTGTCTGTGTACTTGGTTGTTGAGATGTTTAGAAAAATGGGAAAATTATATCTATATAAATTAATATCATAAAAGCAACAGTTAATATTCTGTTCATCTGTCCTAGAAAGAGGTCAAATGTTAATATCGTTGAGTTTGCCATTGTGTAAGCTTTACAATGAAATCTTTAAAAAAAATTGTACGTAGCATGGTTTTGGAGTTACTGATACAAGTATGAACAATTGATATTTGACACCTAGAGGTGTCAATAGGAGTTAACTACAGATGCATCTGGAAGAGTCACTTGGATGTAGTGAGTTAAGATAGTGTTTCCAGCTGCATGGGCAGTAGATAATGGAGATACTTCTAGGTCACTTACCCCTCAAGGATTATAAGCAGCATTAGCATACTTGGGAGGAAAATGGGGCACCTTTGGACACATATAAAGAACCATGGACTGAGAGGACATAGAAAAAGTTGAACAAGGGCAGAGAATATTTGGATGTCCAGAGAATATCTATGTTCTTACTATTGCTATGATGCCAATACAGAAGAATGGTAATTCAAAAGACTTGGGAAAGTAGAGCCATCTGGAATGAAATTCAAAAATTTTAGATATGTCACCTAATCATAAGCCAAAAGAAGAAGTAAATACAATATATGCTAATGAAGGGTAGATAAACCCAAAACAAGACAAAACTAGATAAATAAAAAGGGAAATTTTATAGTAAAGTACACTAAGTACAACAAGAACGGACACATGGCTAAAAATGGTTGAGTACAATGTGGGGGTCTAGCTAAACAGAGCCCTAATTAAAAAAAGAGAAAGAAAAGGAAAAAAATGGGTAAAAAGAAAAAAAAAGGAAAAAATAAATTAAACTTAGTACCAAGGCCTAAAATTAAAAGTAACTTTTGATATTGATCAAATCATTGAACATGTGTATAAATAATAGCTAGGTATTTGTGTAAGAGTGAATTGATAGAGGGACCAATAAATGAAGTGTTAATCATTTCTAGGCCATTGAGCAAATTTAGCATAAATGATCCAGGACAATATGACTCAACGAAGTTATTGATAACATCAAATCAAGAACTGGCTCAGCTGATGCATTGTTATTAAGGCATTTTTAATAAACACAGCCAGATGGAAGTTATTGCCTTACAACTGATTACAGAGAATTTGGGTAGCATGCCTGACCTCATTGCACAGATTCAGGAAAAGATGAACCACAGTAGACATCAGTAATGGTTTCTGGAGTATTACTCTGGATGAAGACTCACAGTGAAAATTTGCTTATACTGTAAGAAGCTCAACAGTATGCTTGGACAAGAATGCATCAGGGCTTTCATAATATTCCAGCAGCTTTTCATCAGGTAATGCAGGAAGAACTGAAACAACTAAAATGTAAGTAAACAACATCCTTGTAGGTACAGAGAGTAAGCAACAAGAGTCTGAAAGCCCTGGAAGAAATCTTCCAGGCAATAAGGCAAGCAAATTAAAACTGAATCCTAAAAAGAGCCAGTTCATGAAGAACTTCTGTTAGTTTTTTGGGAGTGACAGTGTCAGCAGGACAGAGGAAAATTAGTATTAGTGAGGACAAAAAAAGCATCTGATTAAACTGTCCCTGGGTTAAGTGAAGTCCTAGGAATCTTTGGATTCTCAAGAGGATAAATAACAGACTACGCAGGTAAAACAAATCCCCTGACTGATATGCTTAAGGGGGAATCAAAAAAAGGAGGAGGGGTGAGTACCTCAATTGAAATGATAAAAATGTATCAGTCTTTTATTTTTGCATCTGCCTTGGGTATTTTAGAAACAGAAAAAGAGTTCAACATTCAACATACAGTTTAGTCACAATGAGGCAACTATGATGGCTACTGTGCTACAAAAAAAGGGATTCTGGTATCAGGTCCTGGCTGCTACTCTTAAGCACTGAGCCCAGTTAAGAAAGTAATGAGGGAAAGTGAGCAGAAAGCTGTTATAGCTGAATGGCCCACTGATATGGCAAACCACAAGATTAACCCCAATATGCTTCAGACCAAGCATATACCAGTTAAATATATACTAGAAGCAAGCTGATTGTTAATACTATGTTAATAAAATTTAATAAATTGTTTTCCAGTCCAGAGGAGCTTTTCTCCCCGGGTCTCTGCTGAAAATGAGCCAAAAGCTCAGCCAGACTGACCCGGTTAACAAATGTAAAATAAATAAATAAATAAAATAGAAGGAAATCCAAAGGGCATGAGCAATGCATGACTTGGTAGAATTATAGCAAGTTTTGCAAGCCAGGCAAAAGGAATGAGAGTAATCGTCCTTCAGATTAGGAACAGTTCAGCCCTAGTGGTTGCTGTTGGAAGAAATTGACCCTTAGGAGTTTCCAAATAGCTAATGGGGAGGCCTTTTCTTTCCTATCTAGGGGAACCTGAAAGATGATGAAGAACACCTATGGGTAAGAGTGAGAATACACAAATTGGTACACAGATGGAGCCAGGTATTAGAGCTTTTGTAACAGAATAGACAATTTACAACCCAGAAACAAGGGAACTAATAAGGGATGTCTCCCAGGAGGATTTCTGCACAAAGAGCTGAACGAGAAGCAGTCAGGCAAGCACTACTACTTCTCAGACCTGTAGACATATATGCAGACAGTGAGTATGTAATTAAAATTCTACCATCAGCCCTTGCCATCTAGGCAAGAAAAGATTGATTACAACTGGTGGTAAACCAATCAGCAATCAGAAAGTTTTAATGCTAATATGGAGCCGATAAAAGATGATAACCCTTCTACAGTGAGCATAAATAATGTCAAATCATATATCATAGATTAAGCATTTTATCAGGCCAACCAAGTAGTTGATCAACTAGCAAAAGAAGGGTCTCTCAGTTCTGAACAAATATATTCAATACAAAATGCTCCGCAGTGTTGGGAATAGGAAGTAAGTGTTATGGAAAAAACAAACAGGAGAAATGGTACAGAAGATTTTCAGTAAGTGCCAAGTACAAATGGTCTTATATAAAAATCATTTGCCTTTATACTGTACAGCTTACTTTTGTAAAGACTAGTGAATATTGTTTGAGCATAACATAGAGGACAAGGTGAGTCAAATCATCTAGATTCAGTATGATTCAAGGTGATGAGATGAGGTCATCATAACATCTAATGTGAGTGTACTAACAATTTTAGGGACAGGTGAAATAACACCTTTATGGGGATTGGAATTTAAACAAAGTGCCCACATGACCCTAAATGCTAAAACTCACACAGATAGCTAACAGTTAGAAAGCATAGTAAAAATTATGCAAGAAAAAATGAAACAGTATCAAGGAAAACAAAATGGAGGAGTTTGAGGTCATACAAGAAGAAGAAGAAGAAGAAGAAGAATGGCCATGGGTTGTACTCCTTGAACTTTTATCAGTATTATAAGAATTCTAAGAAAAGAGTCCTGTACATGCAGTACAAAGAATTAATCCTGAAAAAGGAAAAATATTAATTACCTACTATCATAATGTTGTAGGACATGCAGGAAAGGAAGAGCAACAACAAATTATTAAATCCAAATTTAAATGCATGGGGACACAGTTGTGCACCGCACTATGCTGTAAAATGTAAAAAGGTAAGTCTAACAAAACAGGAAGATGACAATTTGATAGCTAAAATAATGAGTGAAGGAATCATTCCAACAAGGGATGTACCTCAAGAGATACACAGTGGACAGGCATGGCCAACATGGTGACAGGCTGACAGCACTGTTTCACTTCTCTGCTGCATACGTTATATTTCCGACAGGATTTATATAATCTAACTCATCCTATCTTCTTATTTTTGTGGAACTATCTTCCTTTTTTTATTTGAGAAGACTTTTTTTTTTATATTAATCTACAGTAATTTTTCTGTCATTATTTAATCAAAAAGGATTAAGCTTACTATTTCAAGATGAGTTATTCTAAAAGCAACTCACAAGAAATGTCAGTCAAGAAGGAGCTGCAATCAGTTCTCACAAATATTCAAGAACTATCAATAAAGGAAAAGATGAACAATAAACTGGACATTTAAAGAGAAATGCTCTGAGCAATTCAATCAACTACATGAACAATGAAACAACAGAAAGCACACATCTTAGGCATGGAAGATTCTCTAAATGACATAGTGGGAAGAGTAACAGAAGATGAACATAATATTGAGTTCTTGTTAAAACAAAACACCCTATTGCTAAATAAAGTAGATGATCTTGAAAATAGGTCCAGGAGAAACAATATTCGGATCTATGGACTACCAGAGAAAATTGAAGGTGACAACATAATTACCTTCCTTACTTATTGGCTTTCTAAGACTTTAAATCTACCAGAGGCTTTGTCTTTTGGCATTGAAAGAGCTCACACATCACTGATAGTTTCATCATCAACAAAAATGACAAATCCATGGACCATAATAGTTATCTTTTTCTAGTCAAGATAAAAAAAACTGATCCTGAAAACAAAATGGTCAAATTCTCTGATAAACATTAATGGATATATCGTAAGGTTTGATAATGACTATTCAGCCTCAGTTATGCTAAAAAGAAAATAAATTCTTCCTTTAATGAAAGAACTGTAAAAGAATCAAATCAACGTTCATCTGTTATTTCCAGCTAGATTAAAACTTTTCCTTTCAGATGGAATTAAAATATTTGGATCCTTGGAAATGGCTATGTATTTTTTAAAAACAAATAAAATATTAGATCAAATATAAAACATGGATTGGATTGGTGTTTCTCTGAAGAGACATGTAGAAAAAATATGTGGAAGACAACTGAAAAAAATAAACTAAAAACAAATAAATATATGTTTTCTCTCCACTTTTTTCTGGTTTTCCTCAGCAGGACATAAGTAATATTATTATTGCATATAGATATACATGCTAGATAATGCATTATCACCTTTAACAAGTGTTTTTACTAAAAGCCCCCGGGAAAATGGGTCAATACAACAACTCATTCATGAAAGGTAAACTGTTTTCAATTATTATTCTATGAAAAGATAGTGTATAACATTTTCTATAACTGATAAGAGCATATTAAACGTATATTTTAATACTTTCTTACACTTGTTATTATATTAATAATATTGTTATTATATTAAATGTGTTCTTAAATCTTGTTCTTTTCTTCTCTTCCCTCTCTCTCATTACTCTCCTTTTATTTCTTTCCTTCTCTCTGTATAGTTGTCTAGCCTCTACAAACATTCTTCAAACATATATAAGTTTATAAGCTTGTTCAGATAAAATAATAATAACAGCATTTATTAGTGTTCTTGAAATATTATTTTCTAAATTCTCCATTACTTTACATATAATCACTTAGTTTCCTAATATATTTTATAAAATTGACTGTAGGCATCATTGTCTATGGTAAAGTGTATTTTTATGTGTGTGAGTATACATGAGTTTGTGCATGTATAAGTCTGTCTTTCCGGTCAATTTTCTCTTATAATTAATAGACCTATTGTGTGGATGTGGGTAACTTGTTTCAGTTGGATCTTGCTGTTGACAATCCTATGGACAGTTTTGGGAGACTGGTTCTTGTTCTCAGGCATTTGCTGTTGTTTTGGGGTCATTGACATTTGTGCTGTGGATTTATTGCTTTGTGCTATGCTCGTTGCTATTTTTAGAAGGTTGGGCTGGTTTAGTGTTAGGATGTGTTGTTCATTTCAAGAGATGGTACTTGGTGTTGCATATGTTGCAAAAGAATGCTTATTAATACTAAATGATGGGCAGTGATTGGTGGCTTAGTGATGCTTGATCGATTTCCTCTCTTCATTCATTGCTCGGTCTTATTTTTAGTTTAGGGTTCTTGCGAGATGCTGCGAGCAAGAGCTATGTGGTCTGTGGCTTTTTCTCTGATTTTGTCTCTCTGTTTTCCTGCTGTGGTCACAAGCTATACCATTGCTTTTCTTTGTGATTTTTAATTTAAAATAACCTTGTGAAGTATTCTTTGAGAGCTTGTGAATTGAGGAGTGACGTAAGCTCTCTAAATGTCATAGGTCAGTTCAACAGGGAAGCTGTGTAGAATGATATACCAGGTGAGATGTGTTTTTCTTCAATGTTATTTTTGCCTTGTTTTTTGTATACTGTAATTTAATTAATCTGGTACAAAAATTTTCAAGGAGAAAGGGAAAGATGATCTTGTCAATATTTACTAAGACAGGAACCAACAGCAGCAAAATTGTAAGACAAACCACAAGAGCAGGATTGCAGGAAACAGAGCTTTATTCCGGTACCTCGGCCCACTGGCCTTCAAAGGAATAAAAAACACTTCACCAGAAACCATATATATACTGGTGCTGCATATTAATTAAACAATTAGATAATTAAGTGATTAAGAAGAGATTCAGCACATAGCATGAATTAAAGAAACAAACACAATTCTTGAAAACACTTACAATAAATAGTATATCAAAATTACTAAATATTTAAATTCACTTCTAAATTTAAACCTCGAGGTTTCAAAGTACTATATTTCAAAATAAATCTACTCTCTAAGTTTAATAAACTTTGTAAAAAATTGCCTCCAGAATATACACTTGGTTTAGCCAAAGCACAAAAATATAATGAATCAACTGACCCATTATGCACATTATGAAAATGTTCAAATATCGGGCTATCCATTCTAGCATTACGTACATCACCAATGTGTTCTAATATACGAATTTTAAGTTGGCGTTTTGTCTGGCCAATATAATATTTAGGCAAAACACAGTCACAACCTATTATATAAACAACACCACAAGAGCTACAGTTAAACTTGTTTTTAGCAAAGTATTTCACCCCATTTATATTACTACCTGATAGATTTCTAACTTTTAAACATATCTTACATTTCCCACATTGAAACATACCAAATTCTTTAACAGTGTCAGGTATAGACACCGCACTAGATAAGTGCCTAGGTTTCAATATTTCTTTAAGATTTTGATATCTACCATATGAAAAAGAAACAAACTTTGGAAAGAGGTGCCCAAACTCTTCATTATTACAAATAATTGGCCACAAAAAATTAACAATGTTACACAAAATATCCGAAAATAAGGAAAATTTTGTGACAAAAAACATCCTATCATTCATATCCATTTTATTATAATTAATATTCGCATAAGATGTTTTTGTGGCATAATTCTTTTGAGCACTATCAAATTTTGAACGATTCTTCCTAATAGAAGTTTCAGAATAACCTCTATCCAACAGTCTCTTACAAACAATATCAAATTCCAAATTTAAGAGACTAAGTTCTGAAGTATGTTCATAAATTCGTTTGAATTCACCATAAGGAAGCGCCTCTATCAAGTGCAAAGGATGTGCACTTGATGCATGAAGGAAATTATTTGAGGCTACCTCCTTCCTATATGGTTTAAATTGTACAATCCCCTGTTTATCCACATACAATAAGATGTCCAAAAACTGAATTTCTTGTTTATTAACATTATATGTGAATTCTAAGCCAAACTTATTTTTATGTACATCTACCATAAATTTATCAAAATCTGAAACATCACCTCTACAAATAAAAATTAAATCATCAATATATCTGTAGTAAGAGACGACCTTATTTTGAAAAAATCCCAATGTGTACAAAAAATCAATCTCGAATATAGACATGAATAAAATTGCATAGGTCGGGGCAAAACTAGCTCCCATTGCAGTGCCGTCTATTTGAAGAAATATTTTTTTATCAAAAGAAAAATAATTGTGGCTGAGTGCAAACTCTAGAAGTGAAATTACAAAGGAAGTCCGAGGACCTTCTCCCAAAATTTTCATCATAGCTTCCAGACCCAATTTGTTGCTGATGTTCGTATAAAGAGATTTAACATCTACAGTAGCCCAGTATAGATCAGAATCCCATTTAAAATTTTTAATTCTCTCACAATATTGATTTGTATTTACAATGTGAGAAACAACATATTTCAAATGGTCCTTTAATATACTGTCCAAAAAGATCCCTACAAACTCCAAATAGCTCCCACAACAAGACACAATAGGGCGGCCTGGTGGATCTAAAGCGTTTTTATGTATTTTGGGCAAAGAATAAAAAACAGGGTCTTTAGGATTAGCCACATACAAACGTTTCACATCTTTGTTATTCAAAAAACCCAATCTTTCTCCCCTCTCAAGAATCTCCAACAGACAAGCATTATAGTCTGTAATAGGATTTTTTGACAATTCTACATAAACTAGATCATTACACAATAAGTCATAGTTCATTTTTAAATAATGGCATTTGTTCATAATTACCCATTTGCCCCCTTTGTCTGCAACGCAAAAAGCATAATTTTTAGCAGCTTCTTTCATACCTTTCAAAGCATTCCATTCACATTTGCTTAGGTTAAAAGAAAAATACTGCCTCAAAAAACTAACATATTCAGTTTCTGCCTTTTTGCTAATTACATTTTCAAATGCCCTCAATACTGCAGAATTCTTAGGTGGACAAAAATTACTATGGCTGGGTAATGAAGGTAATATAAATTTGCCATAACCTGTGTAAAATCGTTCTAGCCGAATATCAGTAACAACATTATCAGCATTATCAACAGATAAGCTAATGTCCCTCTGCCTGGAAATAGTTAGTACATTATCTTCCACAATATCATATGTAGACATATCCAATAGAGGGTCAAAAAGAAGGGAAAAATCATCTAAGTCATCTATATCAGTGGAACTAACAGAACTACTTTCAACATTAACTAAATCAACAGAGACATTTAAATTTTCTTCTGTAGTCCCCACAAAAGTGGCATTATTGTAACTTTTGTTAAAAAACAGTTTCAAATATAATTTTCTACAGAAACGTTTAATGTCCAGTAAGATATCACACAATGCCGGAACTTTGGTAGGTACAAACTTACTACCCAAATTCAGCACCGAAATCATCTCTGAAGATAAGACAAAGTCACTCAGGTTCAGAATATTAGTTCCATCCTGATAATACACATTTTGATCCAACAAACAGTTCTGTGTAGGCTCGACAAACTCGTTTAAGCATTCTAGATATTTAGGAACGCCATTCATATGCTCGTTTGTATTGTCAATAACATTAGGATCATACACAACAGAACCAGTACCTTCATTCCTACAGCGAGAATGAGGAAAAACATGTGCATTCACATTAGCATAAGAATGGCACTCAATACCTTTTATTACGGCCTTTTTGGCGAGATTTTCGTTTCGCCCCTTGTCGAAAGTTCCACCTTCCTTGTTCCTCTTCTTCCATCAGCAGCCCATTATCTTCTGCCAGATCCACTCGCTCAAAAGAAACACTCTTCTTACTTCCACCGGCTGTATCCGATGATGATACTGAAGAGTCGCGCCCACTACGTGAGCTTCCCTCTGACGCTCTGCCTCGGGCTGTACCATTGGTATGCTTCTTACGTTCATGCCGGCGCTGCCAAGAATAAATAGTATTGCTTTTAAAATCAGCAATATCTCTATTTAATTTTTTCTTTTTCCTAGCTATAACCTCACATTCAGCCTTTGAAACGGCAGTATTGATTTCTTTCATAGCTAGTGATAAAGAAGAGGAAATAGCCTGGCCATCAGTAAGACTAGCTTCACTTTCTGCTATCTTAGTTTGGAGTAGCCCCAGGCTTCTCCGATTGCGTTTAATAAGTATATTCAACCAAGTTAAAGTACACTGTAAAGACGCTGCTTGCCATTCGGCTAGAAATTCAGCTTCATCCTCAGCAAACTTATACGCAGGAAGTTTGTCTATCCTCAAACCTCTTGGTGTGATAGACAATTCAACATATTTTTCTAGGAGACAAATATCATAAAAAAGTGATGTTTCTCTAATTCTTAATCTTTTTAGATCTTCAAATTTTCTATCGCAACCATAGTTACCAGACGTAGTCCATGGGTCACATTGAGCCAGCTTTAAATCCCTTTCTTTCACTAAGCTGGCTGAATCTCTTCTTAATCACTTAATTATCTAATTGTTTAATTAATATGCAGCACCAGTATATATATGGTTTCTGGTGAAGTGTTTTTTATTCCTTTGAAGGCCAGTGGGCCGAGGTACCGGAATAAAGCTCTGTTTCCTGCAATCCTGCTCTTGTGGTTTGTCTTACAATATTTACTAAGTGCATTGTCATTTTTGAGATGACTATGCCCTTGTTACTTGTATTCATAATGAGATGCTTTTTTGAGCTGTACAGTAGAGGCAGCTATAGAAAATGATTGGGAGAGCACTTATTGTTAAAAGACTTGTATGAATAGCTCATGACTGGTGCCATAGTTTGTTTCTGACATTTTAGGTTTGGTTAGTACAACTGAATTTAACAACTTTATAGTTATTTGATGGAATTGTCATTGACAGGTGGGTTTCTTAGTTAAATTGATAGCATCATTATCAAGGGTGGTGTGACTGGGTGACGGGGAGCCAGACAGCTTTCACGGAATTCTCTCTCTTCTTCACTATTGTTTGACCTCGGTGTTGGTATACTTTCAGTTTGGTGGGGATGACCTGTAACATGGGGGATGGAAGAAGGTATGCATAAGGGAAGCAAGGGAAAAAAGAAAAAGAAGTATTTAGCCCTGTAGTTCAATTAAATTTGTTTCACTTTGTCCCTCCCGGTTGTTGGGCTTTGATGGAAGTAATGCCCACTGATTGTCTTGCAGACAAGAAATTATAATAGATTTAGTGCTTTTCTTTTTAGAGTCATATAAAAAATCATTACAGAATATGAGTGGATAAACAGATTTTGTACTAGACGGATTTTCTAAAACAATACCCATCTTGCTATTGAACCAAATCGGATTCATTGTCGTGTGATTTATATGTGCATAAATATTTTTTGCATTTTATATTATAGCACAAATTGATGTTGCAGGAACATCTTAGTTTTGTTTGGACAACAGATGTTTATTTTCTATTATTACCAATTATTGTTTGAGGGAAGCAAAAAGAAATGTTTTATTTATTAAACAGATACATAGTTGACAAACAGTGCGCATAATTATAGTTATAAAGTCATCAATGTATTAACAATATGACCAAGTTTCTAAGCTCTGCAGAAGGCAATATTTGAAGTCCAGTATTTCTAAAAGCTTCATATTAGTAAAGTGTATAATGATCTTACTTACTGAATGCATTATTTAAAGCTGAATGAGTTATGACCTCTGAAAATGAATCTAAAGGTAGAATGACACAAGAATTTGATTATTTAATTTATGTTTTTATATTGACATTTTTCTGAAACTCTTCTGACATTTTAAGTGTTTGCTGGGAAAGTATTCCAAATGAAGTTATTGTTGAAACATGATATTTTTAATGGTATGACAAGAATTTTAAAGAAAAAAATCTGTATAAGCACAGAAAACACAACTGACAGTTAAAAGTTATTTGATGTTTTTTAGAACTTATTGTTCTGGTATAAAAGTATAGATAACATATTTAATGCATTACTTTCATATAATATTGCATTATTTTAAATAATGTAGGCTAGTTAGTGAGTTTGAATACATCTTTATGAGATTGCTTTATGAGGGGGAGGAGATAGGAGCGAAAGGAAAAGAAAAGTAAGAAACGTGTGAAAATTTCTCAGTGTGATTGATTGCATCTTTGTAATACTGATAAATCATATACAAAGAGACTAATGGTTAAAGTTGCGTCAATGAATAAAATAGAGAAAAGCTTCAGTGGTAGTGCTATACTGACTCTTATTTTATCAAATATGATCAGTCATCCTTGGTGAAGACATAATTATGGGTTCATATGCTTGAACTAGGCTATTGGCCTTTGTGGGTTATGGTGAGCCTAGCTAACTTCTGCCCTTTGTGTCTCGGAAAATACTTTTATTATAATTCATATAAAATAGTTATCTAGTTCTGTTGTTTACAACCAAGTTATTTGTTAATGTTATATAGTTTAAAATCATTTACAATATATAAAACTATAAGGAGGCATTAACAGAAGTGAAATAGAGTTGGTTATAATAATCTAATTCATATGTTTTAAGTATTTATTACTGCTAATATTTATAGACAAATATTAATATTAAGTTTGAAAAATTAGTCAAATTATCTTCAATAAATATATTTCTTCCATTTTAAAAGTTAAGTGTATACAAATGATTTGGGTTTGAATAAGAAAGTTAGAGTGCACGTTGGAGTAGTCATGCTATTCAAATGGGAAGTGTTAAACCTCAATGATTGGTTGGGTTACTATTTATCATGATGTTTTATATGTTTTAATATACAGTTTTTGGTATCTATCATTATTAATTATTTAAGTTCAACTGTTTACTATTTAAAAACATATTTAGTCATACTCGGATGTGTTATTTTCCTTTTGTCTTCTTTTTTATCTATTTTTTATTTAAAACACATAAACAGATATATGCCAACACATTCATCCTTTATAAAGTGTATTTCTATCAATATAAACAGTCTAAATAATGGTTGTAAGAGAGGTAGTGTATATAAATATTTCAAGATGTTTGATACTCAACTTATTTTTCCTTCAATAAACACACCTATAAAGAGAAGACATTGATTAACTTAATATGAATCAATACACAATACTGTAAGCTCAGATCATAGGCAGATGAAAGGAGGGGTTGCAATTTTATAGAAAAACACAGTCCCAATGCTCAAAATCTTAAACACATATAATGACAACACTGGAATGTTTTGTTTGGTAACTATGGAAGTAAATTGGAGGTTATACACTGTAATTAATGTTTATTGGATACCAGGATTAGGTGTTAAGGTAGTTAAACAACAGCTTGAAGGGATTATACAAAACTCTAAAGGAAGCATTATTCTAGCTGAAGACTTTAACTGTATTATTTCTTTCTTTATTTTATTTTATTTATTTTACATGTGTTGACTGGGATAGTCTGACTGGATACATGATCATTTTCAGCAGAGGCCCAGGGAGAAAAGCTCCAATCATCCAGATAATAATATACACATTAAAAAATAAAGCATGGTTCACAGACTATCATAGATAATAACATATATATTAAAAAGACTAGTAAGGTAAGGTTTACAGACTATCACAGATAATAGGACATTTAGTGAAAGTCACTATTGTGTACAGTACTATTTAGTATACAATAGGTATGTAAAGGAGGCAATTCCAGTACTAGAGGCTAGTTAAGTACAGATGATATGGTCTAGGAACATCAGCGTGGAATAATCCATAGTCCTTCATACATATTAGAAGATAATGAAACAAATACAACAAATAAGCAGAGAAAGACAGAGACATTTAAAACTTTCAAAAACGTCATAGATATGTCTAATTTTAAGGATATTAATAGTTTCTCAGAAGTAAATTTACTATTTTTACACACTTTTCACACAGACATGATACTCAGTCTAGGGTATACAAAGTTTATATCTCAAATGATTTAGTAACAAAACTTGATAAAGTTAAATTATTTCTTGCCCACTACCTGATCACAATGCTGTTACTTTCAAAGTAATGCTAAATTCTAAAAATAATATTCCTATAACCCGAATACCTTCATATATAACTAACACCAAGCATTCCCGGCATTTGTGACACTGCTACAGCTCCTTTTACTGCACAAAACTCCAACTCTGTGAAACCTAAAAGATACTGAGAGTTTATGCTGCCCTGAATAACCAAACACAATTATTTGTATGTTTCACCGCATAAAGTTTATTTTGAAAGCTGGATTTTATGATAATCCTTAACTTGCTAAACACAAATGACTGAGCCAGCAGCAATGATTTTTTTGCTCTCTTTCTTCCTCTCCCAGTAATTATTACAATATCTTGCACATGGTACAAGATTATAGTTTTTCCTCTAGTCCCTATAGCAATTTGGTCACTAGACATCTTTTGAATTTTACATGTTCCCTATAGACTCCCTTCCCAACGTAAATACATTTTGTTTCACTTTTTCCATCATTCTATTTAACTATAGCTCTCTGACTATATACATTTTTTCGTCTCACAGCTACCCATACCAAGGCAGTCTCACTAATATCTACAATAACAAGTGTTATAGCTTAATGGGAAAATGAATTTACTACTAAGAAGTCAATAGTTCAGCTACACTCAGGCTCACTATGGTCCCCTATCCTACCCTCATTCCCACCCACCTACAGGCTCCTGACATGTATACCTAACTAGCCACCCACTAAACTTCTCTCTCACACCAACCTCATTTCTATATAGCCACTCCTCTTCTCAGTCTCTTCAATCCACATCACCATCTATCTTCACTGCACATCACCTCACTCACACAATACACAAATTGTACAATCTCTTCAGGCTAATGCCCCCTACCTAATCTGCCCACTCTAACCACAACCTACATAAAGTATAGCCACACCTAAATCCTTATTCACTCATGTAAAGATACCTACTAAAACTTCACAACAATACAGCAACACTTTGTCCAAGCAAAATGTGGCTCCTAATCTTTACATTAATAATAAGAGTTGCCATCACCTCACATTTAATCTCCTACCACTACACTAGCAACTCAAAATTTCAGGGATGTCAGTCCCTGCTAGGGAAGGCAATCTCTAACCTGCAGTCCAAATAAATTCTTGGATTCTTCACATTCTGTTATCTTTCCTTCTCTAATTTTTTGCTCCCAATACCTTGGTTCATTTGCCAGTTTTCTCCAATAAATTCCATCCCCTTCTTGCCTGTTGTCTCTATCCATAATTGCAGTCATCCTTATCTGCAGAATCTCCTTTCTCCATTCCCATGTCAGCTTAGTTCTTAGAATACTTTCTGCTACTTTATGAATATAATATTCTGTATGATTATTGCTATTCTCCTTAAAGGCTTGCATCCAGAATCACAGTCTCTACTTTTGTCTTGAGTTTTCCTCACGTTTCATCATCGTCCCTTTCCAATTTGAATTATAGTTTTCTGCTTGTGTGATGTATAGGAGTCTTAACTGTGTAACTCTGAAATACTCCTTCAAATTGGGCAATCCCAATCTGCCCTGTTCTACAGGAAGAATCAGCTTATCCCACTTGAATCTTGCCATCTTCCCTCCCAGATAAAGTCCTTCAGCTCTTTATTAATTTCTACCCACGACTTCTCCTCTGGTTGATAAAAATATACCTGACCTGTGTATAAGATTAAAGGGACTAAAAACATTTTAACTGCTTGCATCTTACTATCCATATCCATACAACAAAGCTTCTATTTTCTTAGTTTTTGCTGCCACACTAGATCATTTTTAATCCATACTCCTAAATATTTCATTTTATCATGTCCTCATAAATATGGGTATTCCTGAACCAGTTCATCTGTGGGTACATAATTTACTGTTATTGCGTTTGTTTTAGCGTCATTCATTTTGTATCCTGAAAAGATCTGAAACTGTCTCAAAATGTTCCACAACACTATAATGTCTTTTTTTGGTTTTGTCAGTTACAAAATAATATCATCTGCAAATAAAGCCAGCTTTTCTTGACTACCATACTGATTATATCCTTGAATTTCTGAGTCCCTTATTTTCCTTGCCAATGGTTCTAAACATAATGCAAATAATAAAGGGAAAGAGAACATCCCTGCCTGGTTCCTCTGCTCAAGCATAAATGATCAGATAGGACCCCATATAGTCTCCTAATCAACCTTATAATTTTTCAAGAGATGCAAATGCTTCTATTGCCCTGTTGATAAAGTCACAGCTTACTCTGTCAAATGCTTTCTCTCCATCAAGACCCACCAACAACAATGGTATTTTCTTACATTCTGCTTCCCTCTGGATCATCAATGTTCTGTTAATGTTGTCAAATGTTTGCCTCCCCTTCACAAAACACATTGATCCATCTCTATCAGTTTTGGCATTACTTTTGCCATTCTTTTAGCCATTATAGACATGGGCACTCTATAATCATAGTCTTGTATTGAAATGGGCCTGCATCCTAGCTTTCAAACTTCCACAGGAATACCATCTATTCCTGAGACTTTCCTGTAGATTGGTTATACATCACAATTTTTATCTCATCCCCTCCTATCCTGTTAGTAATTGAGCCTCATCTACCTCTAACCTTGGCATATTTAATTCTTCCATAAGCATTTCCATTTGTATCTTTTCTTGATTTTCATATTTCTCTGCTTTATGGAGACTCTCATTGAATTTCCAAAATAATTTTAATGCCGCTACATGATCTCTTGTTATCTTCTTTGTTATAGGCTCCCTAAGTTTGGTGACAGCCCTTTCTACTTTCTGTTGCCTAAGAAGTTCGGCTAAACATTTTTGTGCTCTAGTGTTATTATCAAAACAATTTCTTAACAGCAATCTTTCTAAGCTCATGCATATAGGTTCATAGGTAGGTACTAGGCTATCGGTCCTGGGGCCTATACAAGCCCAGCCAAAAAGGTACCCTGGCTTTTGCCACCCAAGAAAATTATTTTCCTGCGCCACTGTCAAGCAGAGCCAAAGAGGTGATCCCCGGGGTGAATTTCCTATTTCCCATCCAATCATCAAGATTTTTCTTGAAGAGTGCTAATGAGGAGCTTCTTGATATAGATAGGTAGTTTATTCCAGAGTATGGGAAGTCTCTGAGACAGGAATCTATCCCTCAGGCATGTTCTGTTTATTGTGGTGACAAGGTTTAGGTCCCTAGAGCGTGTAGCTTGGAGGGATTGGGATTTCTTTAAGTGGAGCATGTCCAACAGCTCTGGGCTTGACATAGCTTTGTATGTTAGGCAGAGATCACCTCTGAGTAGGCGATATGCGATGGAGTAAAGCTGGTGTTTTTTTGAGACGGTCTGCGTAGGGCACCTGTTTAAGGCCGGTAATCCTCTTTGTGAGGTATTTCTGAGGCCTTTCCAGTTGTTGTAGATGTCTTGTGAGGTACATACCAAAAGGGGCATTGTACTCTATAATGGGTCTAATGAGTGATGAGTACAGGGGAACAATGACCTCTTTTTTTCTGGATATGAAACCTTTTGTGATGAGGTGTACCACATAGAAGGATTTCCTGACTACTGTGACGATGTGATTATCAAAGGAGAGTCTACTGTCCACCTATGTCCCAAGGTCTCTTATCACACTTTTGGTGCTAAGTATACTATCGCCTATGTTGCAGTTCATGGGTACAGAGTTTTTACCAAAGGGGATGACAGTGCACTTTTTGGCATTGAGCTTGAGGCCATGGCTTTGACACCAGGCATCTGTCTCAGTGAGCCCCTTTTGTAGGATGTCCACATCATTAGGAGTTTTGGTTATGGCTCCTAATTTGCAGTCATCTAGGAACTTCATTAGCCAAAGACCTTCTTTGTTAGCCTGTACTTCAGAGAAGTAGATACCAAATAGGAAAAGACCCAGGTCTGAACCCTGTGGTACTCCACTTGTCACTGGTCTGAAGTTGGATTTTGGAGTCTGCTACTTTCACAGTGTGGGTTCTGTCAGTGAGCCAGTTGGCAACCCTTCTTGTGACATAGGGATTTATACCTAGTTTAGTGAGTTTATCTATAATTCCAGAGTGGGGGGATGGTGTTGAAAGCCTTGGCAAGATATAGATAGGCTGTGTGAACCACCTTACCCTCATTTCTGGCTTTGATGACTACTTCAAAGAAGTCTATCAGGTTTAGGATACATGATCTGCCTTTTACAAACCTGAACTGTGTGGGGTCCAGAGTTTGGAGATCTCCAATGTCTTTGTTTATAAGTTCCAGGATGATACGTTCCATGGCCTTGCAGACCAGGCTTGTCAGGCTAATGGGGCGGTAGTTCCCGGGGTTCGTTGTGGCCCCCCCTTTGTGGAGTGGGATAACCGTCATGGTGCGCCATTCAATGGGCACAAAGCCTGAGGTGAGGCTATGATTGAACATGGTACTTAGGTGGGGTGCCAGTTCATTCTATAGTTTGTGTGAAAGGCAGCCTGGGATGTTGTCAGGTCCCATGGATGCTGTGTTGTTGGATTTGGAGAGTGAAGTTTTTACCTGTGCAGCTGTGATTACAGGAACTTTGCATTCTTCCGGTATAAAGATGGGCCCTTTAGGGGGTGAGAGGGGGGTAATGTTAGCAGTGAACCTATCTGCCAGGATGTTGGCAATATCAGTTGGTTCTGTATATTTAGTGTCATTGTGCTGTAACTCAGAGCAGATCTGAGTGTTGCCATTGAGATTCTTGACATAGCTATAGAATGCTTTGTGGTTGTCTTTAGAATTAGTGGTGATTTTGTTTTCATAACTAGCTTTGGAGGATTTCATGAGGGATCGCAGCTTCTTACTGAGGCTGACCAGGAAGTTCCTCCAATCATGGGATTTTACTCTTTTTTGCAACAGTTTTTTTCTTCTGTTGTAGAGCTTGTTTATGGCAGAAGACCACCAGATTGGCTTCCTTTTTTTGGAGGATAGCATCTTGGTTCTGTTAGGGATAGCACAATCCATGCACTCGTATAAGTGCTTATAAAGTGCATTTGTGTAGGATACAGCAGTCGTACCTCTATTGTCCATCTGTATGGGTGTCGTGAAGTTTGCTACTTCTGTCTTAAGAAGCGTGACGTTGACTTTGGAGAAATTTTTTATGGTTGTTTTCCTAATGGGGGGTGGGAGCGGGATGTGGATGTCTAGAGTGACTAGCTTGTGGTTGGATCTGACCAACGAGGAGCTGACCTCTGGTGTGGAACACTGGTCGCCCTTGTTGGTAATGACCAGGTTGAGGATATTGCTGCCCCTGGTGGGGATGTGGATAAGTTGATCCAAGGAGTTGGAATTGATGATTTCCAGAAAACGTTGAGCAAAAGAGTTGATACACAAGTAGTTTTCCCAGTTAATGGTAGGGTAGTTGAAATCACCCATTATTAGAGTGTTGGGTTGTACCTTAATATTTTCCAGTGTATCAAGAAAAGAGGAGTGGGAATCCTGGGGCATGGTGGTGGTCTGTAGCAAGCTATAATCTGGATTGCGGTTTTGCCCAGAGTTAGTTGAACTTGGATAATCTCGGATGCATTATGCTGAGCACCTAGCTTGGAGGTGTGGATATCCTTAATGAATATGGACATGCCTCCACCTTTAGTGTTTCGGTCCGGGTTTGGTGGCCAAAAGGTGTGGTATGAATTATAGCCTGGTAATGCAGGGGTGCTCTCTGAAGCTTTGAACCAGGTCTCTGTCACTGCACAGATGTCAATGTTCTCCATTTTAAGGAGTGCCTTGAGTGAGTGCATTTTGAGGTTTAGACTTCTAGCATTGAGTAGCATTACCCTCAGTTTTTAGACTTCTAGCATTGAGTAGCATTACCCTCAGTTTTTGCTTGCCTGTTCCTGTTACGGTGGTGAATTTGTCATTTGAACCTTGCCTAAAAAAGGCACTATAGGGGTGGCAAGAACCTTTGCCAGTATCCAGAATCCCAAGGGCGACAGGTGCAGGCCATCTCTGGCAAAGCAGCGTGGTCTGTCGATCATGTCATCCCAGGGAGACAGATACTGGATTCCCTTAGAATGACACCAGAAACTTAGCCATTTGTTAAAGTTAATCATTTTGTCCTTGTACTGTGGTATCATTCTGGGTGATGGCAGGATGCTACTCAGGGCTAGGGTCATACCTGCCTGGGCTACAAGATCGGAGAGCTCCTCCATGTCTCTTTTCATGTAGTCCAGGGAGGTACGTCTTAGGTCATTCACACCAACATGGACAATGACAGAGTCATATTTGTACATGTTGTCAAGTGACCTGAGTGCGTGTGTTATGTGGTAGATCCTGGCACCTGACAGGCAGCTGACAGCAACTTTTTCCTTGTTTAGCCTGGTGAGTGGAACGTCAGTGTGCCTGACTATAGAATCACCTATGACTAGAGTGTGGGGTATGTTATGCCTTATGGGCTGTAGCTGAGTGGCACACTGAGTATGTGGGCTATGTGTCATTTGAGTTGTGTTGGGGGTGGAGGTTGCTTGTATTTCTGCTTTGGAGGTCTCGGTTGTTTGGATAGATTTCTACTGAGAGCCTCCATGAATGTAGGTGTGTGTTTTGTGCTTCTGTGTATGTGTTTTGGTGGTGTAGGTTTTGAAAGACTATGTGATGTGTGTGGTGCGGTGCAAGTGTTTACATTCTCCTCTTGACTGTCTAGTCCAGTCTTCAGTGAAGAGAGCTTTGCTTCCATTTTGGCTATATAAGTGCATATCTCACAGGTCATAATGTTGGGTGGTAGGAGGAGAGGGTTGTCAGTGTACATGAGGCAATTGCTGAATTGTCCCAAGATGCCCAGATTCATCAGGTAGACAGGAGAAAACACCGGGAGCTGACCTTTAGACATGCCTGAATAGGTGCTTATTTATTTTAGTTTAACCCTAGTTAAGTGGGGAGGGACTCAGGAGCTCACAAACAGTCCTGGACACAGCAAATCCATATCTGGACAAGACCTGCCACAGGAAAGGGGGGGAAGCAAGCTTAGAATTTTTTTTTTCTGTAAAAGTAGAAATGGAGAAAGCTGGAACAGAAGTTAATTCAATGTTAAGAATCTGAGTGGGTTGGCTTTCACAAATGTTCTCTATTAGATTGAATGAACTAATGACACTAGACTGGGAGGAGTGTCACAGATCAAATATACAGTATGGGCGGGCAACTGCAAAGTCACCAAGTATAAGAACACCACAACACTAGAGAGGGTGGGTGGGATTACAGTTCCTAGCTGTAGCCACTAAATGAAAGTTTTAAACAGATCAAGGAGCAAGCAGACTCTAGAGAATGCTTTTAACTGTAAACAGACAATTATAGTAATACACAATATTACAGTTCCTAGCTGTAGAACACAGAAACCTCAAAAAAATCAAAAATGCACAGAAAAGCTCAGATAGAGTACTCACAAACAGAAAATACATCTCTCAGTATGAAAAAGCAGTTTACAGTTAAGTAATTCAGCAAGCATGCAATTAGAGTAATGAAACAGCATCTAGGAATGAAAAATACAGTTAAAACAGTATAAAACAGTACATAAATGCAGTGAAGCAATAAAAAAGCTTTATAACAGTGCAAAATGTAGTAGATCAACTGTATAGCACAATTATAAGCATTTCAGAAGTGCAGTTCAGTGAAATAAGTGTAAGAAATAACTTATCCTGCTCTTGGAATCTTAAGGAATTTCCACTTAGTTTCAGTAATGAAATACAATCCACAGTCTGAGTAATACAAGCACAACCTTTTCAAGACACACGGTTTATATACCAGTAAGGATGGAAGAGTTAGAAGATCAAATTACTACTCAACCCCCTGCTATTACCCAATCACTCATACTACAGAAGGTCAGGAGGCCTTGTTACTCTCAATAATAATGAAGACAGACTATCAGCAGAAAATGGCTGCCAGAAACACAGGAAACTCAAACAAAACTACCAACCTAGACAACAAGCCTCTATCAATATTATGCCACCTGAGCAGAACACAGAAACCTCACTTTAAAAGCATAGAAAGAACACCCACAATGAGAAAATACAAGTCTTAGTATGAAAAAGCAGTTTGCAATTTAGTAATTAAATAAAAATGCAATTATAGTAATTCACATTATTACAGTTCCTAGCTGTAGCCACTAAATGAAAGTTTTAAACAGATCAAGGCACAAGCAGACTCTAGAGAATGCTTTTAACTGTAAACAGACAATTATAGTAATGCACACTTTTACAGTTCCTAGCTGCAGAACACAGAAACCTCAAAAAATCAAAAACGCACAGAAAATCTTGGATAGAGCACTCACAAACAGAAAATACAACTCTCAGAATGAAAAAGCAGTTTACAGTTAAGTAATTCAGTAAACATGCAATTAGAGTAATGAAACAGTATCTAGCAATGACAAATACAGTTACACAGTATAAAACAGTACATAAATGCAGTGAAACAATAAAAAAGCTTTATAACAGTGCAAAATGTAGTAGATCAACCATATAGCACAATTATAAGTGTTTCAGAAGTGCAGTTCAGTGAAATAAGTGTAACAAATAACTTATCCTGCTCTTGGAATCTTAAGGAATTTCCACTTAGTTTCAGTAATGAAATACAATCCACAGCCTGAGCGATACAAGCTGTTTGTCAGGTTGAGCTTTTATACAGTTGTTTCTTGTCATACATATTTGAGCCTATGTCATAGCTTATAAAACTTTTTGTTTTAATGAAATTCCTCAAACAAAAAAAAAACTCCAAACACACTCACAATACCCCCTAAAACCTATTAACTCAATACTAATGCACAAAACTATGTACACCTTCAAATATTGAATCTTTACCCTCCTAATAGGAATAAAAGTCCAAAACTGGCAGCCACACTCATAGACTTGAGTTAACCTAAAAGAAAGGTCATCCATGCTAAGATGTATGGTGCATCCTGTGCTTCTACTAAGTGCTGATTGGTTTTGTCTTATCTTTATAGCTTGTCCAGCTGGGAAACCCCCTGAATGTTTTCAGAGAACATTAACTACCTTAGGAAGGCCCCTGAATGCTTTCAGAGAACATTACCTACTTTGGGAAAACCTCTGAATGCTTTCAGAGAATTTTATCTCTTATCCAATTTCTCTTTTTTCCCCCCTCAACCAATCACTCTCCACCAGACTGTAGCCAGTTTCTCTTAATCAGATTGTCTCCAAGGAAACATGAGAACCAGACAGCCAGTTTCTCTTTATCAAATTGTTTATATGAAAACGTGATGATCAGCTGCAGAATTGTTACTGAGCTTACGGGTATTTGGTAGAAGAGAAGCCTCATAATATTCAGTATTCAAAAGGAACCTTGACGAGTGGATGGAAGATAGGAAATTCACCCCAGGGATCATGTCAGTCACCCTGCTAGACAGGGGTCCATGGAAGTAAATATTGTGGGAAGAAATATCCAGGGAATTGTTATGGCTAGGCTTTTATAGGCCCTAGGGCTGATAGCTTAGTACCAACCTATGAACCTATGTTCCTTTTCATTTACTTGCTCTCTCTTAAAACTTTTTAATAACTCAGTCTAGGGTCTTTAATCCAGTCATTTCCCCAAGTAAGATTGAGAAAATGCACATTGATTTTTCTTTTATTATGCCTTTTAACCAGGCTTTTTTTAATACATTGCAGTGCCTACATTTCTTAAAACTGAACAAGAAGAGAGAAAGAGAGGGGTGAAAAATAAGAACAGCAGCACCTGTTTACAACCCCCATTACACTTAAAAATAACTGAAAACATTACTTTATAGTATTTAAAGAAAACCACATTCCACAAAATTTGTACTGTTTAAGAAAATAATCTTTACTTACAGTTAACTTTCTCCCTCCTCTTGCCCTCCCAAAGCACTTTTCTGAAAGTTAATGACATGAACTAGGGTATATGCTATAGAGTCCCCCAGAAGTCCAACAAACTCTCAATCAATTATTTCCAGATTTTCCTGTTCTATCATATTTCACAAATATAATTATTGCATTGTAATCCCATATTAAGTTACTGGTTTTATTACTGTTCATCTCTGAAATCCTGTCTCTGCTTCATTTCCAACATACTCTCGATTCTTCTAGTCAACTCTCATGCTCCCTTCCTTCTCTCCGACATTTTTCCAGTGAAAATTTTGAAAAGGTTTCACAGATACCTCTGTGGTCTTTATTAACAGAAGAACAAGAATCAGAATCTCCTTCTGTTTCGAAACTTACTTTTTGTTGGACAAACTTTTGTATTTCCTCCTTAGCATATACTTTAAAGATAGCTGGGTACAGCAGTACACATGCATCTTGACATTCCCTGAATAGTGGAATAAATTTGCTCCTCTTCTGTCTGGTATACTAGTAATCATTTGCCACAAACACTCTGCTGTCTCCCACTTGTAGTATTTTGTTCTTCTGCCACAATTTTCTCAGACTCAACTCCTTCTCCTGGTAGGATTGCATTTTTACTATTAAAGGTCTAGGTTGCTTTTTTATAGCCGGGTTTGGAGCATGCACACAATGTGTCCTTTCAAGTAACAGCTCCTGCTGTGGAAATTAGTCCAGTTGCTTATTTGTGCTTTCATAAAATTAATGCAGTCTATTCCTTCCAGCTTCTCTGGTATAGCTGAAAATCTTAGGTTTTCCCTATGTGCTCTGAGCTCTAATTATATTATTTTTTGAAACATCTCTTCCTGAGTAGTCTTAAATTCAGCCAGTCTTTTCCTTATTTTGACCTCTGATTTTTGCAGCTTTATCATCTTATCTGAATATCCATTTATCCATTTTTCCAGCCTTTTGTTGTTTGTGTTGATATACTACATCAGTTTTTTGTTTATTTTAACCAGGTCTGTATGCAGTTGTCTTATATTCTCCTGTATTACTGGAAGTCATGTCTAAAGGTTGCATTGCTTTTTGCTGAACAGCTGCAGAACTCTCCCCTGTCAGTGTTTCTTCCTCATTTATTGAGCTGATGTTTTCCAGGTCTTCTGTAGTTCTTTATTCTTGGCATCAAGGCAGTGCACTTACTAGCCAGTTACTGAATTTACCCATAAACACAAGTCTACTGGCCTTCTCTCCTGAGTTTGTGTTTTTACACTGGAAGAGCTAGAAATAAAATGTTAGTCAATGTGCAGACATCTTGGAAGTCCTCTTCTTATTATAACTCTTGGTTAAAAGTCAAAGACGCATTAGGTAAAATTGAAGATAATATGACTTGAATTAATTTTAATGGCTGGTAACAATTGGTAGTTTTGTTTTAGATAGACACCTTGTAAATAGTTCATTATTCTTTTGTTTTCGTTGTTATGAATGAAGTTTCTACTATTTAATATTAGTTATCTTTCAAGTGTTGTTACTTCTATTGATTTGTTATTTTCTCTTATTTTTTTTTCAATAAAAAGATTTAGAAAAAAAAACATTTCACCTGAAAGATAACAAAAGGGTTAAACTCAAATTAAAAGGGCTAATAGAACCTAAATGAAAGGATTGAAGGGGACAGGAAGTGAGGATAGTTAGCAGAGGAAGCAGAGATAGGAAGGAGGGAACAACAAGGAAGTTAAATTCCCAGGGGGCCAATTCTAGGGATGGGAGGTGGAAGATTGCGTAGACCCCTACCTGAATAGATTGACTTAGAGGGGACTTTCACACTGCCAGCAGACTAAGGCCTTATCTTTCTCATGCTTACTAAAGTATTCCTAAAAAGGATTCCAGCCTTAGAGATTGGCATTAGATGAAATCATACCCTAAATGGCTTCCCAATGGCTGACAGATTGAGGTCTTTCTTACAGCATTAAAAATTTCTTCTCCTTTAAAAAAACTGAGAAGGGAAACAAAATTAAATTCCACTACCAGAAGAAGACAGTGGACAGGAGGGAGATGAAAAAGAAGTTCAATTCCCAATGGAACTCATTCTCAAGGATTACAGGCGGATCCTCATCTGAGTAGCTTGACTTAGACAGGGCTTCCACACTGCAATGTGAGGTCTTACCTCTCTTGCTTGCTAAAAAGGCCATTAATAATTTGCTCACCTTTAATAAAGACCTTTAAAATTATGGGACAAGCTTCAAGACCAAATCAATCGAACAAAAAGGGTGAGTCTGAAATTCGGGAAAAGTCTACAGTTTAGAATTTCATAGACAAAGTGAGATCTGCGAAAAGCAAGAGGTACAACTGGAACAAGTAAATCTTGTGAGGGTCCACCAGTTTGGCAATGCAAGCAAAACTGGCTTAAATTGAGTAGAACCTTACATTATTACAAAAGTAGCTTAACTATATAATCTGGAATGCCAAGAAGTGGTTAAATCCACAAAAGTATAAACATTTTAACATGGAGGGAAAAATAACTAAGTTGTTTTCCTTTATTTGTGGGACTATTATCAGATACAACTACTAAGAACATGATTCTGATTCTCATTCTTTTATCGTATACCCTTGAAAGAAAAAAATCCTAACAAAAGAGGATCCTGATGATTGCTTCATCCATAGTAATGGATGCAGTTTTATCCTGGACACTTTTGATGCTTGCAGTCTAGATACCTCAAGATGTTAAGTGTACCATTTTTGCTTCCAGAGATGTTCAACATATGTTTAACCTTACAGATTCAAAGACTGTCTCAAAGAAATGGAGACTGAAAATGCTGATGTTTGCCTATGAGAAGAAGGAAGAAATAATTTACTGGAAATAACTGTTTCAAGCCATGCAACGGTGGCAGAAAAATGAAAAGAGTAGCAGTCTGCGCAATCCAGTAACTTTTAATATTTGTACAATTGTATGAACATTTTAGTAGTGATACCTGTACTACATTTAGAAAAAGCTAAAACTATTCCAGTTCATATATATATATATATATATATACATACATATATATATATATATATATATATATATATATATATATATATATATATACACATATACATGCACACACATATGTGGGAAAAGTGAATGTAAATGTCTCCTGAAGGTTGGAATGTACTATGTTATTGTCTAGTCATAACATTGGGAATGCTAGACCTAAACGGCACACTGACATAACAAAAATAGATTTAAGAGATGATGTAATAACTGGAACATCAATATTTCCCATTATAGAGCAGGGAAAGTTTGAAAGTTAGCACTGCTGTTAGAGGAAATAAGTGATGCTAAACTTGATATATATTTGCTTGTAAATGTGATACTTGTGAATTTGTGAGAGAGGAATGTTGTACTTGTATTCCTGATAATGAACCTGAAATCATGAGCCACTTCAGACTAATTGAGGGAATTTATCAAAAAAGCACAAGTAGAGAAAGAAACATGGTTCTCTCTCTTCAGTGGCTGGGGAGGAAAAAAAACAATGCAGCTTATACTGGTTATAGCTGGCATTCTAGGTTGTGTGAGCTTAGCAACTGTTGCTATCAAATGGGGAATGGAGAGTGTAAGACATCAAGCAGTGCAAGTCTTGATAGTGGACCAAGTGCATCAGGCCCAAGATATAGTATAATTGGGTCTATGTTAAATATTCGAACATCCAAAATGTAGAATACCATATGGTCGACATTTGGATGTTCGAATATAAAATTAAAAAAAAGAAAGAAAACACACCTTAACAATGCGAGCAGGGGGGCAAGCCCCCCCTGCACCCTCCATGTGGGGGGCTGCGCCCCCACCCCCTACTTAAATATACCAACTCTGAGACCGCATTTCAGTGCAGAAAAGGGAAATTCTTCCATTCTGCACTGTACGGCGCCGTTAAAAGTCAATCTTCGAACACTTGAAATGTCGATCATATGGTCTCGATCATATGATGTTCGACATTTCCAGCATTCAAAGATTTAACATAGGCCCTATAATTTATAGGATCATAGGATCAAAGGAGATTACTAGGCCATCGATCTGAGGTCATTTTAAACCTAGCTGTTTCAACCCAATGTAATGCCATAGAAATGCTAGTCAATACCCAAGATTGCATTTAATGATGACTGCCCATGCCTAGGAGGGTTGTGGGCACTATCCCTGGTAAGAATTTACAGTGCACCATTCACATGTCTAGGTTCCTTTTGAACAGTGTCATAGAGGTACTCTGTTTCACATGAATTGGTAGCCTGTTCTAAAGTCGTGGCAGTCCCCTCCAGTATGCCCCTCCAGCATGTTTTATTTAAGTCACAGGCCATATTTAGGTCCCTGGGATGGGTATTCCTAGACCCATTTGATTTTAAAGGTATGCAACAAGTTCATTAAAGGACAACCGCACCCTCAGACTCAAAAAACATATTAATTTCATCATGGTTTGATGTTTCCTACATTTTAATAGCACTCTGAGACTATTTTGAGCTTTTTAGATATTTTTAGATGCAATTTCTGACTCTGACCACATGGGGTCTGGCATATTGAAAATATTCAGACTGTTTACTCTGCCTCTATGTATCCCAGAATGCATTATTTGTCTCCAAAAAATTGCATCAGATCTGCCACGTTTTGCCTTAAGCTGCTGTCACTTCATTGACTTAACAGGCATTCACTGCAGTCTTAAAATCCCCTACTTTTGGTTAAAATGTTATCCTTCTTCAATGACCACTTAAAACACAAGCAGTGCAAATGCTACAGAACAGAACTGAAAGGTGCATTTTCTAGCTCTTTCATCTTAGAAATGCTAAATTGCTTTCTTTTGGGAAGGCTGAAATCTAGCTCTTCAAGGAATCTCCCCTCCCACTTCACACCTACCTTCCCTAGCTGTCAAAGAGCCAAGGGTAATTTTACCCATTATCTGCATGTGATTGACAGCTCGTCACAGCAGGTGACCAGAGTAATGTACTGTTTGCTTGTCAGCCTTTTCCTCCTTACAGTGGGAGACTTTTTTTGTTGCACTACTCCTGTCAAATTTAAAACCAAGCTACATAGCACTGGCAATAATCCCTGCTTTGCAAAACAATCTGCCACTTATTTTCCCTTCCTGTTTAAATAGCTAACACCCACAATTACCTCCGTACCATCATGCACCCACTTCAAAACTTTACTAAAAGCGCAACTAAAAACATGCTGGCTATGCCCTTGCAACTCCCAGTCTAATATCATCCACCCCATCCAACCACTACCTTTCTTTCCACTCCACTAACTACCTTGATTATAGCAAGCTCAGATGCTCATAAGCCTAGCACTTATTATATAGCAGGAACTTCTCATTGTAACATTTGTTAATGTCTGTTATGTACTTCACAGATAAAGATTCTATTTGTCTACTGATGTACTATGTTCTTCATCTGTAAATATGTTGTAAGTAAGTGCTATGTTAAATTGTTAATCACTATAATCCAATCTACTGTCTATTTTACTGTGGAGCTTTTCTCCCCGGGCCTACGCTGAAAATAGACCTATGTACAGTCTGACACTCCCGGTCAACAAATATAAATACATAAATAAATAGAAGTAGGATTATTGCTCCTATCAAATTAGGAAAGATTATGAAATAGTAGGTCTTGCATTAGTATGAATTTTCAAAAGGGTATGAAATATGAAACTTAAATGTCTGTCATTGATTTCATTCTTCAGTCTCTAATGATTTGGCAGCAATTGTCCCAAAAAAAAAAATTTGATTCAAAAAGATAATAGCCACACAATACAGCTGGTAACCTGTCAAAGAAGGGGCTCCTTTTAATATTAGTACTACTAACTTGAGCATCTGACAAAATAAAAAAACATGCATTTATGAAATGAAAGTTATCCCTAACTGGATTATTACAGTTAATGGTAAACCCTCCATGTTTTCTTCCAAAATAGCAATTTCTGGGGAGGGATTATTAGGGGAAGAGCAACATTTTGAGCCAAGTTCAGGGACAGTTGAGAGGTTGGGATATGCCTAATTCTAAAAAAGCAATTTATTTGCATGTACCTAGCAACCTGTTAATGCAGGAAATCTGGACAAGGCAAAATATATGTGGGGGGACATCAAAACAGTACAAAAAATGTATCTTGTATAAACTGAGAGAGCTGATCGAATAACAGGTCTTGCTTTAGCATGCATTTTTCTGAAGGTTATGAAGGCTGAAACTCAGTGTCTCATTTAGTGACTTTATTCCGAAAGAGTTTGACTGAAAACCACAAAAATTGAGACTAACAATCCAAAAATAAGAAGCCTTGCTTGCAGTCACACACACTCTTGCCCCCTTGCTTGCAGTCACACACACACACACTCTTGCCCCCTTGCTTGCAGTCACACGCACACACTCTTGCCCCCTTGCTTGCGGTCACACACGCACTCTTGCCCCCTTGCTTGAGTCACACACGCACTCTTGCCCCCTTGCTTGCAGTCCCCCACACACACTCTTGCCCCCTTGCTTGCAGTCACACACTCTTGCCCCCTTGCTTGCAGTCACACACACACACGCACACTATTGCTCCCTTGCTTGCAGTCACACACACACGCACACTATTGCCCACTTGCTTGCAGTCACACACACAGGCACACACTTGCCCCCTTGCAGACACACACACACACACACACACACACACACACACACACACACACACACACACACACACACTTGCCCCCTTGAGGGGACACACACACACACACACACACACACACACACACCTTGCTTGCAGTCAGAATCTGGACATTGCAACAGCACTGAAACAGACATTCAAAGATAACACATGTAGCCAGTGGCAGTCTAAGTTTCACTTTCGGTTAGTGATATTTTAAAATTCTCATACCCTTTGCACACGAGAAATGCACATGTTGTTGAATACACCTTCCTGATTGTATATAATTATATTCCTTGTACAATGCAGTCCAGTTTTAGTGGGTGTTTTATATTTACTGTTTCAAACATTTTTCCTGAAAACAGTGCAACAAAATACATGCACCAATAATGACAATACTGCCCAATTCTGAATATTTCCATCACAAGTGTAGTCAGACTTCTACAGTCCACCAGTATCAGTACATACGCACAATTTCTGAAGCAGTAAACGTCCTGTAAATAATTCCACATTAAAGCGATCTGTAACTAATGAAGCGGTTGCTGCTAGCCAAAAATTAGATAAGTCATGTCATCAACAAATAATGTCATAGTTGCCCTTTTTGAATAATTTACTTATCTTACACAAGAACAATAAGCAGGTAATACTGCAGTAGGGAATGGAAGACAATCTTCTTCACCAGAAAGGAGTGCATCATCCATCCCATTTGCAATGCAGTACAGTTTCACAAATGCATCTATGTGAGTAGAAACCACAGCCTTCTGCATCAAAAGCAAACAACCTGTTGTGATATTAGCAAAGCAAGCAGACATAAGCAGCACTAATAATTGTTGCAGCCCTGTATCTCTCAGCTCCCTGTAAAATCTACTCAATCAGTTGTATCTATGAACTTCACAGCACAAGAAATCTTGAAAGAGGCAAAATTTCCCCCTTGCTTGCAGTCACACACACACTTGGCCCTTGCTTGCAGTCACATACACACACACTTGGCCCTTGCTTGCAGTCACACACACACTTGGCCCTTGCTTGCAGTCTCACACACATTTGCCCTCTTGTTTGCAGTCTCACACACTTGCCCCCTTGCTTGCAGTCTCACACACACACTTGCCCCCTTGCTTGCAGTCTCACACACACACTTGCCCCCTTGCTTGTAATCTCACACACACACACTTGCCCCCTTGCTTGCAGTCTCACACACACACTTGCCCCCTTGCTTGCAGTCTCACACACACACACTTGCCCCCTTGCTTGCAGTCTCACACACACACACACACACAATTGCCCCCTTGCTTTCAGTCTCACACACACACACAATTTCCCCCTTGCTTTCAGTCTCACACACACACAATTGCCCCCTTGCTTTCAGTCTCACACACGCACACAATTGCCCCCTTGCTTGCGGTCAAACACACACACATACACAATTGCCCCCTTGCTTGTGGTCAAACACACAATTGCCCCCTTGCTTGCGGTGTCACACATACAATTGCCCCCTTGCTTGCGGTCACACACACACTTGCCCCCTTGCTTTTAGGTCACATACACACACACACGCACACACACTTGCTTGCATTCACACACACACGCACACACACGCACACACACGCACACACACACACACACACACACACACACACACACACACACACACACACACACTTGCCCCTTGCTGTATCCTATGGACATTAGAAGGCCTCCAGCTGAAGGCACTACATATGTTACCTGTATTTTTTAGCAAGTTCCTCCTCCTATTTTATTTCTTCTCACTCAGAGCCCCTACCATGATAGTGCTATCCCTGTCCACAAAAACAAAATGGTTGCAAGGCATGTACTTCACTACCAGAAAACTGAGATCAGAAAAGCTTACCAGCCTTAGAGATTTTATCAGACTTTGCTTCTCAGTGGCTTGTGTGCTATACTCACTCAAAATGTTATATTAACAGGCAAAATATCACTTTGCAGACTAAAGAAATAGTATTTTGTCTACCAAACGTTATAACAAAGTCAAAAAAATATATGCCATGCCGATTCCATTATTTCAATAGGAATTGGCAGCAACTCTCACTCAAGGCATGCTGCTTAGCAGCTTTACAATGACTAAGCTGCTGTGCTTGTACAAGCAGCAAAATTCCTCATTTTCTTTCCCATCTATCTTCTATTTCTCTCTTATTTCCCTTACATTTTTCATTAATTTAAAAACAAAACAACACGCAGGGTCAAAGAATATCATAGCAACCGTGACATTAATCTTACAAGAACCTGCGCTCTATGTGTAACTGAGCATTGTGAAGCGTCTGAGGCTACTTCTAAACTATGGACACATACTTAATACAAAATGTTGAACCTCTATATTGCCTACATCACTGTATAGTTACCTGCTATAATAATCTTACATGGGAACCCAGAAATGCACTTAGCCTAGTTGCATGAAACAAGTATAGCTGCAGAAACCACCCCTGGACTACTACCACTCTCTTGCTGACTATTCATAAGTATGTTTACAGGCTGCAGAATTACTCAATAAATAAGTTTTATGCCTAATGGCTCCAGTGTCCACATTAAAATAATTTCATTACCCAGCTAACGGAAAAAAAAAAGGTATTATTCAGCTGTGGCAAAGTTTCAAGCAGGTAGCAGGTTTGATGGCACACACACTAAAATGGAGCAAGCACAGTAGCATAACAAATAAAACAGAGCAAGCCCAGCAGCATAACCAATAAAACGGATTACTAATATTAAAAAAATAAATAAAAAACATGACAAGACTGAAACGCGAAGCTCAACAACAGAAACAAACAGCGGAAAACATTACAAAACATCTGCAGCATGCAATTGCGAAGCACGAGGCATCAACAAACTAAAGAAAACCAAATACAGCTACAAATACAGCAAGGTTTAAAAAAAAACACACCAGCAACCACAATCGAAGCACAAGGCATCAACTAAAGAAAACCAAATATAGCTACAAATACAGCATAGTTTTTAAAAAACACCAGCAAGCAACTAAAAACACTAGACAGTAATACAATTACTACAAGCAGCAATACACTTACTTCAGAAGGAAACCCAAAGGCAGCAAGCACAGAAACACAGGCCGACTCAAGAATACAAAAGACGCCAGCATTAAACATAACCGGGGAAATATAAACCCTGGATCAAAATGAAAATAAGTAGGCTAAGCTAAAAATGCAGCTGTGAAAGGGAAGCACGTGGCACCCTTACAAACAGAAAAAGATTAACTCCACTAATGTGCAATTAAAAAGTTGGGAGGACACAATATCAGGGCTAGGGATGCATAGAAACAGGGACAGATTACATTTAGGATACACTATTAAGAAGTAATAAGACTTACCTTACTTATGAAGTAGCAAAACGCTGGTGAAGAAGTGCTTCACATGAATAGAGTCGACCAGATTTGCTAACACAGAAAAGGAGTTCCACACAGCACCTAGTCCATTTATTAGGTTAACAGTGGGCTGGGAAAGGCAGTGTTGACATCACAATGTGGGAGGATCACAGGGATTCTGTACAGCATGCAAATAAGGCAGTGTTTACGTCACTTTGGGGGAGGAACCCTCCCAGGATCTTCAGCAAGAGCTATGGCAGATGTGACATCATTATTTAAGAGATGACTAGACAGTTTTCATCTTGATTTTAAAACTGAAAGTCAAACAGTACGGAAAGGTATGAAGCCTAAGCAGTAAAAGAGAATAGTGGATTTTTTTTTAAAGCTGCGGTTATGTTTTTTTGAGGCTGTATCACATAACAGGATTTTAGAGAGACATCAGGTAGAGATATTTGATTTGATATCCCATTGTTTTCCTTTAAGTTTGGGTCTTAGATTGCTCTGTACGCCAGGCATAAGTCTTCCCTAAGAAGTCTATACAATACGGAGTATAGTGAAAGGGACTTTAATCGGTCTGTATAAGGCACATGATTGAGCCCCTTGATCTTCTTTCTTAGAAACCTCAGAGGGCTCTCTAATTGCTGCAGGTGCTTAGTCTGGTACATGCCAAATGGGGCATTATACTCCATTATGGACCAGATAAGTGTCGAATATAGGGGGGTTATAACTTTTTTTGCCCTTAAGGCAATGCCTTTACTAATCAAGTGTGCTACGTGGAAAACTTTCCTTACTATGGTAGATACATGGTGATCGAAGTTAAGGTCACAGTCAACCTGTGATCCCAGTTCCCTTACCACTTCATGGGTAGTCAGGGTATTGTTGTTGATTTGATAGTGTGAGGGGGACATCGTTTGTGCCAAAGGGAATGATGATGCATTACTTTGCATTCAGTTTGAGACCATGACTAATACACCAGTTGTTAGTCTTCGTGAGACCCTCCTGGAGTATACTAACATTATTTGGGGATTCAATGATTACACCTAGTTTGCAGTTGTATGCAAACTTGGTTAGCCACAACCCTTTAGTTTTGACTTGAACTTCTGAAAAGTATATACCAAACAGCAGAGGGTCAGTCACGGACCCCTGTGGCACCCCCTCTGGTAACAGGTCTGCTGGTTGAAGTGGAGTCACTCACTTTGATAGTGTGTGTCCGGTTTGTGAGTCAGTTGGCAACCCATCTTACAACGAAGGGGGTTGCATTCAGTTTTCTAAGTTTATCAGAAATGCCTGAATGTGGGATTGTGCCAAAAGCCTTTGCCAAGTTGAGGTGTTGTGTGCACAGATTTGCCCTCATCAGTGGTCTTGGTCACACTTTCAAAGAAATCCACCAGATTTAACAGTAAGGATCTGCCTTTCACGAAGCCAAATTCAGTAGGATCCAAGTTTTGGAGGTCACCTATGTCTTTATTTATGAGGTCCATAATTATACATTCCATGGCCTTACAGGTGAGGCTGGTCAGGCTTATGGGTCTGTAATTCCCTGGGTCTGTTGCTAGGCACCTTTGTGGAGGGGATTAATTGTAGCTATTCTTCATTCCTCAAGAATAAAGCCTGTGGTTAGGCTATGATTGAAAAGGATACTTAGTGGTGATGCTAGTTCATGTTTTAGCTTGTTTAGAAGACAACCTGGGATGTCATCTGGTCCCATAGAGGCTGTGTTTTTTTGCCTGGGAGTCGCCTTCGAACTGACACTAACACCAGAACTCACAAAGCTTTAAATCAGACTAAAAAACTTCACCAAGGCAAACTATACCATCCTAGGTAAAGGTATAAATGCATTCCAAGCCCCACTCAAACCAATGAAGTTTAAATGCTGATAAAGGCACACACTGAACAAGAACAAAAAAAAAATGGGTCCTCATGTTTTTTCAAGGGGAGCTATTATAGTATTGGAATCCCAATTAAAATTGAGACACCATCTTTCACAACCTTCCTGGATAATATATATGTAAAATCTTTTATATAAATGTCAGTGGTGGATGGAAATTTGTTAAGAATTAATAAAGTTGCAGGAAAATGCATTGCCTAACTAAAAGGGCTTCAGTTGAGTGCTATTCAACATCTTTATTAACGGCTTCCACAAAGCCTTACCCAACACCAAAATCATGCAATATGCAGACGATTCTACTTTAATCTGCTGTGCCTCTAACCTTCCACAGCTTCAAACAGTGACACAAACTGCTTTCTCCACCACTGAAAATTGGATGCTCCAAAACCACCTCTCACTAAATGCCAATAAATCCAAAATACTTCTATTCTGTCCCTCTAAAGCTTCCCCTATTGACAAAAACTCATTCCAAATCATCAGCCAAAACAATTCTACTATAGAGGTTGTTCCCTTTGCCAAACTTCTTGGAGTTACCATTGATGAACACCTAAAATTCAATACTCACATCCAGCAAAACATTTAGAAAACCCATATAAAACTTGGTTTGCTATACAGAAACATCCACTTCCTCGTTCCTTCCATCAGACTAACTCTAGTCACTACCTATCTTCTCCCCTCACTACTGTACAGCGCTCCACTTCTAACAAACTTATATGCCTCTCTCTCCTCCAAACTGGAAATCTGTTACAATAACATTTCCAAATTTGCAACCAAAGCCATATCCTCCTCACAACATTGTACCTCCCTTCATTTGTTAAATTGGCTTGAACTGCCCAACCATCTAGATTATCTCCAAATCACCACAGCCCACAGACTAATATTTCAACCTTCTAAATGCCCTGCACTAACCAACATCCTTCAACCTTACACCCCTCACAGAACTCTCAGATCTACTCACCGAAACCTAATCTCTGTCCGCAAACCAAGCCGTCCTGCAGGTCAGCTTCTGCTATCCTTTTCCTTAGCTAAAAAATGGAATTCTTCTCTAAGGACTTGCAAAAACTTTGAAACCTTTAAAACTCAGCAACATTACTATCTTTACTCTAACAGGAAATGCAACTCCCCCCTTACCCAATAATCTCCTCCACCCATTAAACTCCTGACCACCTCTGTCTTCAAGATAACTATACCCAAATGTACATATTGTAAATAACTAAATTGTACTATGTATCCACATTTTTTAGCCTGTTTCTCTTGCATGAAATGAAACTGTAACAGCTTTTTTTTTCCCGTAATTGTACCTGTAACTTATATTTGTAAAGCAAACATTTTTGTAACTAAACTATGTAATGTGGAGCTTTTCTCCCCGGGCCTCCACTGAAAACGGGCTCCCTGAGCCCAGTGGACCTCCCCGGTCATCAAACTGGAAATAAATAATAAATGAATAAATAAACGAGACAAGATTAGAAAATAGTGTTTATATAAATTCTTCTTTTTATCAAAACATAACTACCAATATAAACATTTAATTGATTGTAATTAATTCATCTAAAAAGGCAGATGTAAACCTGTTGTGAGATGTAGCAGCAGCTCTCAGAAAATATGGAAGGAAATAATTGGAAATTATAGAGATTTGGCAAAAGAACAAATGGAGATACGTAGCTCAGGAAGGGAACATTCAAACTCTGACCACAATGTGGAAACAAGCTCATTAAAGGGAGTGTCAAGATTTTCTGCTATTGTCTTTGTTTTGGTTTAGCTGTCAGGTCATGTGATCCTAATGTTTACATTCAGGCTGCTCTGACTCTTCGAGCTCAGGTTTCAGTACCCTGGGGGCAAGGGAGCCCGCAGGATTTTTTGCAGGGGGGTGCAAACCCAGAGCCCCACCCACATAGCTCTCCCCACCCTCTGCCAACACGGCCCCGCCCAAGTCCACCCACCCAAGCCCCGCCCACACAGCCATTCCAGTGTCCCATTACTTGGCTATTTTTCCCCATTTGCCATAGACACTGTTCAAATCTCTGTGTGCATACTGTTTTATGCTTTAGTTCTACAATGATTACAGGCAGTTGGATTTAATTTACAACTTTTATTTCAAACATTATAGCCCAAACACTGATAGACATTTACTAAACCTAAACAAAGCAATAGTCTTACAACGAAAACAGACTTGGCATTAAAGCTTCTCTACTTTTGAAACCTTGCATTCAATGAAACAGCATTGAAACCCACATTCAAAGAAAATGCATCTGGCCAGTGGCAGGTTATTTACCTTTGAACTGTTTTCAAGCAGTAGGCTCCTTGCACACTGTTAGGGCCATGCAAAAGTTATTTGATTTACCTGATTATATTAATTATAATATATAAAATATAACTGAATTATATCCCTTGTATTATACAGCAACACTTGTTTGAGTGTGTTTTAAATTTATAGTTTTGAACATTTTTTCCAGTAAGCAATGAAACAAAACATACAGACCAATAATGACAAACTGCCCAATTCAGAACATTTCAACCATAAAAGGCCACTCATTACAATCCACCAATATCAGTCAATACAGACAATCTCTGCCGAAGTAAAAGTAATCTGAATAATTCCACATTAAAGATATCTGAAACTAATGAAGAGGTTGTTGCTAGAAAACAACTGTATATTTCAGTGTTTCATCTAGAAATTCAGTGCCTGCTGCCGTCAAAGAATAAATTGCCTATGTTAAATTAAAAAAATGGTAAGCTGGTATATTGCAATAGAAAATGGATGGCAAGCTGAAAAACAGGTTCATAGTTATTAGGCATCTCATCCAAAGGAGGACATCCTCAGGACTGCAGCATACAAATGTACATGCTGTTGGAATAGAACCTCAAGCCTCTACATTAAGATGCAAGTATTCTACTTGTGGTGCTACTAACATAGCTTTAAAGCTTTATACCACAATAGAGATACCATCTGCTAAACAAAACAGTTGCACATTGTAAATAGACATGGCATGAGCAGCAGTAAACTTTGCTTCCCTTAAAACTCACAGTTCCTTGAAAATGCACTTGAAAATAAATTCCACCTGCTAACTCTAACTTGGGCATTTCACTGTCTCTCTCTCTGTCTCACACAAACATACCACACCCCTCAAGGCCTCAACCTTAGTGCAAGAAATCTGGACAAAGCCTAAAATAAATAGGGACAGATTATAAATATGGCTCTCATAAACTTAGAAAATTGCAAGAGTAACAAGATTTGTGTTAGAATGCATTTTTCTAAATGATATGACGTCTAAAACTGAAATGTCTTTCATTATTTAGCAACTTCAGTCCTTTTTAGGAGGAATATGGGGCAAAAATCTGGACATTCTGCAAAAACCTGGACAGCTGAGGGGTATGCTACCTCCCTCTTATACACACACACACACACACACACACACACACACACACACACACACACACACACACACACACACACACACAAATAATTCTGGTCAGACTTGAATTAGTTCTGGGAAGGTTGCACTGAACGGCACCGTGCTTGATCTGAAGTGGGTGAAATCCTGGTAGCCAGTGATAATAACTGATCTGCAGCTCAGCAATGTGGAGATTAAAGCATTTTTAGCAGAGCATTGTTTCATCACTACCTATTGTGTTTGCACATAAGTTGTAGTTATTTCAAACATTTGCCTTTTTTGATTACTACAGAGTACATTTACCCACCAGAGCTATTGTGTTTTGACTTCAGTGTGGAGCTTACCTAGTTGTTGCAGGGCTTGGCTTTTAAGTAAGGTAGCAATGCTTATTTACCATATACCATTAAAGCCACCCAACTACAAGTGTACTAACACACAGACACTGCTATAAGACACTGGTTTCCAATAAAATGTAATGAGCTTCTGAAAATACTGTAATCCTGTCCTTTTATTACAAATACTGTCATATGCATTTCAATACCCAAGGCTTATACATTATCTAGTTATGTAAACAATCTCTGCCTGGCAACAACGAAAAGGCTTTCAATGCTGGTAATTCTTTAACAGTATGCTTACTAAAGCTTACTTGCATCTTACAATCTCCGACAAGCTTACCTGATGTTCATTAAACCATGGCTACTTAAACAGAGCAACAGGGCACTGTGACAGCATGCAGTTCCTGAATAATAAGAAGCATAAATCAACAGTATAAAAATCTGATAGAAAACCAGAACATTCTGCAAAATCAAGGACAGATGAAAAGCCACGGTCGTATTTGTGATCTACCTTGGATGGGGGAATACTCTGCACACTTACTGCATAACTGCTCCTTGCCTTCCTTGGACACATCCAGAGCCACTACAATGGGGGGTGGGGTGCAATAAGTATGTCATAATTTGAAATGTCTCTGGCTGACAGTGATGGCTCTGACACTCATACCTCTCAACTTCAGAGCAAGAAATCTGGGAAAAGCCATACATAGAACTAGAAGTGGGACACAGGCCCAAAAATAAGGCCAATTTTTACATATTGCTCTTATTAACTTAGATAATAGAACAGTAGTAGATCCTGCATTAGTACAAATTTTCTGAAGGGTATAAAATCTGAAACTCAAATGTCTGCCATTATTTTCTAACTTCAGTCTTTAATGATTTGCCACTAATTTGCCAGAAAACCACAATTTTATGAAAAACGGACCAAAATGTGATGCAAAAATATAAAGTTGCCACACAATACAGCTGGGAACCTGTCAAAAAAGGGACACCTTTTTAATATTAACATTCTTAACTTGAGCAGCTAACAAAATAAGAGCATCTACATGCATTTCTGAAATAAAAGTAATCTATAACTCTGATCATTACAGTTATATATAATTGTAAACCCTCCACATTTTCTACCAAAATTGCCATTTTGGAGGAGGGATTATTAGGGGAGAGCAACATTTTGAGCCAAAATTGGGGACAATTGAGAGGTTTGGATATTCCTAATCTACAAAGTGATTTTCACGTACCTCTCAACCTCTTAATGCAGGAAATCTGGACAAGGCCAAATATATTGGGGGAACATACAAACACTACTAAAAATTGCTCTTGTATAAACTTAAGACAGTCTTGCTTTTTTCTGAAGGTTATGACGTCTGAAACTCAATGTCTGTCATTTAGTGACTTCATTCCTAAATGATTTGCTAGAAAACCACAAATTCTATAAGGAACAAACCAAAAATAAGAAGCAAATATCTATTCATTCTGCAAAGATATGGACAACTGAGAGGTATAGTTCAACCGGGGCTGTCTGAGTTTGCTACCCCCCCTCACAAAATCATGGTCGAATGGAGCCTCCCCCCTGCAGCCATTCCAATGTCCCATTCCTTGGTTATTTTGCCCCATTTACCATAAACACAGTAATGTGCATACTGCTTTAATTCTGCAATGATTTAGATTTCATTTGAAAGTTTTATTTTTCATTTTACAGCACAAACCCTAATACATATCTGTTAAACAAAGCAATGCAGTCTCACAATGAAAATAGACTCAACATTAAAACTTCTCTGCCCTTGAAACTCACATGCATTGAAACAGCATTGAAACCCACATTCAAAGAAAATACATTTTGCCAGTGGCAGATAAATATTAACTCTGGGCTATCTTCAAAATCATAGGCCCCTCGAACATAACATACACATGCTCTTTGATACACCTTCTTGACTGTATTACATTATATTCCTTGTACAATACAGTACAGTTGTTAGAGGGCATTTTAAATTTATTGTTTTGAACATTTTTCCAGTAAACAATGAAACACAATGCATACACCAATGACAAAACTGCCCAATTCAGAACATTTCCATCATAAAAAGTCTACTCATCCTTCTATAGTCCACCAGTATCAGTAAAAAATATGCACAATCTCTGAAGTAGTAAAATCCACATTAAAGAAATTTGTAACTAATAAAGAGGTTGCTGGCTTGCTAGCAAACAACTTTATATGTCATTGTTTAATCTACAAATAAAGTGCCTGTTACCCTTGAAGAATAAATTGCCTTTGTTGCATGCAATAAAAAAATGATAAGCTAGTAGTACCGCAATAGGGAATGGATAGCAAACTGATAACAGGTTCATAGTTACTAGGTATCTTTGCCAAAAGGACTGCAGCATCCACCCCCTTTACAACACAGTACAGTATCAGCAATGCATCTACCTACTGTGGGAGTAGAACCCACAGCCTTCAGCATCAAAAGCAAGTACACTATCTGTTGTGCTATTAACAATGCAAGCAGACTAAACATAAGCAGCACAAAACTTTTGCTCCCCTGCAGCTCTCAGCTCCTTGTAAAATCTACTCGACACTCAGCTGTATCTCTGAACTTTGCAGCACAAGAAATCTGGAAAAAGCCAAAATTTATTGGGGGGGGACAAAAGGCCAGAAACCAGGGACACATTTTAAACATTGCTTGTATAATGTTGGAAAGTTGCTAGAATAAAATGCTGCGTTACCACCATACATTTCACTGCCATGTCTTGAACCCAGGGGACCCTGTGCAAAACAGTCAGAGCAACATATTTTATTTTACATTTTACACACGCAAGAAGAATATTAGACATGTATATAAATATTTTTTCTACCATTCTGGATCTCCTGTTAAATGAAATTATTTTGTATACTTATTGACAGAATGACAAACAAACTGATTTGTGAACTAACTGAAAGCATCCACGCACCCAATGGTCAGCAGACAAAAGTACTTATTCGTCATTTCAATGTTGTCTGTCATAGTGTCAATTGCTGAATGAAAAACCTGCTTTAATTAAATGAGTTCTAGCTCTTTTACCCCTGGGAGTAAAGTTGGGCAAACTGTCTTGATTCTATTTCCTTTAATATTAAACCTTGCATATGAGCATTTATGGTACAGGAATTCCATTTTACTTGAGGGATTGGTGATATCTTAGAAACAATAAGCTTTCTTCTTGTTGAATTAAAAAAGCATGGCAGAGTTATAATGATTAGTAGACATCAGTAGTTGTGGCAGCAGCAACTGTGACTTTTCCTGAGTGTAAAACTATATCCATTTTGATTGATTTTGCTCTTTTTCCCAAAATGCAACAGCTTTGGAGATCATTCTAATAATTAAGGGACTGAAAGAGGGAAAAACTGTTACACAGGCCTTGGGATGGCAATGCCCTTGCCACACAAGAACATGGTTTTCAAAATTCACATCATATTCAAATACTTATCATTCCTAACCATGACGTCCGACTGCTGCTTTCCCCATTCATAATTATTCTTAGAAGAGTACATTAAATGCTAGACCTGGCCTGGGGCATTTTACACACACACACACACACACACTGTCCCATCTTCCGTCCAACTACTCACTCTGAAAGTGTCCCATCTTCCATCCATTTCATTTTCCGCGTGCTCCTAAGTATCCGTCCATCGCGCTTGCAAACCCGAAACCATCTGTGTCCTGCCTCCATCTTCTGTGAAGTCCGTCTCAGTTCCCGCTTGCGAACCCGAAACCGTCTGTGTCAGTTCTCGCTCACAAACTTGAAAATATGTGCACTGCACGATGAGCGATGATGTCAGCACGCCCGCGACTGGACTTCTTTCTTCTTAAAGAAGAACACGCCCAAAAAAAAAAAAAAAAAAAAAACTTTTTTTTAAACTAGTCAGCCGATTCCAGGGGGGTGCAAGTGCACCCCCTTGCACCTGCCTGTGGGCGCCCTTGCCTGGGGGATGGGTAAATCTCACTTCCAGAAAACCTAACAGTTTCCTGTGTGTGCTGCTTTTAGTTACAGCCCAGACTGACAGGGAAACTTCTCTTTGAAATGTAGAGAAGTAGTACTTATAAGGCTTGCTGTTGTTTTTTCATTGTATTTAAAAGGTTTATACTTTCACTTGGTATGCAGACACAGCTCTGTATCTTCTTCATTACTTTCAGCAGCTATGGAAAAATGCATGGCTTTGCTCATGTTCTACACCAGGTTAATCAAATAGATCCTTAATTTTTAAATATAACAACATAGGTGCCACAATTCTCTGATACTGTCCTGCTGCACTATTTTACAAAATTGGAACATTTCTTGCCTCTTTTACCTATACCTCACAGTGCTGTTATCACTATACAGACCCTAACTTTTGTTTCTCCTTTTTGCTTCTTCCCTATCCATGCTCCTGACTTTATTAATAAACACATAACATTTCCACCTCTTACTTCCCCTCTCCTAAAAATCCCCTCCTCTCAACTCTGCACTATAAGGTATGTGTACTAAGTACATTAGAATACACAAAAATGAAGTAACCATCAAGCAGAATCAGACTGATCTGAGTCGTATTTTGGTTAAGATCTCTAGTCTCATGTATATGGTCTCCTTAGTAATGTCTAATGCCTGTAATTAATATGCTAGTATGTTTCATGTAGTATATGTACAATGTATGTACTAGCCATTGTTCATTTACTTCCTTGTATGTGAAAACGATTAAATTGACTCTGAACCTTTTCTCCATGGGCATCCCCTGTATATGGGCTCCCACCCAGTCATACTTTCACAGTAAACAAATGTCAAATACATGCATACACACATACATACATACATACATACATACATGCATACATACGTAACTAAATGAATTACAGACTACCTTAGCTGTATGTGTTTTCTGCTAAAAGTAATAAATACACTGATTTCCTTTTATAATCCAGTCTGGGATGACGTTCACTTACAGATCTAAACTGCTCATTGAGGTTCTTTTTACATACATGTCCAGACTAGCACCGTGGTCATACTGCATATGTCAAACTTTTTTTGTCGCCGAACAATTCCTGAAGTGACTGTTTAGTTGCATAGTTTTTGCCTATTTTTCCTTAGATGTAAAACAGGCCAGTTAATTCCTATGCACATATTATTAATTTTAGAATGATTAGTCTTACTGTTACAATGGCTTAAGGAAGATAACAGAACCAGACTGTCACAGACTTTTTAGGCAGCACAGTACAGAATTACAAGGCGCACAGATATGTCCCTTTCAGCTTGTTGCTGTGGTGGGTCCTACTGGTTTAGTCATACCTCTCAACCTGATAGTTTCAGAAATCTACACAAACCTTAAACTTAAGGTAGAACCACTCACCCAAAATTAGGGCAGGTTTTCAATATTGCCCTTATGAATAGAAACTGTTGTCTGAAGGAACTAGTCAGAAAATCCAATCTATGTCATTATTTAGCATCTCCAGTCCTCATGGATTTACATGGACACATTTATGATGAATAGCTCAAAAACACGAGTCATCACACTGGACTTTCTGGAAGACAAGGCTCTACCCCTGTATTATGTCTCATACATGCATTGTCAGACCCCACTCTGATGAATCTTCTGCATATCCACAAAATACGCAGCACCAGAATTACACATTATAAACACTTAAAGCTTGCCTGTGATATAAATAGGACCTGCTGCAGAGATAGGTATGCATCCCAGAAACTACTCCATCTATGGAACATGCTCCCCATCCATGTGAAGCAGAGTTCCTCCCTAACCCAATTCAGGTGCAACTTGTACAATTTATTTATTTTTTTATTTCCAGTTAGATTACCAGGGAAGTCGATTGTGCCCAGAGAGCCCATTTTCATTGGAGGCCCGGGGAGAAAAGCTCCATGAAACACATTACAGTAAAGATAGCAGTCGAATAAAAATAACAGTACAAGTACAAATACATATCCAATAATACAAAGCGTGAGCCCTATTGCCCATAGTGGAAAAATATTGTGCAGATAAATTTTAACAAATTCACACAGTTAAAGTCAAACGTCAAAAGCTGTTTACAAGATTTACAGAGTGTGAGGCAAGTGGATGGGAAACCAGAAATTCGTCCCTGGTTTGGCACTTTTATCTCTAACGGACACAGGTAGCCTGTAAATGATTCATCTCCCAGGCCCATGCTTACACTTATCAAGGGTAACAGAACTTGTCAGAGATTTGGAATGCATGGCTAGGCTTAAAAAGGTACTTTGCGTAGTAAACACCGATGAACAATGGTCATCTGTGAGCTATGATTATTCGAGATGTCCTTTCTAGAGTACTACATGAAGTATTAGTGATGATGGAGAAGGAGTAGTTCTGAATGATAAAAAAATGTTATATTATAAGCATGCAACAGCTAAGCTGCAGGGACCAAAAGCACAGGAGGCTGATGTGAATTACATAGGGTGCCAGATGAACAAGTGCAAGGCACAGTGTATTGTTTAAGTCCACCCTAAGTCCATACCAGCCAAAAGACTATCGTGGTGTAGTGTGTAGATTTCCACATGCATGATACATGTGCATGTGCACAAACCCTGCTGGTGCAGTATGACTGTAACACCATCATAGGTACTGTCCAGAAAAAACATTCATCCTTAGGCATATCATAACAAATGGCTCCCCCATCACCACCACCAGTACCTACTATCCATATCTATTACCAAGCAACAGACTTGAAATAGCATATGTATGTGTCCCAAACATTCCAGTAAGCTAAAACTCCATAAACAAACCCTTTCATGGAGTAAAGGAACACATCTATACAAAAGTACATTATGTACTTATAATATATGAGGTTTCTGCTTCCATACCCTCTACCTGCTATACTCTGACATCCTTATCTGTGTATTGTAACTGCTACTTATTATAACAGTCCCCCAGATTCAGTAAGCCATGCACGGTGTGCAGGACTAGTACAGGAGCTCCAGCAGGCAATATGTCTGCTGTGCGATCCAGGAATAAGCTGTAGTGACGTGCATGAGCTCTCCTGCACTAGTCCTGCACGGACTCAACTCCTGTATGCAAATCACCCCATTCCCAGGTGAAATCCATGCAAATGAGGTGAATTTGCAATCCAGGAAGCTGTAAGCCGGCCGTGCAGGACTAGTGTAATCTGCAGAAATGTACTTGGCTAGTAACCGAGTACATTTCTGAAAACTACAAAATGGAGCCATGATAGCCTCAAATAAATGGTGGATATTATGTAGAAAGCATGCCAATGGCCAAATATATGGCCGTTGGCATGGAAAACAGTTGCAAAAGTAAAAAAAAATCAACTTTTAATTTTTTTTTAGCCAATCTCGGCTGTTTAAGCATAGGGCAGTGGTGCACAAATGTGATTGGACGAAAAGTAAGAAAAAAACACCTAAAATAAGCATTCTAACCAAAATCACTATTTTGCCATTATACTCAATGGCAGGCAGAAGACAAAATGGCCAGTGAATAGTGGTTGCTAAGGGGGGAGGCTCAGTGTGTCACCTGTAACTCTGCATCAGCAGGCAGTCCTATGCAAATGAGGGGAATGATACTGAATTCCAGATTTCCCCTGCATGCTAGTCAGCACCCAACAGTGTAAGAACAGGAATAGCTTGGTCCAAGCCTAGGAGTTAGCTGACATCATGGGGGGGGTGTCAGGCATACTGTAATCAGATTGGAGCCCTGTGGCTCAGGTTTGCCCTTAGCTTAGCAGAGCTAAGCAAGGTGGTGTGCCTGAGGCTGCCTAGCACTCTACATTGCCTAAGCTGGTGTGCGCATCGGGCACCGAGTTTAAAGGGAAAAAAAAGTAAACCAGGAAATAGCAGCTCTGTGCACATTTGAGTGCTGTGTTTGTGTGGCTTAAACAGGAAGGCAATGGGAAGGGAAAACAGCAGTAGAAAGGTAATCAGGGAGAACTAGCATAGCTGGCAGGTGAAATGTATCAGAAACAGCTAATTACACAGGCAGCAGCCCAGCCCAGAACACTAATATAAACTATGCAAACACCTTTTGTTCTGGTTTTCCCGCATACTCTACACCACCAGTGTATACAAGTGTGCAAATTTTAACAAACAAAAATAACAAAATGATAGGGGCTGCAATAGCTATCATACAACAACATGTGGAAGAGGCTGAGGATGGTGAAGATGAGAATGCTGTCGACCAACCCACAGTGAGGAGACGGATAACAGTGCACAGACCCAGGGTAACCTACCAGCGGCTACATGAGCTGGAGGTAGTGGAGCGCTATAGGGTGGACAGAGACCTCCTACAACAAATTGTTGAGCTGTGCCAGCCATGCCTCACACACAGAACTAACAGAGGGGAACCCATCCCAGTGGATACCAAGGTATGTATAGGCCTAAGAATACTAGCTACAAATACCTTCCAAAGGCCAACTGGGGATATCATGGGGATCAAACAGGCATCAGCATCCAGGGTACTCCACCAGTTCCTGGATGCCATGTCAGCACATGCCAGTGAACATGTACATTTGCCCAACACCCGTGAGGTGTTGGCCAGCAATATGCATCTCTTCCACCAAATAGCAGAATACCCTGAGGTAGTGGGTGCTATAGACTGCATGCACATATGCATCAAAGCACTACCCGGTGAGTGAGGTAGGGTCTACATCAACCGCAAGGGCTTCCCCTCCATCAACTGCCAGGTTGTGTATGATGCCTAGGGCATAATAATGAATGTGTGTGCTGGCTGCCCTGGAAGCTATCACGATTCCCACATCTGGCATCTGATACAGCTGTACCAGAGATTTACCAATGGGGACATCCCTTATAGTCACCTAGGGGGGATACCGGTTACGCACTGGAGGTGTGGCTGATGATACCCATCAGAAATGCACACACACCTAAACAAGAACTCCATAATGAAGCACACACACAGACCAGAATTATAATAGAGTGTGTGTTTGGGATGCTCAAGTCATGGTGCCAGTGCCTGGACACATACAGTGAAGCCTTGCAGTAATCATCAGCTACATGTACCCAAATTGTCATCGTATGTGCCATGCTACACAATATGATCCTGCAGAAACAGCTGCAGCAGGAACAGCATGGGGCAGGGCCACACAGCCCCCCACCATTGCCAATACCTGCACAGGCATAGAGTGACTTGGAGGAGGAACAAACTGAGCCTGACCCAGTAGGCAGAAGGAGGTGTGCCCGATATGCCCTGGTATTTGGCAAAGAGGCAACGCATAGCACATACACTGACACAGGAGGGATCCAGGGAATGACATCTCTCTCTGACTTGCACATACAGTAAAAGGGGTGCCAAACATGACACTACCTATGCTCAACCATGTGTAGGGAGTGTACTATGTGCATGCGACATAGGCAGCCCTTCAGCACCATCCTCAATACTGGCACACCCACAAAGTAAGTCACTCACCTTACCAGTTGCCGAATGGAGTGGTATGTGTTGTTACCTGTATCTATGGTATTGATGTGAGCATGCAAGGGAATCGGGTGGCTGAATGGGATGCCAGCAGATAGTAGACACCTATAGTGGCAGCATGAGATCTGTAACAAATACTGGTGTCACCATAGTAGTCAATACTACACATGGTGACAAAACCCACTGCAGGAAATGTGCTGGGCCACATCTGTGTCCATATAACCCAAACATGTCAGTCAGGGAGATTCACAAACCTAACAACGGTCTCAGCCAGCAGGACAGGTGCAGACAAACACAATCAAGGGCTGTGCTAAGGTCTCTGAATGGTGCCTATGGGTAACCTCCCCCTCAGGCCTACAAAGACAGACTACATCAGGTCAGGCAGTGAGATATTAGTTCTGAAGGGTAGGAAGTCAGAAACTAATATTTAGGTCAAGTCAAACCTAAGACCTGTAGTACACTGATATGCCTCTAGTCAGCATGATAGGTTAGAACACAGAATGAAATGGAGCACCTGACATACCAGTACAGTCATAGCAAATGTGTACAAGTGTCAGGTGTGCCCCCCAATCCTGTGTAGCAATGTAGAAACAGTCAGGTGTGCCCCTCATATCCTATGTAGGACATGCAGTAATAGTCAGGTGTGACCCCCCCCCCACTCTGTGTAGCAGTGTAGAAACAGTTGGGTGTGCCCCACCCAATCCTATGTAGACATGTAGTAACAGTCAGGTGTGCCCCCCAATCCTATGTAAAAATGTAGTAACAGCCAGGTGTGCCCCCCACTCCCATGTAGCAATGTAGAAACAGTCAGGTGTGCCTCCCCATATCCTATGTAGACATGTAGTAATAGTCAGGTGTGCTCCCCTAATCCTATGTAAAAATGTAGTAACAGCCAGGTGTGCCCCCCACTCCCATGTAGCAATGTAGAAACAGTCAGGTGTGCCTCCCCATATCCTATGTAGACATGCAGTAACAGTCAGGTGTGCCCCCCTAATCCTATGTAGACATGTAGCAACAGTCAGGTGTGCCCCCCAATCCTGTGTAGCAATGTAGAAACAGTTAGGTGTGCCCCCCAAAACCTATGTAGACATGTAGTAACAGGTGTGCTCCCCAATCCTATGTAGAAATGTAGTAACAGTCAGGTGTGCCCCCCCACTCCCGTGTAGCAATGTAGAAACAGTCAGGTGTGTCAACCCAATACTATGTAGACATGTAGTAACAGTCTGGTGTGCCCCCCCCAATCCTATGTACACATGTAGTAACAGTCAGCTGTGCCCCCATCCTATGTAGAAATGTAGTAACGGTCAGGTGTGTCCCCACAATCCTGTGTAGCAATGTAGCAACAGTTAGGTGTGCCTCCCCAAAACATATGTAGACATGTAGTAACAGTCAGATGTCCCCCCACAATCTTATGTAGAAAAGTAGAAAAGGTCTGGTGTGCCCCCCCCCCAATCTGATGTACACATGTAGTAGTAACAATCAGGTGTCCCCCCACCACTGCTATATAGAAATGTAGTAACAGTCAGGTGTGCCCACCAATCCTATGTAGAAATGTAGTAACATGTATGTACAGGTACAATGCCAGTGGAGCACAGATGCCCAGAGGTGGCCAAGGTAGCAGGATAGATTGTAGCATATATACAATATGCAGGTATGTGTGTGTTAAGTTGGTGTGTGTTTCTTATTGTGTGAGAGTGGTCAGTATGTATGCATGTTGAGGTTTGACCTGGTGGCCATTGCCCACTACTGTCGATGACAGGGCCAATTCATCACAACTGCAGTGCACCAGACAATCCCCACCAGTATAACACATGCTAGGAGTAAGCTATTTTAAATGTATGGTGGTAATATGTGTCACCATCTGAAAGATGGACATGGCATGGCTGTTGGCCTAGATATACAAACAGTACACAGGAAATGTACCCCAGACATACAGAATATAATGTGTAACTGTGAAATAGACACACCTTTGGAATTATACATACAGGTATGCATCACATTATCTGGCCCTGTAGTAGGGAATACCGGTGTCTTCTGGCTGAACACTTGCAGATTGCAAAGGTGATAGGACTGATGTATTGGGGAACAGCTGATGTACCTGCACATGCCACCATAACTGGAATGCCCCATGCATATCTGTGAGTCAGATGCAAGTACTGCCCATAGCACACATGCACACAGCTCACCCAAACACCACCCACAGGTACCTCTCTGTTCATATACCTGCAGTTGGGAATGGGCATTTGACCCCCACCTGTGTATGGCAATAGTGAAAGAATGCAGCATGCAGTGCAGGTGTCCCATGCAGGTGTGTCCCTAGCTGTAGGTATCACCCTACCAGCATCCGCACCACCTGATCAATACTGATAGAAAGTATTGGCATGAACACCTAGCACACCTACCCTGTCACCCAGGGGGAATATACTGTATGGCGGTTTGGGACTGTTGGAGTGACAGAATGCAATGGCTTGCCACAGCTGGCCTGCATCACCACCAATTGGCCTACAGGCCTCTGTCAAAGGCCTGTGTCTTACACATACTGCCAATGCATGTTATGTCATGGACACCCAAATAACAACATAACACATTCCATATAAGCCATATGCAAGGCCATGCGGACAAACCACAGTAACATGTCCACCATGTCCCACCGCATGAACTGTGGACCAACACCAAAACACAGCTGTGATGAGGTGATAACCTTAGGGAAATTATCAAAGAATGTATGCATAATGTATGGAAGAGGATAGAATAATAGAGGGGGGGTGGTAGCATGGGCAGCACAGAATGTGCAAGGTCTGACACACAGCTGTGTGCACATACTATCCCTGGCTGCAAACATATAAATGGGTGGCTACAAACCTGCTGGTACACCACAATAGAGGTAATGTCCTGACTTATGAACCCTGCCTCTGGGTAACCTGTGTGAATCTGTACAGCTGTGAGGTATTGCCACAGCATGATAAGGCCATAGTGTCATGTTGATGGATGTACAAGTATGGGATCCTCTGCCAGCACTGTACCAAGTTGCTGAACTGGATACACAGACCCAGCAGCAAGTGTCTGCAGCTTCCCCTCCAGAATGTCATAACTTTCCATGAATATGTAGGCATTCGCCCACAGTACCAGACACAGCTGCATTCACCCTTATTCCCCAGGACATCACTGTGAGCAAGAATGTCCACCTGACAGTACTTGAGGACATAAAACATCGCAGTGTATAATAGTTCACATGTCTGAATATCTCTGCTAACACCAGTACCATGTAGCAGAAGCAGCACAGACACAATCACCTACAGTACACACTATCCCTTGCACAGTTTGACCCCATATTGCCAAATGATCTACAGATACCCTGCAGAAACAGTTTGCTACCTGTAGATGTACAAGATAAAGGTCTGCACTGGAGTACAAACTACCAGGAATGGATCCACACATTCAATACAAAAGGGCATACAGGGCATGCTCACACACTTAGAGAAATGTAGACAATGTCAGACAACAACATACAGAAAGGTCATACTGGGCATGCTCACACACAAACAAATAAAGCCCATGTCTGCAAACAACAGTGGACCATACATAGGTTCATAGGTTCATAGGTTCATACTAGGCTATCTGCCCTAGGGCATTTATAAGCCTAGCCAGAGTGTGTTTGGCTTTCGCCACTCATTTTAAATTAATTTTGCTACGCCCTTTTTCGAGGTTAGTATACTGTGCCTCTGTCTAACAGTGACACAGAAGTGATACCCGGGGTAAACCTACGATCTCCCATCGACTCATCAAGATTCCTCTTGAAGAGAGTCAATGAGGGACTCTGCCTAACCTGGACTGGGATTTTATTCCAGAGTGAAGGGAGCCTCTGGGTTATGAATCTGTCCCTCCAGCATGTCCTATTTATTTCAGTGCTGAGGTTCAAGTCTCTCGGTCGTGGCTCGATGGGATTTGGATTTTCTGAGGTGCAGCATGTCCATTAATTCCGGGTTGGACATGGCTTTATACATCAGGCACAGATCGCCTCTGAGCAGGCGGTATGCCACGGAGTAGAGCTGGAGTTCCTTTAACCGGGCAGCATATGGCTTCTGTTTGAGCCCTTTGATCCTCTTGGTGAGGTACTTTTGGGGTCTTTCCAGTTGATGCAGGTGTCTGGTAAGGTACATCCCAAAAAGGGCATTGTACTCAATTATGGGCCTGATGAGGGATGAGTAAAGAGGCACGATGACCTCCCCTGACCTAGATGTGAATCCCTTCATGATTAGGTGGGCTATATAAAATGTTTTTCTAACCACTTTGGCCATGTGGTTGTCAAATGAGAGATTGCTATCAACTTGGGTCCCCAGGTCCCTAATTACTTCATTTGTACTTAATGGATTACCACCTATGTGGTAATTTGTGGGCACTTTGTTTTTGCCAAAGGGGATGACTATACACTTTTTGGTGTTTAGCTTGAGGCCATGGCTCTGGCACCAGTCGTCTGTTTCTATGAGGCCCTTTTGGAGGATGCTTGTGTCGGCTGGAGAGTCGATTATGGCACCCAGTTTGCAGTCATCTGTGAACTTGGTCAGCCACAGTCCTTCCGTGTTGGCCTGTGCCTCTGAGAAATATATACCGAACAAGAGAGGTCCCAGGACTGAGCCTTGTGGGATGCCACTTGTAACTGGTTTGGAGTCTGACATGGCTCCAGCAATTCTAACCATGTGGGTTCTGTCCTTGAGCCAGTTTGCAACCCATCTAGTGACATAGGGGTTTATATTTAAGCTGGTGAGCTTATCTATAATGCCTGAGTGGGGTATTGTATCAGAGGCTTTTGCGACGTCCAGGTAGGCTGTGTGGACAACCTTCCCCTCGTCAATAGCCTTGGTGACTGTTTCAAAGAAATCGACCAGGTTTAAGAGGCAGGATATGCCCTTAACAAAGCCGAACTGGGTAGGATCCAGTGTCTGTAGGTCCCCAATATCTTTATTTATGAGGTCCATGATGATCCTTTCCATAGCTTTGCACACCAAGCTAGTCAGACTTATGGGGCGATAGTTTCCAGGATCCGTTGAGGCACCACCTTTGTGGAGAGGGACCACTGTTGCTGTATGCCACTCTTTGGATACATATCCTGTAGTAAGGCTGAGATTGAACAGTAGTTTTATGTTTGGGTTTAGCTCTTCTTGGAGTTCTTGTAGGACGCAGCCCGGGACACCGTCTGCTCCCATTGATGATGTGTTTTTTGCTTTGGAGAGGGCGGCTCTTACCTGAGCATCTGAGATGTCAGGGGGGCAGCACTCTGCTTTGATAGATATTTGCCCTTTTGGTGGGAAGGGGGGGGAGAAGTTTGCGCTGAACCTGTCAGCTAGGATGTTGGCAATGTCTGTGGGTTTGGTGTATTTTTTGTCATTTTGGACTAATTCTGAGCATATCTGAGAATTCCCACCCAGGTTCCTAATATAACTAAAGAAAGCCTTGTGATTATCCTTAGTGTCCTGTGCAATTTTTCTCTCGAAGCTGGCCTTAGACAATTTTATGAGTGCCCATAGTTTTTTGCTAATACTGATCAGAGATGCCTTCCCTTTTTGGGATTTTGCTCTATCATGTAGTAGCTTCCTCCTTCTATTGTATAGTTTGTTTATGGCTGGGGTCCACCAGACAGGACATCTGCCTTTGGAGGATTGGGTCTTGGTTTTATTTGGGATTGCATGATCCATGCATTCCTGAAGGTGTTTATAAAATGCATTTATAAAGGATTCTGTGGTCCGGGCCGTATTTTCCACAGGCCCGGGGGCGTTGAAGGATTCCACCTTGGTTTTGAGGAATGTGAAATTTGCTTTAGAGAAGTTTTTCACTGTGGTTTTCTGGGCAGGGGGTGGGGTCGGGATATGAATATCCAGTGAGATTAGTTTATGGTCTCATTTTACCAGTGAGGGATACACTTCTGGTCTGGAGCATAGAGTCCCCATGTTGGTGATGATCAGGTCCAGTATGTTTTCCCCTCTTGTGGGAGTGGTAACAAGTTGTTCCATAGCATTTGAGTTTATAAATTCTAGGAACCTTTGGGCTAGGGTGTTGGAGCTAGAGTAATGCTCCCAGTCTATGTTTGGGTAGTTGAAGTCGCCCAATATAATGGTGTTTGGAGAGACCTTCATATTTTCCAGTGTTCTCAGGAAAGCCAAGTGGGGTTCTTGGGTTTGGGAGGGTGGTCTGTAGCAGGTTATAAACTGGAAGGCAGTTTTACCCACTGTTAGTTGCACATGGATAGTCTCTGATGCTTCGTGCTGTGCCACCAACCTGGAGGTGTGGGTATCTTTGACGAATATTGATACTCCCCCTCCTTTTGTGGTTCGGTCCAAGTTTTGGGGCCGAAAAGCATGGTATGAGATATAACCTGGTAGTGCTGGGGTGCTCTCGGGAGCCTTGAACCAGGTTTCTGTTACTGCACAGATATCGATGTTCTCCATGCTAAGGACAGTTTCGAGTGCATCTATCTTGAGGTTTAGACTTCTGGCGTTGAGTAGCATTACTCTTAGTTTCTTAACCCTTGTGATACCTATAGACAGTTGCAGATGTTAGTTAATACACTCCTCAGTGTGCACCAGTCATGCTTTGCACACACATTGGATAGGAATACAGACATATATCCAAGGAAAACACAGTATAATATGCCAAAAGTAGACATACATAGATGTGTGGAAGAGAGTGACTGTGACAAAGAGCCATCCATCATGAGGCCTGTCCCACCCAGCACACAGCCAAATGGCTACAACCACATGATGTGTAAATGTCACTCACTGTAGAAAGTAGCCACTGGTATCTGTCAGCATTACAGACTATGTGGTGCAAGTGCTAGCTGTGCAACATGACTGTAAAAGGCAGTAGTCATCTAGCAGCTGTATACACGTACCTGCGAAATATAACCCTGCATGTGCCTGCATGTGGTGTGTCAACCCCTAGGTGAATGGGTTATGACCAATACACACACACACTGCCCTCCCCATAGCCCTACTATGACAAGCCTGCTGATGTCACCCACTTTGAATTACACCATTGGGAATGGAATAGCCCAGTAATCTCTGTGGTGCATCCTAAAACAGTGTAATGCTGTAGTGTGATAAACTACTTAGGTTGGAGTTCTAATCCCAGACATGGCAATTGTGTGTGTGTGTGTGTGTGTGTGTGTGTGTGTGTGTGTGTGTGTGTGTGTGTGTGCTTCTGTCTGTGTAGGGGGCAATGCTTTTTAGGCTAGTCACACTCACTACAATTCAAATGCCCTACCTTGGCAAGGCTGCTGAGGTCATTCACTGTGAAATACACATTTGGGAAAGGGGTAGCCCAGTAATCTCTGTGGCACATCATATAACTACGTAATGCTGTTGTGTGATAAACTAGTTAGGTGGGAGTTCTAATCCCAGACATGGCAGCTGTGTGTGTGTGTGTGTGTGTGTGTGTGTGTGTGTGTGTGTGTGTGTGTGTGTGTGTGTGTGTGTGTGTGTGTGTGTGTGTGTGTCTGTGTAAGGAGTAATGCTTTTTAGGCTAGTTATACACACTACAATTCAAATACCACACTTTGGCAAGTCTGCTGATGTCATTTACTGTGAAATACACCTTTGGGAAGGTGTAGCTCAGTTATTTCTGTGGCACGTCCTATAACTGTGTAATGCTGTAGTGTGATAAACTAGTTAGGTAGGAGTTCTAATCCCAGACATGGCAAGTGTGTGTGTGTGTGTGTGTGTGTGTGTGTGTGTGTGTGTGTGTGTGTGTGTGTGTGTGTGTGTGTGTGTGTGTGTGTGTGTGTCTGTATGTGTAGGGAACAATGCTTTTTAGGCTACTTATACACACTACAATTCAAATGCCCCACTTTGGCAAAAGCTGCTGATGTCATTCACTGTGAAATACACTTTTGGGAAAGGTGTAGCCCAGTAATCTCTGTGGTGTGTACTATAACAGTGTAATGTTGTAGGTTGATATAGTACTTTGATAGGGGTTATAGTCTCCAGTAAGCTCCATGGCACATCCTATAAATGTGTAATGCTGTAGTGTAATAAACTAGTTAGGTAGGAGTTCTAATCCCAGACATAGCAGGTGTGTGTGTGTGTGTGTGTGTGTGTGTGTGTGTGTGTGTGTGTGTGTGTGTGTGTGTGTGTGTGTCTGTGTTTGTCATTCATATCCTGTGTGGAGGTGTCTGTGAGTGTGTAACAATTAGACTCATTGTGGAGTGGATTTTGCAAATTTCTTATATGGTGGCCCTATTATATGTCACAATGTCCACCTTACAAGGATAACAGATGTGAAATAGCTAAGAGGCTAGGGGTGGCAATCCATACTCCTACATGTCACATCAAGGCCTGGTGAACAAAGTTAGCATCCTTTATATTACACAGAGAACACTCTCAACCCATGTCTCAGACACAAACACACTTGCCTAGGCAAAAACTGTTACGTTGGTAGTACCCTGCATATTGCCCACAGACAGTAACCATAATGTGATTTCAGTGGATGACAGAGGGCATGGCACCCTGTCTATCAGTACAATACACATGTACATGCAGACAGTGTGCCTTCACTATGCTCCCCACTGGATGCCTGCAACACCTGTGGTGCCATCAAATGTGACCCACAAAGGACATACCATGCCTTATACACGTGCCCTATATGGACAGATGCCACTGACACCAAGGAATACCTGTATCATGCTATCAATGTATGTGAAGGGTCAGCCTGCTGTCCATTACCTGTTCCCAGCACATGAGGCCAGGACAGGCACATCTGATTATAACAGTCTGTGTACACAATATGGGCCAGACACCCCAGATACAGTTCCACAAGTCACTGTACTTGCACTGTACATCCCAGACAGCTTCCATGTCATGGACTAAAGATCACATATATGTCAAGCATTGAAAAGCAATGCACACACACAATACTTACCCAGGTGACTGGATGGTGAATACAATACCCACTTGTGTGGGCCAATGCAGACACTGTTTACACTGACAGGTCAACACTTCTTTTTATTCAGTGATGGCATAGAATCATAAGTGGTCATGATACCGCAACAACTACAACCAACAAAGCACAGTCCAAAGAATTAAACATCACTGACTGTGGATGTACAATGACCTACATCGGTATGTAGCCATGGTTGCAGCAAGTACCTACCATCACTGTTAATGGTGGATACTACAGTCTGGAGAATGTTGTCCTTCAGAAAGAGATGTTAATTTCAGTCCACATCCATCTGACTTGTTGAAAGTTCAAGTGTAGGTCAAAGATCCCATGGCCCCTATTGAAAACTGTAGGGCAAGGTCCCTTATAGTACAGGCACCACATTATGCCATACAAGCTTTGGTAACTGAGACTCAGTTAAATAAACTGATTGATGATGTCAGAAAAAGCAGTGTTTGCAAAATGGCTAGCATTATTTAGTGTTAAGCAAGTTACACTAAAGGCAGGAAAGAAGTCTTATGTATCCGACTTCATGGGAAATGAAGGAAAATGACATTAATGCATTAGACACATTTCAAATCCAGAAAAGCCCATACTGTCTCCTGATTTTCAAAAGACAGACCAGCAGTCTTTGTTGATGGTGCTCGATTTTGGGATGATGGACAATATCGAACTGGATTTGCAGTAGTGCCAGAGAGCCCTTCTATGGGACAGCCAACTTTGATACAGCTACTGGGGCATATGTCTGCTCAGCCAGCTGAACTAGAAGCAGTTCTTTATGAATTACAGCATTTTCCATCTGTCAATATTTTTTTCAGACAGTGCTTACGTAGTTAATTCTCTGTGGCTACACATGTCTACATGGGCAAGGAGAGGGTTTGTTGATAATATGGGCAAACCGCTTAAGCATGCTTCTGTGTTACAGACTATTTGGAATTTAGTTTGTATCAGTCCCTTGTGGGTTACTACAGTATTTTAAAGGTAAAAGCTCATCAGAAAGCTACAAATTAAAATTTTTCAGTTAAATAACTATGCAAATCAGATGGCAAAAAAGGCATCCAGGGAAGGAATGCAGTTGTATCCTGCAGAACACCATTCTGGTGTACCAGATAGAACTACTGTAGTACATGCCATACAGACATTTTCAGCTCAGAATTTGCAACATGATTTGCTGCAGATCCAGACTAAGTTTGAACTGAAGGAAGAATTAGAGAAATGTACTCTTGTAGGAAACAGTCCAGAGCAATATTATGTAAAATGGTTTGAAGATGGTTCTAGTCTTCCTTATATTCCGTACCAACAGGCAAGACAGTGAAGTTTAATCATCAGGTATTGGGACATTTGGGCACACAAAAGTTATGGCCTATTATAAAGGACAAGTACTGGCATCCACAGCTAAACAAAATCTGTGATTTAGTGCATGCTGAATGCTTAATATGTTTGCAGGTTAATGCTCAATTGAAAAAGCCACAGCTACTAAAGGTAACTCCAGCGGATGGACCTTGGTATGCCATCCAAATTGACTTTGCAGGTACATTACCCCCAGCTAAAGGTTGGTACAAGTATATGGACTAATACCACCATCATTACAGGCAGCATGCATTAGGCATATGTTCTATCAATATTAACAGGTAAACCTACTCTATTCATACAAACTATTTGGTTAAAATCCCTTCTACCTGTAAAAAGGTTGACAGACAGTATCAAAAGGTTGAAGTACCTTTTAGCATTACATTCCCAGACACAGGCAAATGCCAATACAAAAGAGCTTGGCACAGGCATTAGAGTTATTAATGCAGCTGGTATTAGAATTCTAGCTAATCTTTTAAAAACAGTGTGGGAAGATATCTCTCAGATTGTACATTTACAAGCATCTTAGAATCCAGAGATATGGAAGGCACACCTGCATAATATAAATTATCAGCAGCAATGTTTAGACAATTATGATGCTATGCATTTTTTGTAAATTGGACAAAATGCACTATGCTATCTTTGTATGTAGAAATTCAAAAAAAATAATGTACAAATTGAATTGATGTTACAGAATGAAAATGTTTGGTGACAACTGTTTCATAAATGGGTACCTGATACAGATTGGATTAAACTATATACTGAAGTAACATATTGTACTCCTCTATACTGCACAGGACAGTTTTCACATTATAATGTTACTGATACCACTGTTATGTGTCAATTTATGGTATTACCTATGACATTTCTAGTTCCAGAAGGTCATGAGTATTGGTTGCCACAATTTGAAGGTAATCATATACATATGAGGGGAAAAACACATAAAACTGAGTATTCTACATAGACTCAAAATGGATTAATTCTGTACAGCATTCGCCTATCTATGAACCATGCTTACTGCAGCATTCCATTAACTTATGTAAATGGACAATTGTGCCATCTTCTTTTCAAATGTTTATAGAAGTGGCTCCCCAGCATGTTTGTCTGGTTACAGATCAAGATGTAGGTCATACTTTAAAATTACCTTTTGTCGGATGTTTATCACATGTTGAATTCCTTAAATGGAATAATCAGAGCTATGTGTCTACTAAAACCATAGAAGTAAATGCTTCCACAAGTTGGAATTATGGCTTAATACTGCTTCCCAATAGATATGTATCTTTGGGTAATTTAAAAAACATAATGAATAATACTAAAATTCTCAGAGAGTACTTAGGAAAAAGGAAATAAAAGTATTCTGTATTATGAGTCATTAAGCATCATTGCAAAAGATAAATTACTTAGCTTGGCCAAAAAGACCAAAAAAGACACTGCTCACAATTGGTGGGATATCTTTACTGGTTGGTCAAAATCAGGAAAAAAAACTGCTAAATTGGTTAGTACATCCTGTACTAGTAGTGTTAGGCATTATAGTTATATTAACTATCTGGTTTTGTTATCTAAGTTGTCATTTGCAAAAAACTTACAGAGTCCAGCAAATCATGATGGTTAGCATAAATAAATTGGAAAAGGTTTCAATGTGTGCAACTGAAGTCAAAAATGAACAGTCATTTTTTGCCTTTTAATTTGAAAAGAGGGAATTGTGAGAGTTGAAATATTCTGTCTTTAGTAATGAACAAGTTAACAATGGCTTTCACTATATTTTTCTGAAAATGTAAAATAAATATTCTGCTTTTAGTGTAGTACAGAGTGCACTTAGCTTAAACTCTTGGGAAAAGCATATAGCTTGGCATTTATTGTTATTAGAGGTCAGAAGTATAAACTATGTAGTTTGTGAAATTCTCTGTCTACAAGCAGGCCAAGATGAACTCTTGAATGCAGCTGTGTTTCGTTAGCAGGACGTGCAAGATAAGAGCAAGGCCAAGGAGTTATTCTTCAGGAACAGAACGCGTGAGATATGGACAACAAACTGTCAGCAGACCAGTTCAAAAGAAAGACTTGTTATTCTGGCAAATTCTCTAAACTGCTGATACAGGCAGGAAAGAGACTATAATTGGACTTCTTACTTTTGTATGAGGGACATTGATTCTTACAGTTTGATACTGTAAGCTGAAGTACAGTTTTGTTACATGTGTATCTTTCATTGTTATACTAGATGACTACTTCGTATGCAGTAAAGAATGTCATATCAGATTTAACTGTTTCAGTTGCCTTCATTGAGTAATGGTACAGACTACCTTTCAGTGTAGTAACAAATTTTACAGATTTGTGCAAAGTTCATGGGGCTCAACACAGCATAGTTGGCATCTGTGTCCTGCACAGTGATGTGTTCATGATTGTATTACTGATAGAGGTGGGGTTGAGTAAAGGCTGCATATAAATATATATACGTATATACATCTAGATGTATGTAGGGGTATATTTATGTATATACCTTTATTATATATATGTATTATGAAAATATATCTAAATGTCTATATTTAGGCATAACTATGATTCCAAGTGGTGTCTAACTCTGTAGCAAGACATACATGGTGCATAAAGGGATAAGAGTGTCAACAGACTGCAAAGTACAGGATGTTATTTGCATTTTGGAGGGGATAATGATAGCACAGAGCTGTTGAACATGCTCCACTTAAAGAAATCCCAATCCCTCTGAGCTACACACTTTAGGGACCTAAACCTCATCACTACAATAAACAGAACATGCTGGAGGGATACATTCCTGTCCCACAGACTTCCCATACTCTGTAACAAACTACCTGTCTATATCAAACAAAGCCCCTCATTAGCACTCTTCAAGAAAAATCTTGATGATTGGATGGAAAATAGTAAATTCACCCCGGGGATCACCTCTGTGGCTCTGCTGGACAGGGGCACAGGAAAATAATTTTCTTGGGTGGCGAAAGCCAGGGTACCTTTTTGGCTAGGCTTGTATAGGCCCTAAGGCCAATAGCCTAGTACTTACCTAGGAACCTATGAACCTATGAAAGAGACAATGAACATTTGCTAAAGTGACCTCCAGGTGGTGCCTGCCAGCAGACACCATGTCTGCGACATACAGTTGCAATACACACAGGTTAGCCTGTAGATAACAATGAGCCCTTTCAAACCTACAGAATTACTACTTCATGAAAACTGTTGGCACAATCACTACTTCAGTATGCTGAGGTCATTATTACTAACAGGGAGACAAGAGAATAGAAAGTCAGATTTGAGTAAACGAGGTAGCATGCTGTGAAGGTACAAGCAATAGCATAGGTGTTATAAGAATTGCCACCTCGAAAAGGTGTCAGATGGGCCTGAGCAGCTTAGGATATTTCTTTCTTCAGAATCACACCCAATGGAGATCAACATCAAATATATGCAAATACTTCTGATGCTGGTGGAGACATCAAGTCTAATACATGCAGTTGTAATAGAAAAAAATGGGGCTGTGCAGAACAAAAGGTCTGCTAAAAAGATAGATTAGTGTGGGAACAGAGGTCAGTGAAATGTTTCCAACCAGTGTCAGAATATGGCTATGTGTAATTATCTAAATAAAGACACAACAGAGAGTTGAGTGAGGATGAAAGAGGCAGCATGCTGTGAGGGCAACATCAGTGTCACTATACTAGGAATGCTTTGAACTCACTGAGGCAAGTGATGGCCCTGAGCCTGTCAGGATGTTTATTTGTTGGGTCTCAACACAAAAAAAAAAAAGTAGAGCTGTGTGATATGGGCATATAACTGCACCTGATTCGTACTAAGGAATGCAAACACATACCATTGAGATACAGCCATGATGGTAACAATGTCATAGATAGCAAAATAATTTTATTTCTCCAACTATGATATTTTTCTTAACAGCTAAATGTATATCTTTATTTTCTGTGCTTCAACTGACTGCATGCACACCTGTAATTACTACCTGATAAGCAATTGAATAGAACTCATGTAAGGTATGCAGCTTGTTTGTAAGCATCTCTCACAAAAGGTACAGGTAGACAATTGCAACAATGATGCAGACACCTCAGTTATCTCGTAATAAAGGCTAATACAGGTAAGTACAGCAATAAAATCAATATGTTGCTGTCAGTTTTGATCTATGTTGTATGTGAAAACAGATTAATAACATAGAGGTAATTACTCCAAAATGATTTCCAGGACAGTACACTTCTTCCAAAAAGGATATTGCATTGTGCTGTGACTTGTAAATAACATCTGTATTAATATACAAGTTTGTCCGAAGTTACTGATGCAAAGCTATTGCTATCTAACTATTGAAAATTCAGATGTCAGGGTAGTAGAAGGCATGAGACTCAGATGCTTGATATAGTCCCTGACAGTCACCAAAAAGGTAGTGGGAAAGCCCTGAAATAAATCTGGAGCTCTGTCTATTTTCCATTTGGTTGAAAAAGATCTAGGAAATGAAAGTGGTAGTTGACAGCTCAGAGTCAAATTTATGGGTTTATTGGATGAAGACTTTACCAGAGATGGCCTGCATCTGTCACCCCTGGGCTTCCGGATACTGGCCAAGGCTCTTGCCACCACTATATTTCCTTTTTTAGGTGGTGTTACAAAGACCAAATTACCACCGTAACAGCTACAAACAAATGGAATCTGAGAGTCATGATGCTCAGCGCTAGAAGTATAAATCTCAAAATGCACTCGCTCGAAGCACTCCTTAAAATTGAGAACATCGACATTTGTGCTGCAACAGAGACCTGGTTCAAGGCAGTAGAAAGCACCCCTGCACTACCAGGCTATAACTCATTCCACAACTTTTGGCCCCTGAACTTGGACCAAAGCTCCAAAGGCGGTGGTGTTTCCATATTCATAAAGGATGCACACACCTCCAGACTTCTAGCCCCACATAACGCGTCTGAGATACTTCAGGTGCAGCTAGCACTGGGTAAGACAGTGATTCAGGTCATAGCCTGCTATAGGTCCCCAAACATTTCCCAAAAGTCATACTACATGCTCCTAAGCACCCTGGAGAATATTATAGTCCAACCTAACACTCTCATACTGGGCGACTTCAACTAGCCCTCCATTAACTGGGAAAACTACTCATGTACCAATACACTTGCCCAATGCTTTCTGGAATTCATTAATTCCAATGCTCTGGACCAGCTCATTCTTACCCTCACTAGAGGTGGCAACATCCTTGACCTGGTCATTACTAACATGGGCGGCTGTTGCTCTACACCAGTAGTCAACTCTTTCCTGGTTAGATCCGACCACAAACTAATCACCTTGCAAATCCACATCCCTCCTACCCCCCACACAAAGGTAAACACCAAGAAAAACTTCTCCAAAGCTAACTTTGGGCTTCAAAAAACTGAGGTGGCTAACTTCACTGCACCCGTGCAAACGGAGAATATTTGCATGACTGCCGAATCATACACTAATGCACTGTATGAACACGTACACAAATGCATGGATCTCGCCATACCCAATTGAAACAAGAGCACCCCCCTAAAAAAAAGGAAGCCAATCTGGTGGTCCCCTGCCCTAAACAAACTCTACAACAGAAGCAGGAAACTCATGCAGAGTAAGGCGAAGTTCCAAGAATGGAAAAACTACCTTATTAGCTTCAACAAAAGGTTGAGATCCCTCATCAAATCCTTTAAAATTAGCTATGAAAACAGAATTGCAGCAGATAATAAAGACAACCACAAGGCCTTCTATAGTTATGTAAAGAATATCCATGGCAATACTCAGATTTGCTCTGCGCTACTGCACAATGAAACCTCCTATACCGAGCCAACAGATATTGCCATTCCAAATGGATGGGTAGCCTGTTCCCGGGAAGGGGTAATGTCTGGCAATACATATCTGTCTCTCCAGCAGGTCGTATGAATGTAACAACCAAACTTTAAGTCTTTAGAATGGGTGATTCTGCTGCTGTTTGTTTTGCAGATATGCAGGACAGCCACCATAGTGGGCCTCAGAAACTGGCCTGTATGTCAGGCATTTTCTGGCCCCTCAACAGCCTTTGTGAGACAGAGTACAAGAACAGAGCCTTTAGGAAGGTTTCCTAGCACATTTTAGTGAAGCCTTGTACTCTTGTAGTGATGAACATGTTTGGTCGTTGCATATAGTGGATATGCCATGTTAGATACATTCCAAGGGGGTCATTGTACTCAATGATAGGTGTGATGAATGTCAAACACAGTGAAACATTGTCTTCCTTGGACTTACATGCCATACCTTAATTTATAAGTTCCACAACATCAAATGATTTTTCTCAATTCTGTAGAAAAATGATGGTCAAAGGCCATTTTACTACCTGTGTGTGTCCCCAGTTACACAACTACTGGGTCAAGTGTAAGGGCTCTGTAGTCAGTATGACTGTTATCATGGGTTCAAATGACTTGCTGAAGGATAATACTATGCATTTCTTTCTGTTTAGTTGTAGTCCATGGCTCTGAGACAAGTTATTTGTCTGCGTCATCCCTTCATGGAGAACATTTGTGTCAGTGTGAGAATCACCGACAGCTGCTGCTTTGCAGTCATCTGCTAATTTATTCATTCGGAGACCACTGACATTGGTTTAGACTTAATAGAAGTAACTGCCAAAAAGGAGTGTCCAAGCACTCGCCCCTGAGGGACTAAACTTGTGACTGACGTCTTTGTAGAGGTGGACTACCCAAATCTAACTTCCGTGGTACTGTCTGTGAGCCAGTTGTCTATTCACTGGGTGACATACGGGTTTGTACCTAGCCTCTTGAATTTGTAAACAATGCCCAAGTGATGAATTAGGTGAAATGCCTTGGTCAGTTCAAGGTATGCAGTGTGAAACAATTTTCGCTCATCCATTGCATTGGAGACATTCTCAAAGAAGCACACCAGCTTGAGTGGTCAAGACCTTCCTTTGACAAAACCAGACCGGGTTGTGTCCAGTGTCCGGAGGTTTACTGTATCACTACTAATAATTTCCATGACACTTCTTTCCATGGCTTTACATACAAGACTAGTGACACTAGTGTGTCTGCAGTTTCAAGTATGTATAGATGGGCCACCTTTGTTCATTCACATGACTGCTGCTGTTCTCCATTCATGAGGAACAAAGCCTGTTTGGAGGCTACAGTTAAATAGATATTCCAGAGGACCTGACGAAGCACTTAAGCTGCTTGCCTGCTACTCCTAAATGCCGTCCATTCGATACATAGAGAGTCTACATTTTTTACTATGTTATGTAAGCGGGATCAACTGAGTACCAACTTTATGTACACTCAAAAGGACTATACTTAGCACCTCATTACACCTCTGTCTCCAATGTGTCTACTATGCATTTGCATAGCTTTATACAAACAAAATTTTTTATTGTTGACCTATTCAACTATATCAATGTAAAATTGTTACTTAGCTTCTTTTTATTGCAACTATCACTTTATGCATGTAACCCAACATATGTCAATCTGTTTGCTATAACTGATATTATATCGATATTGTTTAAAATTGTACTTGTTTAAAAATGTACTACTGTAGCTTTTCTCCTCAGGTCTCCACTGAAAATGGGCCACAAGCCCAGTTGGACAAACCCAGTTAACAAATGTCTATAAATAAATAACTAAAATATTGTGCAACTGGTGCCTCAGCACTGCTCCTTTTGATGTTATGTATGTCTATGTACATTTCTAGTACTGTTGAAATGATTCCTGGATTGGAAAGGAAGTGTATAGATATCCGAGCTAATTTCAGATGCTGTATAATTTTGATATTCATATCGACTTTTCCTTTTTGAAAATGGCCCTCAAGCTTACCAATGACAGACTTTATGCATTCAGGACATTATGTTTGGTAGTCTGACCAGGAATTTACATGTTTTTTTTTACCTTATGATAGTACACCTATACACACACACACACACACACACACACACACACACACACACACACACATATATATATATATATATATATATATATATATATATATATATATATATATATATAATAGTCCCTCCGACAACAGTGTGACCAGACTCTACTCAAACATCTCCACATAGTTTACATCGACATTTGTGCTGTAACGGAGACCTGGTGTAAAGCAGCAGAAAGCACCCCTGCATTACCAGTCTATAACTCACTCCACACCTTTTGGGCCCAGAAAATGGACATAAACTACAAAGATGATGGCATTTCCATATTCATAAAAGGATATGCACACCGCCAGACTAGTATCCCAGCAAAACGCATCTGAGATACTTCAGTTGCAGCTAACATTGGGTAAGATGGCGATTCAGACTGTAGCCTGATATAGGTCCCGAACCATGTCCCATGAGTCTCATTACTTGTTCCTAAGCACCCTGGAAACTATTAGGCACATTAGCCTGATGAGTCTGATATGTAAGCCTATGGAGCATGTCTTCATGGACATAATTAACAAAGATATAGGGAAGCTCCAAACTCTAGATCCCACGCAATTTGGTTTTGTCAATGGTACTTCATGCCTGCTCAACTAGGTTTACTTCTTGGAGTCAGTCACCAGAGCTGTGGATGAGGGCAAGGCAGTTCATACAGCCTACCTTGATCTGGCCAAGGCCTTTCATACCATTCCTCACTCAGGAATTAGTGATAGACTCACCAAACTAGCACCAACCCCTATATCACTAGGTGTGTTGCACGTTGGCTGACAGAACCCACAGCGTAATAGTAGCATACTCGAAGTCAGACTGCCGACCAGTCATTGAGTGGTATTGGGTCCTCTCCTGTTTGGCATCTACTTATCAGACGTCCAGCCCAACATGGAGGGACTCTGGCTGACCAAGTTCACCAACAATTGCAATATGAGAGCCATTATTAACTCCACAAGTGATGTAGGCATCCTACACAAAGGCCTCACTGAGACCAATAACTGCTGTTGAAACCATGGCCTTAAACTTAATGTCAAAAAATGCGTCCTCATTCCCTTTGAGAAAAACTAAGGTCCCACTAATTACTACAGTGATGGTAGCCCAATGAACACTGAAGGCATTAAAAGAGATTGTGGACACAGATTGACAGCAACCTCTCCTTTGACCACCACATTGCCACTGTGGTCAGAAAGTTCTTCTATGTGGCACATCTCATTACCAAGGGTTTTGCATCCAGGAAGAAAGAGGTCATCATCTCTCTCTACTTGTCCCTCATTAGAAAAATCATCGAGTATAATGTCCCATTTTGCATGTACCTCAGTAAACACCTACCACAGCTGGAAAGGCCACTGAAATACCCACCACACATAGAGGATCCTAGGCCTTAAACACATGCCCCACATGGACAGACAAAAAAAAGTCCAGCCTTTCTCTGTCTCATATTGTCTATTAAGAGGCAATCTTTGCTTGACTTACAAATCAATGTCTGATCCAGCCCTGTTCTAAAAGTTTCGCCTAAAGAAATCCTAGTCACTCTGCACCACATGCTTCAGGGACCTCAACCTCATGACCACCATCAACAGAACATGCTTGAGTGACAGCATCATAACCTAGAGACTGCCCATGCTCTGGAATAGACTTCCCATACCTGTCAAACAGAGCACCTCACTGCCCCTTTTCAAGAGAAATCTTGATGAGTGGCTGGGAAATAGAAAGTTCACCCCGGGGATCACTTCAGTAACTCTACTTGATAGAGGCACCATGAACTAATGGCAGCATGATACCAGTGCACTTCTATGGGCAAGGCTTGTAAAGGCTCCAGGGCTGGTGGCCTAGTACACACCTATGAACCTATGGCTAACAAAGGGTACCAAAACCTTTCTCAAACAGAGACACAGAGCCTGGTCCCACAATCAAGATACCAAAAAAAACTTCCCTTATCATTTATCGACAAATAAGAAACATACTTAAAAAAGACATCAAGACGGGAAAAAAATGATAGTATACTACGATCCAAAAAAACACCAAAACAATCGCACAAAATTTGGGGTAGCCATTACACAACTACGGAACACTGTAAATTCCCCAACTCCAACTCCCACCATCATAAATAATGGGGATATCATAGCCTCCAAAAATTACTCCGATTCCTGCAATTACATCCTATACAGCTATACTTCCTTATGTCTTCTTACGGGATATTTATTTATTTATATTTATTTATTTACTTCAGTTTGTTACCTGGTAAATTCCATTGGCCCAAGCTATCCCGTTTTCAATGGAGGCCCGAGGAGAAAAGTTTCAGACAGAAAGACAATATTAACAGATATTCAAAAGTGATAACTAGTAGTTCTAATGTGAAGGGGAAGAAAGTTCCATAATCTAGCAAGGGAGAATCATAGTAAGAGTTGGCCTGGTGAATGTAAAGAGTTGTAAAGTTCCAAGAGGTTTTGATTTGTGGATCTAAGTGTTCGGTGTGGCTGGTGAAGTTTTAAGAAAGACGAGAGTGATGGACAGCTAGAGGGTTTAAAAGTGAGCTTGTGTGCTGTTGTTAGTTGAAAGAAAGTTAGATAGCTTGGTAGTTCCAACCAGTTTAGGGCATTGAGGGAGTTAAAATGATGAGTGGCGGATTTGGATCCTGTGGCTGGTAGTGTTGACCAGTTGATCCAGGGTGTTTGAGTTTATGAATTCTAGGAAATGATGGGCAAGCGAGCTAGTACCTGAGTAGTTCTCCCAGTTAATGTTTGGTTACTTGAAATCACCCACTGTTAGGGTGTTTGGTAGGACCTTTATGTTTCACATGCAACATGCCTATAGGTAGACACTGTTTACTTTTGCAATTATTCATTTCTTTACCCTTTGTGCAACACACTGCACATGAAGTCACAGCAGTCTTGTGCTCTGCATGCCCAAACTAATATGACATTATATAATGCAGATGTTGTGTGGTGCAGTTGTTTCCACACATTCACATACATCAAACCAAGAGGATGCAACCTGTTTTTCCAAACAATTTATTTTAACAACACACTATTACATGTACAATGGATGACGTTGTACGGGTCAATTGTGCAACAGAAGACATTACATTCATAGTCATACACACATGGAAACTATTAAGACATAGAATGTGAACAACAGAACAACTGAATGAGTATGGTATTGTGACAGTATGTATATCTAAAATCTGGTGGGCCGGAAACCTGTGTAAATACCATTGGCATCTGGATATCTGTCACGAATTCTCCAAACACAACAGCTGGGAATGACTCTCCTGTTTCCAGTCCCCAAACGTCCATGACGCCACACAATGTATTGATGGTAAGCTGTGTGTCTGTACCATTTATTTTCATCTGCTTCCATCGGTAGTCCAAATAATGACCGCCGGTATGCTTCAGCTGTCTGTAGGACACAACGCTGGAGGACACACTGATGCATTTCCTGAGTGCAACAGAGAACAGTTATTACTTTCGACTGCATACAGTACATTCATTAATGTTCTTTCTACAATACAGTTGGGCCATGCACTACATGGTACATTGAAGTGTGTTGCTCACAGTCTGTCAAAGTGCAAGTCACACATATTTTAGCATTTTAGTGTATCCATTGCCCTTCCAAAGCAAAACCTCTGTGGTGAAGGACTCTTTTTAGTATTCCACTTCACTTTCCCATATGTAGTCAGTGTGGTAATAAATGTGGAAATCAACTCTTACTCAATGAATAGGTAGATGTGGACAGTACTGATGCCATGCTGCCTGTTCTCTTATATTGTGTAGTACATGTGACAGACACACTGGCATACATGTGTTCACATATCCTCAAGAACCACACGTCTCAACTGTGTCAATGGTGAATGTTACAGCCTTAAACATGCTGATTGATGGCTATCAGTATGCACACCTTCCTAAGCTTTGTCATGTCTACACATGCTGTGAACGTCTGAACTCTCAACCTCTTCAACTTATAATACTTACCAAGTTATAAATAAAACAAGAGCTATGGCTTGAAATGAGGGGAAATGTGCATGTATTGGTCACAGAAAGTGATAATGAATGCCATTACGTATCATGCATTACCTTGAATTTTCTGAAAGGTCTGAATTATGAAAAGCAAATCGCTGTCATTCCTTGCTAACTTCCACACTAATTGAATTGGCAGAAATTTCCCGGAACACCACAATAGTATGACAGCGAACCACAGTTATGAAAATAAAATCTTGACCTTGTCTGCAAATCTATACACTTTTATAGGTATGTCAAGTACACTCGATTGTCCTGCAATGTATACTGCACTCTTTTCCAATTCATCCATTTACTCATAAATTCAGCACTCTGAGGCTAGCAAACACTAACTTATATGTATTACTTACTTGTGACGAGGAGATGCAGTTCTCTGGAGTCATTCTGCAGCACACACTCTCGATGACAGTCGGCATGCGTTTACAGCGGTTGCATACACACCAGTCAGGAGCATCCGGACTATGTTGATGTTGTGAAACTTCGGGACCATGTAGGAATCCACTGTCAAGGACTTCAAGAAGAATGTCTGGATTCCGCTCAGCAATTCTTACACATATGTTTCGCAGGTCCTCACTGCCTAAAGCACGAATTCGGTCCTTAAAATGGTAAATATATCCTTGTTACTGACAAATGTAGGAACTAATGTCTAACTATGTACATGATCATAATAGACATACAGGTACAATATATTCAATGCAATTTCAATCAAATACACCAACATAGTTGTATCTGCATAACATGTCATAAACAAAATAGTTCAAGAACTAGTCCAATGCCTGAAGGCTGGCAATGGGCCCATTACAGGTAAAACAAAGGACTTGCCTGTGTTACTGAGAAAACCAACCAGGGATGCTGGGGTCCTCCACAATGTAAACCTCCTTACTTCCCTGTAACAGACATATCGGCAAGCTAGACTGCCCTGAGGTAATTGTAGAAATGCTACATTAATGTTTATTCTTAACATTATTAGGTAAGTGTATAGTTTTGACTTGTGATGCAGAATCATTGCCATGCCTAATGCTTCAAAGTAAAATTACAACAGCAGATGTCAAGGGAAAGGTACTTACGCAGTAAAGTATATAAAAATACAGACAACTAATTTTTATGTGGTTTACATTATTTCTTTTCCAAAATTTTATTACTGCATATCTTCTGTCATGTAACATGTAACTACAGCTATGAGCAGTTATTTACACAAAGAAGTGCTGAGCTTACTTCCAAAGTCCCTTGTGTCTCACATCTACTTGCTGCTGGAGTACACATTTGTCTGTGTTCTGGCATACGTTGTCGGCGTCTACGTTGTCCTGCACCTGTGGAAACCCTTGTTGCAGTCCTTTGTTCATTAGCTGAAACAGACCTTTGGCACTTTGTACCTGCCAATGTCTTACCCTTCATGGTTTTCTGTGGAGGAGTCAGATGAAACAAGTATATGGTTAAAATTCGTCAATACCTTCAGTGTCATTGTTACAATAGTTGACAACACAGATTTCTTGTTCCATATAGGCCATTTTTATACAGCATTAGCACCATTACACAGCCTATCTGTTTTGTCACAATGTTTCCCTGTCTGTGCCTCTTCCGTTTCAGAGTATTTCAATCACTGGTTGATGCAGTACAGCAAACATAGGAACTGTGAGACTTTTATATGTCATCATCCATCACATTAACCCAATTACAATCTACATACAACCAGCTTATGATGCCTTGCAGCATTGCTACTTCCTCCTGTAAGGATGTGCCATATGCTGCCAAAGGATGTTGACCACTAGTCCAGAATATCCGCCTAGTCATGACATACAAAACACACTATGCAGCCTTTAAAAATGATCACATTATACAGGCAAATCACTTCACATGGGACAGGTGAACAATAATGTGCAGCCTATTCATGTGAAAAAAAAAATCAATCTACTCATCTCCTCCTGTAAAAGCTCGATGGTCCTACCTGATCGGGGTGAGGATTACGTCACCAAAAAAAAGTCAGGTTACATGGTGTTAATCATGGTTTAAATATACTGCGATCAGTATTATTTACAAGATGACAAGAGAATAGAAAGTCACATTTGGATAAATGAGGTTGCATGCTGTGAAGGTGCACACATAGCCCGGCGCATAGAGGAGTTACTCATGAGTAAGGTGTGAGCTACTCCTGAGCAGCTTGGGAGATTTCTGTTCTAGGAGTCACACCCAAAACAGAGAAACTTGAATGAGATGCACATACTGCTAATGCTGCTGGAAACAGCAAGTCTATTACATGCAGTTGTGGTCGACAAAAATTGAGTCAAGTCCATCTGGTGCATCTTTATGCCTAGGATTACTTATTTGCATACAGACAACACAAGAGAAAGTTGAGTGAGGAAGAAATAAGCACCATGCTTGGGCGGGCAACATCAGTATGACTGTACTGGGAATGACTGATATTTACAAATGGGAATGACAGCTCAGATTCTATCTGTTAGTTTATTAGCTGGGTGTGACACACACAAAACAGGTACAGGTGTGCTACATAGACTCATACAGAAAATGGTAACTGATTTTGAATAAAGCCAGTCCAAGAATCCTGGAATTCATTTGTAGCAGCCTACTGTCTGAACATAGAGGTAGCAACACATAACAGAATGAATGTGTATCCATTAATGTCTGCTAGTGGAGGAGACTGGAGAAGATATTTTGCCCTAGAAGAACTGTCGCCCCATTTCTGCCTTTCTTACAGTACCCCACTTACAATTATTGACCTGTTCAAAAGCTATGTAAGTATCTGTTGAAGTTATACACTATACAAACTGCCTGTACACACTTACTCAGTCTCTTGTTTATATCATGTATACCATGACTATTTACTCTGCTGTTTGAATCAGTAATCATGTCCTCATTGTACATTATCTTCTGTTAACTGCTGTAACATCCTCAAAGTAAAATAAGTACTGTGGCCAGTTGTAGCAAAAGCAAATTTGGAATATTGTCTTGCAGCCTTTCTCCCTGCATCTCCACTGAGAAGAGTTTAAAGTCAGAAGCCGTCTATCCGTGGTTTACAGATTTAAAAACACTGAATTGTGAAAATATGTACTACGGCTAATTACATAGCTACTCGTACATATTTACACAATTCAGTGTTTTTAAATCTGTCCATAGCTACTTGTAATCCGTGGTGGTGCAGCGGTAGCATTGTTACCTCACAGCAAGAGCTTCTCCCGTTCGATTCTCAGCTAGTGTACGGGGAGTGCCTTCTGTGTGGAGTCTGCATGTCCTCACTGCGGGTCGAGTGGCGTTCTGAAATGCATGCATGAATGGGCGTGCCTTCGTTGAAGGTTGGGCATCGAGCTCGCTACTCGGCACCATGAAAATCGACTGACAATCATTAGCAGACCGGAGTTCCACTGTGGAGACCCCTAACTGGGAAAAGCCGAAAGACAACAACAACTGATGCATAGCTACTCCATCCTGAGACTTATTGTGTGCCCATATCTGTTGTGGCACTCAACTCCAACTTGCCTGTAAAATTATTAACCTTAGGTGTTAGTAAGTACCTGTAGCACAGACTTTACAATAGTATCTTCCTACAATTTCTATAACAGTAGGCAGGCCATCATTGTGAGAGATCATTTCCAATTTCCCCACATTTACAAGACTAAAAAATCTAACTCTGAAACAGTATACTGAGAGAAATGTATCACTGATGTGACAGAATATATATGTGTTATGTTTTAAAGTGCCTGATGTCTTCCGATGAACCTCTGACTTGCACATGTGACATTATTTTGCCACTTAATGGTTTTACGACCAGAGTTAGTATTTCCCAACCATTGAGGTCCATCACACTTGTCACAGTGTTACTTGCATGCCACCAACTTCTTTGGACCCAAAACAAGAAATAAGATATAAAGAAACCATGAATGTCTTAGTGACACATTCTTATTGATTCACTGACTCCATGATACCCACAGAGTGAGACTATAAGAATGCTGGTGTGATGGTAAATGTTTACCTCCAGTATCAGCCTATGGTCAGAACACTCACCCTGCCTATGTGTGAACTGAGACATTTAGACTCCATAGAAAAAGTAGGTGTACAACAACCTTGTTGGGCACTCCCATGCTGTTAGGTACCACATTCAGACTGTGGAAATGCCTGTGCGTTTGTATGAATGAAAACCTTTGTAGAAAACCATTGGCTGAAACCTCTGCATAATTCCACTTGATCATGACTGAAGAGGAATCATGCTATGTTTCTGATGACCTCATTGTGGAGTAGGCATAGAAAACCAACAAGCTGACATCAATATTACCTGCCAGAATACAAACATCCATCAACATGTATAAGTGACAGTATTATCATTCCTACACCAAGATAGTTTACACTGATATTTGAACATTCTCAAATTGTACAGCAGATTATTTTAAGAGTACAGGCCGTACTGACAAAAGAGTGACAAACAGAGAGACAGAAAAGTAACTTTCCCTTGAATGGTCCAACTGCACTTCACCCTCCTTCATTGGAGCATGTTGACAATTCCACCTTTGTGCCCATTTAAGCCACTTGTCACTGACAAATCATGTCTCCTTATCACCAAGTGCTTTCCATCATTTCAGACGTGAGACATGCTCCTCAATCAGAAGGTTGGTATCTGGTGGTGGGAACGGTGCTATTGTGGACTGTATGCATCTTGGGTCATCTTCTCTCAATATGGAGCGTGCTACGACACTGCTAGTGCTGGTCATTCTGTGAATCAATATCATCTTTTTTAGATCACGAAAATAGCTGTAGTCTTTCTTAACTTTACAACGAGTTATGGTCCACCGTGAGCTTTTCTTATTGAACTTACGAGAATACCTGAAAAAAGGAAAATTCAAAATGAGGGTTACATTTTGGAATCACATTGCCCGCTTTTCATTAGAGCATGATAGCAGCATTATACTGGGCCTGAACAAAACTGGGCTTATGCACACAATTAACTGCTGCGTGTATGGCAATTATCCTATCTGTTTAAATACTCTTTTTGCTTTAGTAATTAGATCACTGACAGTTCAGCCTGGCACGATATTTGTTCTTGAGCCAGACTCTCATGAGTGTCTAAGCTGCCATATCCAAATGTAGCAGAGAGTGAAACAAAAAACATTGCCAGACTACTTTAAACTGTTACACACAGTAGGTATTCCACAACCAGAATATTGCTTGATACAGTACGTATTACTGACCACTACTAACTATTTACAATTAATTGTCCAACAGTAATAGACTGATAAAATAGGCAGTACTTACACCACATTACCATGCTGATTTCTCATGTATGGCCTTCCAACATGAATGTTGTGATCAATTGCTGCGAGGTAATTTCTGGCCCGAAATACTGGGAATGTGTAGGAGTTCCTTTTCGAAGCATACATTAATATGTGCTGATGAAATTGTTCCAGTTCAGCTGTATGCCTGAAATGGAAACAGATTATACGTGTGACTGTTATTAATGTATAACTTGTACATCCCATTTTGTGATAGCTGTGACTATTGGCATTGGACAGTGCTGATCCTAATGTTTTCTGTCAATAATACAACTGTTACTGTAATAGTCATCAGCTGACTTTGATCAGATCTACTTGGGCCATTCCCACAAATGGCAATGAGCAATAGATAAAGACATACATTTCAGAATCCCATTTGGAAACTAAATGCATTAATGAAGGTCACAAAGGGAAGCACACAGTGTCAACACAATGACATAATGCTCTTAGTATTAATGCTTGAACCAGTAATCAGGTAGCTTCATCCATACGACAAAAATGTATTAAACTACATACATATGCAACTGAAATATTAAGTGAACGGTATTCACACACAAGCTTTCACAGATGCTGACAATTTCTGTTCAAATACTTTTACACAGGCAAGGAATGTTCTCTACCTGTAGCTCAAGTAGTAGTGGACGTTTTTGAATAATTTGTCGTCATAAACAATTTCTTCCAACGCTTTATGTGCAGGACTGTCTGGCTCTATCCATGGAATAGTTCGCTCTTGGCTAAGTTGTTCGTGCTCACAGTTACAGACTGCATCTTCTCGGCCATCTTGTGTGTTCCACTCATGCTCATCAGTCACATGATGTAAAATGCCACTCCATCTCATCTGCAGAGGGAAAGGACAAGTACAATAGTCATCAAATTGCAGAAACTATTGATACAAACATGACTGGTATGCAATACACAGCAAAGGCATGTGTAGGTCAGATTTACCATAAATTGGTCCACAGTCTCAGATTGTTGACAGCAATACCAGAAATGGTTCGTTATTTCCTTGCACCACTTTCGTAAAACTCTGCATCCACGTCATTTACCAGCCTGGAAAAAATTAAAAAAGGTGTAGTATGGCTGAAAGAACTACAGTAGAAAACACATATAATGGGGGTGTCACTTAGGACTGTCATCCTTGGTAGCATTTTACCTGTGTAATTCTTTTCCCTAGATTTTTGGCTCCATGCCACACGTCAAACGAATGCTTTATTGTGGAGAACTGAGTCCCTGTGTGAGTAGAAGCATGAATCATTGTGATGGTCAACATCAGCAGTGCAACTATCTCTATGTTACATGTGCCTTAAAAGCATAAGTTAAGTAAACCTGGTAAGGCACTTGTCTGAGGACACCTTGTCCACCCACAGTCCACGGTGGAAAAAGCAAGATACGTTATGTAAATACAGATGAACTACCCATTTATAACATGACAGATATGACTGTAATGTAAAATAAGTAGTTACAAGCATAAGTACAAAAGGATTAAGAAAGTTAAGTCTAAAATAAACATGCTGATTGCTAGCCATGTCAGTCAAGCAGTTTAAGTAGTCATGCACTGTAGTGCACTCTACAAGAATTCGGATAGAGTGGCTACACAATGCTTATGCAAATCTGAGCTAATAATCGTTCATGCTAATTTATGCATGCAAAGTAAATACTAAATAGGTGTACATGAAATAACTGTCTATCACAGAATTTTCTTACATTTGGCAAACTCCACACCATGCAGTTTACATTGACTACAATAGGTATATAGAGCAGGCGCATGTGAAAGATGCATCAGAAGTCAAGACAGTAAAGCTGACACTATCTTAGGATGCTGACGCATTATTTTAGCAATTTGTAGGTGTGCATCGGTAACCACTTCCTCCACATGAACTTCATGCTGCAAAAGGATTTTCATGCATCTCTCAAAGGCAAATTTTTCCATTACAGTTGAATTTAATTCCATTTCACGCTTGTCTATGACTTGTACAAGTATAATTTCTTTGGTGGCAACATCCATGATTGTATACGTGCAGTACTGGGCCGAATGCCCTGGGCTGTCCATACGAGCATCACCTAGATGAATAAGAATACAAAAGCCATTAGTTCCAAAAGAAGTGAGCAAAAGTGCATGTCATGCATACAGATTACAGTAATGACTGTTACCCATGATCGTCACTGTTGTATTTCTACGTGCTGAAAGCATCTTGCCAACCATGTCCTGCCAGTACTCCTCAATAACTGGTACTATGTAAAGTCTTTGATAACGGAAGAAAGATGACCGACTCATAATTGGTAAACCAAGGCAACTTGCAAGTAGTGAGACCTTGGCATAGTTATTTCCGGAGAGACAGGTTGCCGTAGCCAGCATCAGATCTCCAGCATTTAATCCATTTTTGAGTTGTGGCTGGCTGCTCCATCAGTACACATCATGTCCTGCGGAGCACTTCTACCAAATTAAAAGATATTGGCACATCATCAGCAAACCATAAGATACCATTAGTTTTCTGTCAGTTATCTAGCATATTTCAAATATCCAACAAAAAGTAATGTGATACTTATTTCAATTTAGTACTCTGATATTACAGTAACTGTAGTGTAGGGCATGCACAGGAGTAATTATCATTACAGCAACGTCAGTTACGTTACATGTTGCAGCTAATGCCACAGCTAATGTACTGAACACAACACATGTATTGTCTGCAGTACACATGCTGCCTTACATAAGCATTGGCTGACATAAAACAGCCAAGTGTTTGTCATCCCCTGCTACAACTACTGGCTGCCAATACATTCAACCATAATATGTTGAACAGTCTGTTACTAATTTGTTTTGGGTGACTTTATGAGTGTCATTGTATTCTTTGTTTCAGGCTGCCTCACTACAGCAATACCTTCTATGATTAAGTTTGACATATGATGCAATGAGTTGTGTGGCAGCAATTCTCTACAACAGGAACTGCATGATATCTGTAATTACCTAAGCTGGAAAAAGTATGTGACATAATTATACTCTGACTATTATCATGAACTGTGAAAATCAGTCGAGACTAACAGAAATAGTATTAGTTCAAAGTGTTGGGCACTGAGGTAATGTGAAAACCTTACCCATTCCAGTCTGAGGCAAGATCCTGACATTGAACTGGATAGTGAAACCTTTGCTCTGCATTTGTGACACCGGTGGGAAATACACTTTCGAGCAAGTTGAAGAAGTTTCTCCTGATACACCAGCAGCACTGCAGCCTGTGACAGTGATTGAGCTTCACTTTCATAATCATTAGTCACAGTTGATGTAGCATCAGATAGATCGAGCCTGTCAGAATCGCATCCTTCTTCAAACTGTTCAAATTCATTGTCATTATCATTGGAATGTTCAGCATCCCTGCACAAAATTAATGTTGGAGTAAATGGCATGATCTTAACTACAAAGTAGAAGGGATGATCATAATTACAAAGGAGAATGGATGAAGACGAGATGAACTATTACTGACATGACGAAACACATAAACTGATAATGTAAATAAAATATCACCATAGCTGTACCAGTTTGAGTACTCCGGACTGGAGACTAAAGAGTCCACTGTTCCTGAAAGGTCTTCTTGTGGTGCATTGCTGGTCCAATTAAGACATCTGCATATAATAAAAATGATAGTTTTTGAAATGCATGTAGGTATTGCATGACAGGTATGAGTATTATGAACTTGCAAAGTAGAAGTGATAAGGGTACCTACCTTGCCACAGACCTAAGTCCCACTACTTTATCCGGACTGCGATCTGTTGACTGTTCGGTAATTACAGTAGTAACTTGGACTGGTTCTTCACCTGATAAGCTTTGCTCATGATCAACTGAATTGTTTCTAAAAGGAAAAATATGGAAAATTAGTATTTACAACTTTAATGTTAGCCAAGGTGGTGCAGCGTTAGCATTGCTGCCTCACACGAAGAGGTTCTCTCAGCTGGAGTGCCTTCTGTGTGGAATCTGCATGTCCTCCCTTTGGTCGACTGGAGTTCGAAAGACATGCGTAGAATGGACATCCCTTAGCTGAGGTTTGGGCGTAGAGCTGGCACCTTGGCACCAGTAAAAAATCTGGTGCCAATCTGCCAATCATTAGCGGACTGGAGTAACGCTGTGTGGACCCCCTAACCGGGAGAAGATGAAAGAAGAACACGTATTTACAACTTTAATCTTTCCTGACTGCAGAAGTCAAGTACATTGCATGTGTTCCCTGTCACTGATACTTGCCCTGTCTTGTCGTAGTCTGCAGTCGTAGCTGTTATCGTGGTGGAAGACAGTATTGTGCTCTCATCCAAATCATCTGAATGCTTCCGGAAACACACTGGTGTGGAATGTTGAACTGGAGCAAGTCGCTCATTATGCTGCAAATCTTTTCTGTGGTACACTTGTCATATCTGCAACATAGTAACGGCATATATCACTTACAAATTTGAGAAAAATAAGAATCTAATAAGTGTAACAGCAATAGAGCCAGAGTCAATTACATCTAAACTTACATATCCAGAAGGAGACGGGCAACTTCTGTGTGAGTTGAAAGTCGCAATGACTGCTTCAAAGTGATCCATCTTTCAAATTCAGTACCGATGGCTATTCTTGTTTGGTTACGCTTGGCATCTCATGCCTTCTTTGCTCTTTTTCGAGCAGAGTCTGTAAGAGTTTTTCTTTTCCCATCCATCTTGCCATTGGGTGTAGATTGGGCATTGGCAGTGCTTGGTGACATGATGGATATGCTGAAAATGTAAAATGATCTGGTCTGGAAAAACACAAAGCAAGTAACTGGCTTGGAACAGAAACATATGCTACTGGGATACAGTGAACAGTTGGAATATCTCCTAAGGATGCTGTTACTGGCAATATTAATTTTCACTGATATTAATCAGTGTTTTGACACTGAGCTCGAAAAGTAAGTGTTGATACACCC
>NC_056742.1:394134761-394141808 GCF_019279795.1 Protopterus annectens
ACCAAGAGGATCACTGGCCTCAAAAAAGATGCCCTATGCAGCTCGACTGAAGAAACTCCAGCATACCACCTACTGAGGTGATCTCTGCCTGACATACAAGGCCACATCCAACCAAGAATTGATGGACATGCTCCACCTGAAGAAAACCATATACACTCGAGCCACATGTTCTAGGGATCTAAACCTCACCACAGCAATAAGTATAACATGCTGGAGGGATAGATACCTGTCCCAGAGACTTCCCATGATGTGGAACAAGATTCCAATCTACATTAGGCAGAGCTCCTCGCTAACACTCTTCAAGAGCCACCTTGAGGAGTGGATGGGGAACAGATAGTTTACCCCAGGGATCAATTCAATGGCTCTGCTGGACAGAGGCTCAGGGAACTAATCAACATGGGTGGCAAAAGTCAACACATTCCGGCTTGTACCTACCTATGAACCTATGAAGTGAATGAAAGAAACAAACCACCTTATTTATAGTATCTAGGCAGCATACCTCTCATGGTGTACATTATTATGAGGAACGTACCTCATTTGGGGTCTTAAAAAACTTCATTTCCACATTGAAAGAGTCTGTCACACATTCAGTGTTAGTAATTTTTTTAAAGTGAAATCATTGGTAAATAGAAATTACTCATATTAATTCATTAAAAGATCTTTTTTATAAGTAAAACCAGCATATTTTAGGCATCCTATGACCTTCCGAATTGAAGCTGTTAGTAAGCCATTAGTATGTGTTCCACATTTTGCCCATTTGTTACAGGGCTCATTTTGGAGAGGGAAGGTTGAGAGCTATGCTAGGTAGTCATGTTTTAGAGACAGAAACTACATTGTCAAAACAGTAGAAAAAAAAATCAAGGCATGACAATAGTTCTTAGCAGGGCATTTTGAGATATAAGAAATTACAATATAATATTACACACATACTGAAACATGAATACCACAGGGAAATTAATGATATGATGAAACAAACTATTAAATATATAGATATGAAAAAATTCTAATTCAAGTAATAACAGTAGGGAACTCTGGAAAAAAGCTTTCTGTTATCTGGTCAAGATTTAACAAAACTAAGGAAAACAGTGACCTTCTAAAGAAATTAGGTAATATATAAAGCAATCACTTACAGACAAAGAATTGCAGCGGATTTAGATACTAATAAAGAAGTGCCATTGCAACATAAAAATAAGCATTGTTAGGTAAGAATTTAATTTGTGGATAAATTGAAGTGACTGACAACGGCAGAACTTCAGTAAAATAGCATAAACAAATAAGTGAAGTATGGAGTTACTTCAGGTGAAAGTCAAAACAATAAAAGCAACAATGAACACAATGTACATTTCTACAGATACTATATTTACAATAAACAATTACAATAAAGTATATGAAAATATAATATACACTAAAAAGTAGAAACTGTCCATTTATGTTAAAATAGCTGCCATAATACAACATTCACATAAAATACTAATTCGGTGTAATAACTGGAGGTCTCTATGTATAGAAAAATGTAGGTAGGAAAAGTAGTAGGAGATACATATGGAGAAAGAAAGGAAACTATGTAAATAAGAAGGCTGGTATGGAAAAAAGAAGCAACGTTTCTTAGGACAGATACTATAACAGGAATATAAGAAATGTGGTTAAAAATAGTTTGTCGGTTATTTATTTGAAGCTGTAAATTGTGAAACCGTAACATTGCCCTAATGTAACTTAGCCTAAAATAAACCTGCTATATATTGCCTCAGTAATGGACAGGTTTGATGTGATGTATGTTGTTTGCTGATATAGTTTAACTACAGGCAATGTGTCTGCAGACAGCCTGAATAAATGGCGGCATTTAAAAACTGTTCCAAAGACACAGTCATTGTAGATGGAGATTTTTTTTAATATGCTACAATATATTGGTGCATAGCTAGAATTATTTTAACAGTATCCGCAGTCGGCGCACGCTCCATTTTTCTATACCTACCACTTTTCGGAAGCGAAAAAATAGCTTCCCTACTAATGTCAGAAGAAAGGAAGAGTGGCTAGGATACACATTTTCTGGTTTCCTGTGACAAAGTGTTAGTCTTATAATGCTTTTTGATTACTGCTTTAATCAGCACAAAATGTTTTTACGACATACTGAAAGAGCATGAAGATTTTGCAATCGCTTCAGTAACTGCAACCATATTGCGGAGTTTTAGATGTTGCCTTATAGTAATATTGCCTGTGAATACAGTATACAACACATCTAAAAAATCGCTATAGATGACATCTATAGACTACAAGAGCTATGGGTATTCTGGAGGATGAGCTATATACCATCAAGGAAAATGCAGGCAGTGTTGAACTTATCAAACAGCAGATGTTCTGCGAATGTGCAGAAAAAATTATAACACAATTAACTTAAAACAGACACAACAACTATCCTGAAAGGACTGAAATAAATGAATGCATACAAAATAACCCATACCGAAACGTTGACAGTAACCTAGAAAGAGCAAAAGGTTATGAAACTTGCTAGGATGCTGCAACAGCTGCAGTATACCGTGCGGGGATGTGCAGTACACAGGGGAGCATCAGGGTGCTTACATTACGGGATCGGCACTCCAGACAGCCCAGTCGGGACATTGTATACCTGCCTGCACAGAGATACAAAGGAGCTGCTATACTGTCGGGCGGACAGTGGTGATAGTAAAAAAAAAAATAACGATGCTTCAATCGGCTGCTATAGCACACAGTGGTGATTTACAATACAGCAAGAAATCCCGATCTAGGGCAAAAAGAAAGTGGGATGAAGGTGCATAATGGCGAAAACTTTATAAATGTTACTCTTACAAAATGTGCAAGTTGATGTAATGTTTTGCAGGATTTGTCTGCATGGAGACATTGAGTGTGAGCTCTCCCAATAGCTAGGAAGCAGCAAACAGCTGCTGTAGTGTAGATCGCATAATGGACATACTGTGCGGGGATGTGCAGTACACCGGGGAGCATCAGGGTGCTTACATTACGGGATCGGCACTCCAGACAGCCCAGTCGGGACAGTGTATACCTGCCTGCACGGAGAGGTCTGTTTCACTTTTGATACAAGCAGCTGCTATACTGTCGGGTGGACGCTGGTGAATAGGTTAGAGACATAAAAATGAAAAATGGAAGCCCATTAGTGGCTTAGTTGTTTTAGTTGTCATTCTAGTAAAAAAAAATTACATACTACAATTTTAAAACAAGGTTCACATGATGAAAGGGAAGGAACTGTATAAAAAATATATTATTCTATTAGGAATCTATAGTCTGAAATGTAGTACATTAATGATAGCTGGGTCTGAATGTTAAAAATAGCGGAAACTTAAGAGAATACGAAGTTATGCATTAGCACGATTTTTATGATTTTTACATAAAAATTAATAATGGTTTGAACATTTGGCAATAATCAGGACAGTTGAAAAGTATCAGCGGCACATAAAAATTTGTACTTACCGAGGAGGTTATTCTGCCTGTGTAAATAATTCTCTTAAATAAAGGATCGGAACCACAGCAAGGTTGTGTTCTTTTTCCCAAGGGAAGGAAAATAGTGGTGGGAAAGGTGATATTTAAAGAGCTGAAGGTAAGGAAGGGGGTGTGTATGCTAACGTCACACTGAGGGTGGTACTATGGTAACCAGATTGAGAGCGGGACGCTCCTGGAGTAAAAACAGTCAAATTTGTAAAAAACTAAGGGGGAAGGTGCAGAAAGAGTGACACAGATGCGTTTTATACTAGTTAAAGTATGCATTGGTGAAAAAAAAAAATGAAGTGTTCTGGGACTTGCATCTTTGACACTCTCCCTTTAAAGTGCAGGGTTGCCCACATGTAATGACTACCTTATAAGCAACTCACTGGAAATTTTGTAATGTTTGCAGTCTTAGTAATGTATTAGTAAGCACCTCTCCAAGAAGGCTTAGGGATGGATTTGCAACAGGTATGCGATGAACTCAGTTATGTGGTAATAAAGATTAATACAACTAACTACATCAGTAAACTCCCTAGGCTGGTGATAATTGCAAGCCATGCTGTATGGGTGAGCACATAATTGACACAGAAGTAATGACTACAAAGTAAAGATGTCCAGGGCAGTAAAATTCGTTGAGGATGGAAATTGCATTGTGCTATGACTTGTAAATGATATCTGTATTAATGTGAAAGTCTGAAGTTTGTGAGGCATGGGTTTTGCTATGGAAATTTGATCAATCATTAGTCAGGGTTAGTAGAATCCATGAGACTCTGATCCCTGAAATATTGGTGAGCAACAGCAGTCATACTGCAAATAAACCTTGGAGTTCTGTGTATTTTCCCTGTGATTGACAAAGATGCATGCAATGAAATTTGCAGTTGACAGGTCAGACTGAAAAGAAATGCAGAACTGCAGAAAAACGTGTAAAAAATGACTTTCTGTAAGACGTATTTCACCCGTAACAGAGATAAAGGAGACTGTTGACACGTCAGTATAGATTCTGCAAGTATAACCAACGGGTGTAAAAAAAAAGAGATGTGGATAGGTCGGAGCCTAACAAGACTGCAGGGGCAGTAAGTGCTGCAAAGGATAAGAGTCAGACATAAATGTGCGAATCAGACACAAAACTGTAAAACACATGAACACAAACATCAAGAATGTGAATATGAGGTTAATCGTCTTTCATACTACTGTGATAAGGTAAATAATGAGGAAGAGGATGGAACTGGTTGTGAACTGACTAAATTGTATGCCATTATCTGTTGACTTCATTGCTCAGATGATCCAGTCATGTGACAGAAAACCATACATTTTATGATGAGCAGACCACAAATATAAGGCACAAAGCTGGATATTCATCATTACTCTGACCAGATAGGAGGTATGGCTGGAACCAGCAGTGGTGCAAACTACTGTCTGAACGATTGCTATTGGAAAGGGATGTAGTAGCCATGAATGACTTTATAAGGTTCTTTGGATGGCATTACACACGAAAAACACAAGACCTTTTGAGTTTGTAAATAAAGCATATCCAAACATGTCTTGCTGAAGACACCTTGTCTGCAGCCAAGTGCTAGAATGCACAAGGAAGCAGAGAGTTTAATTACATAATTTGTAAATATGCATCAGAACAGATCTGCAGAAGTCACTGTCCCCGTGGCTGCAGTGACCTTCTGGTTGCAGATCATGAAATTGAATTATTAAATATAGACAATATAAATTGAACCCAAAGCCGTACATATAGGTTCAATTCAAGTAATTGACATGAGCCAAATAAATGCAGGTGCACAGATTCATGTGCTTTGTCAGTACAAATGCCATGAGCCAGCTAGTCAACACACATAGTATAGGTGCCCTTGCCCCATACATCAGGAATGTTTGGTACTACTTTAAACCATGTAATTGTAATGTTTTCACTGATGAGGGTGGACCATAAAGGTGTCCTTCAAAGTAATGCTGAAATGTGTGACTCCAGCTAACCCAGGAATCTGTGTGAGTGGAGTTCCAGGCAATTTGTCTAGTAATAAGTGACACACTGGCATAATCTGATGAACCCTCATACTCAGGAAAAACACTACCTATGCAGAAGTTTTAAATATGAAGATGGAATGATGTATATGCAGAGATAGTTAACGCAGTTGCAGTCGGTACCAAAAATAAGAAACAGACCCACTGCAAAGAAACAGCAACACTGTCGAATCACCAACATCAATATATTTTGTATAAAATTCGGATGACAAATGAATATATCCAATATCCAGAATGGCAATAAGTCTTTCATCAAACAAAATTACGTAATCTCTGGACAAAGACAGTCTATAAGAATCACATTGCAGCTGAAAGATGCATAGAAGGCCAAGGGCAATTAGAAGGGTTTTATCTCCTCTGTCAGCAATGTCAAAGGTAACAAACTAGGAGGTGAGTACAGGTTTGTGAATGGACTGAGCAATGGTTATATGCAGAATTAAAGGTAATGGGCTTGCCATTTGTTGATGCTGAAATTACATTTCACTTAATCTACCCTCACATCTCTCAGAAATTATTCCCAACCATTAATACAAAGCTATAACCAGGGAATAAGTACACTGGGCCGTGCTCCAGGCCCTAAGACAGACAGCAGTGTGATGCAACAGTATACCTGTAACTCTGTGTAAAAGCATGAAACTGACCAATACAACCCACTCTAATGACCCTTTCCTTGGACCCCACCATCATGTTTTGTGCAGAAATAATGGCGGACTGACAAATATAGTTGTCAGCAGTAGGGCAGGCCTTACACAGAAATGTAAAACTACTGACTCACAAGTGTAAGTAATGTGAAATGCAAAGGGATGAAAAGAGTTGCCAGGGGTAACAGCTCAGTGGTGGGAATTTCAACAGCAGGTCATTATCAATCAACGGTGCTGATTTTTTCAAAATGGTCACCAAGGTATTGGATAATGGACAGTTGGATACATACTGCATACCTCAATCTGGTCACAGCATTCAACACTGTACTCCTCACAAGCATTATAGACGAGCTTTGAGACATACATAACACCTCCTATGCCATCTGCCTGACAGCTAGGACAGAAGAAATCAGGATAGGGGTGTCTACTTCCACAAAACGGTTGATATCTACTGTAATCCTTCTGGGACTGACGCTTTTGCAATTAATTGGTGGCATGCACTTCTCTGAAGTTGCAGTTAACTTAAAAGGCCTCTGGCTGACCAACTTTCTCAGCCGATTTCAAGCTTACTATAATAAAATAATCCCTCACAGACAGAAGTATCATTGGAGTAGGTGATACCCACACTAATATATGGGTGACACAGTCATGGAATGGAGTACAATGTAAAAAAAAATGCATAAAGACACACTTGAGAAAGACAATCTCTTCTGAAAATGACTGGATTGAGAAACCACACCAAGAGTAGAAGCAATGGTGAGTGATTATGTGATCACATAGGGAATATATTTGGTCAGTGGTCATTGGGTATCTACATTTAATGGGCGGCGCAATGGTGCAGTGGTTAATGGTGTCGCCTCACAGCAATCATCTAAAATGCATTTTTATTAGCTGTATGTACTAT
>NC_056742.1:394150945-394290945 GCF_019279795.1 Protopterus annectens
AGGCTGCTATCTGAGTTTAGTACTTTTGCATCTTTGAGCCAGTCCAGCAACAGTGTACATGCTGAGTTTCTTCAGCATTGGCATTTCAACAACTGTAGTTGGTAGAGCAATTGATCAGGAATGATCTCACAACAGACAATAAAAAAAAGTCAATAAAATATTTTAAATCGATTTGATGTATTATGAACAGAGACCTGCTACTAAAGTAATGTGTTACAATTTAATGAATATTTATCATCTGAAAATGTAATACAGAGTGATTATTCCCATTTTAATATGAGAGAAAATTTTATTTTTTTGGCAGCAATTTGTAATGCCCTATAAGTCATACACAGTACTGTATTTTCCTAATGGGAAATATCTACTAATGTGTTTTTATGTTGACAAGTATGATAAAACAAGGATAACAAGAGACACATACATTGGGGTCCACAACATGTATAGGCAAGTAATTTTGATGTACTTACCTATGAACCTATGTTTTTTGCATAGCTATTTTACAGAAGAATGTGCAAAATCCAGGATAACTTTAAATAGAGGTGTGTGGTGACAAAGCTTGATATCATAAAATAAAATAAAGAATGTAATCTATAATTGTTATTTCAAGTATGTTATCTCTTATCCTTTGTTGACCAGGCTAGTCTTTTCAGGCTAGTGGTCTCCTTTCAGGAGGGGGAGCACCAAGGTTGGTATTTATATTACTGTGGAACATTTTACCAGGTTAGTCCTTCTAGGCTAGTGGTCTCTTTTCAAGGGGGAGACATAAGGTGGTATTTATTCTAGTAGGAGAAGTTTGGCCAGGGTGTGAGGAAACTACTAGAGGAAATTTATCCAGGGAACCAGAGAACTTGTCTTACTCTTTTTGATAGATGCCATGGGATCTTTTATATCCACCTGAGCTACCACCAACACAAACATAGGGGACACGTAATAGGGGTAATTGTATTTTGACTTAGGAATGGGTCTATTCCCATGATGGTATTAAAAGACTTGGAGAAATTAAAAACGGCAGAGACTATGATCTTTCATAACCACCTGAGCTAACACAACATTAAGTAGATGGGATCTAAATGTAACATCTTATCTGAAGGAAGACACAATCAAGTGTGCACCATCCCCAACCCCTTATGCTACAGTACATTGTCAGAAATGCATTTACCTGGTGGGGGAATAGAACCTCAGGTGAGTCTGCTGCATTTTGCCAATGACACAGTACTAAACAACCTTACATAAAATAAATTAAGTTCCAACCTCCCAGTCCTCCTGAAATCTGCCTATAATGGTGATATTACTCTGTGAACTTTTTCACCATTGTTAAAGAACACAGAAAGAGATGTAAATATCTGAGATGTGCTGCTGCTCTGTTATGCAGGGGACAATGAAAACATCACCTGAAATTCTAAACATAGCTTTGATGTTAAAAAAGTGAAGACTTTTTTCCCACTAAAGCTGTATTTTGGTAACTAATCTTAACTGGATAGTCTAGTTCTCTAATAGAGAAGGTTGATACTATAGGTTGCTGCTAACAAACTTCAGCTAGTAGTCTAGAGTTTGATTCCCACAGTATCCAGTTTTACACTGTATTTCTGTGAGCAAATCACTTAAACTGATGATGCTCCTGGTTTGTCCTTGTGATACTAGCTGCCTCATTAAGAAATTAATTAAAATGCTGCATGGATTGATATTGTTTGGCTCAGTGTTGATTGGAAAGATTGCAGAAATAATTCAGTGAACCTCTGTAGTACAATAAAAAGCCGAACAAAGTAGAAGATGTTCTATTTGGTGTTAAACTAACAGTAGAATTTAATTAAATGAAGTATTTATGATTTATTAACCTATTTCAGAGGGAATGGATTTCTGCAAATAAACATGTTATGTATGATTAGAACAGATTATTCTGTGGGGAAAACAGATTGGTAATAGTACGCATAGAAAGCATGCACATATATATGGGGGTCAAACATGGCTGCTTATTTTTTGTTACTTATATATTGTTCTAGAATATGAACATTATTTTTGGGAGCAGGAGCAAGATAAATTATTACTTCTGAAAATAGTAAACTGCATAGTCGGGTGAAGACTAAATGATGGCTTGTTAGTGACATAGGTTCATAGGTTCATAGGTAAGTACTAGGCTATCTGCCCAAGGGCATTTATAAGCCTAGCCAGAATGTGTTGGCTTTTGCCACCCCCTTAGATTAGTTCCCTGTGCCTCTGTCCAGCAGAGCCATTAGTTCCCTGCGCCACTGCCCAGCAGAGCCACTGCAGTGATCCCCGGAGTAGATTTTCTGTTTCCCATCCACCTGTCAAGGTTTCTCTTGAAGAGTGTTAGTGAGGGGCTCTGCCTGATGTATATTGGAATCCTGTTCCAAAGCATGGGGAGTCTCTGGGACAGGAATCTATCTCTCCAGCATGTCCTATTTATCATTGTGGTGAGGTTTATATTTCTAGAGCATGTGGCTCTCCGGGATTTGTTTTTTTTTTAGGTGGAGCATGTCCATCAATTCTGGGTTGGACATGGCCTTGTATGTCAGGCAGAGATCACTTCTGAGTAAGCAGTATGCAACCAAGTACAGCTGGAGTTTCTTGAGTCGGGCTGCATAGGGCATCTGTTTGAGGGCAGTAATCCTCTTGGTGAGGTACTTTTGTGGTCTTTCCAGCTGTTGCAGGTGTCTTGTAAGGTACATCCCAAATGGGGCGTTGTATTCTATGATGGGTCTAATGAGTGATGAGTAGAGAGGCACAATAACCTCTTTTGTTCTAGATGCAAACCCTTTTGTGATTAGGTGGGCCACACAGAAGGATTTTCTAACCACCTTGGAATTATGATTATCAAAGGAGAGATTACTATCTACTTGGGTCCCCAGATCCTTTATTACATTTTCTGTATTTAGGGGACTACTACCTATGTGGTAGTTCATGGGTACTTTGTTTTTTCCAAAGGGGATGACTATGCACTTTTTGGCATTTAGCTTGAGGCCATGATTTTGACACCAGGTATTCATCTCAGTGAGACCTATCTGGAGGGTGTCTGTATCAGCTGGAGAATCAATTATGGCCCCTAGTTTGCAGTCATCTGTGAACTTGGTCAGCCATAGTCCTCCTGTGCTTGCCTGTACCTCTGAGAAGTGTATACCGAACAGGAGGGGTCCTAGGACTGAGCCCTGGGGGAACGCCACTTGAAACCAGTTTAGAGTCGGATGTAGAGCCTGCAACTCTCACCATGTGGGTTCTATCCATGAGCCATTTGGCAACTCATCTCGTGACGTAGGGGTTTATGTTCACGCTGGTGAGCTTTTCTATAATACTAGAATGGGGAATGGTGTTGAAAGCCTTTGCAAGGTCTAGGTAGGCTGTGTGGACCTCCTTTCCCTCGTCTAATGCCTTGGCAACCGTCTCAAAGAAGTCCACCAGGTTTAGGAGGCATGATCTGCCCTTAACAAAGCCAAACTGGGTAGGGTCCAAGGTTTGGAGGTTCCCAATGTTTCTGTTAATGAGTTCCACAATGATGCTTCCATAGCCTTGTAGATCAGGCTAGTCAGGCTTATAGGGTGATAGTTCCCAGGGTCCATTGTGGCTCCACTTTTGTGGAGCAGGATTTTGTTCCAGGATTTGGTTCTCATCACTTAAGTTTGCACATTATATAACCTAGCCAGCAACATTGAGACGAGCAAGAGACATTTATTCCAGGACTGCTCTTTTGCAGCCAAACCATTGTGCATTAAACAAAATGGATAACAGCCACTCTCAAAGGAGTCAGTCCTAACCCAGACAGCTTGTTTCCCTAAAGAAGTACTGTAAACATAACAAACCATGTATAAACATTATTCACATAAGGAAAAAAGAAATATGTAGGTAAGTAATGGTTTATCTGAAATGAAGCTGGGAATGTTTTCAGCCCTTTGAACATTGAAACATTGAAAATATATCAACAGTCCAGCCTAGAAGAACCAAACTGGTTAATTTCATTTCAAAGCTTTCTTCACACTCCATCTCCCCCTCTCCAAATGCAAACCATATAGTTAGAAATTCAGTACGTACAAAAGATATTTTTTCCTTCTCCTCCACCCATCTGGTTTTGAGATGCATGTAGTTATTCATTTGATCACAGTCAGACACACAAGTAGTATCCAGTCATTAAAGTGAATGTAACTGGTGAGCTTGTGCGTGTGTGTGTGTGTGTGTGTGTGTGTGTGTGTGTGTGTGTGTGTGTGTGTGTGTCTCTGCCTGCCTCTCTATGTGTGTACATTCTTGGAGGCTCTTTAACTGGCAGATTTGGTGCAGAGGGTTGTAGAGGTTTATTTTACGCAAACATGGGAATTGTCGCAAGGCAGGGCATGTTTTCCCTAAGGCAGCATACCTAGGTATGGATGCAACTAACCCCTGCTGTCATCTACATATTTGCTCTGCCACCATTCTGTATGGTATGGGTCTTTTATTTACACTTATTTAGCAATTAGGATGATATGCACGCTATTTGAACATCTTATGTAAATACTTCAAACTTTGACTACATATTTGCAATGCAGTGTTTCACTGATTAAGAATGCACATAGGTCAGGAATCCATGCTGACTCAAATTAGATGGTCAATAAATGAGAAAGTATAATTTTTTTCAGCTGTAAATATGTAGCGTATTAAAATTTCTAGTAATAACTTCCTCAGCAAGAGTTTATGTTACCCAGTAAAATGCCTACCATCACTGTGTCCATATTTAATTATTTACTGATAAATATGATATTTATGTTTCCATATTCTATGCAAATATCTTGAGCAATACTCACATGGTAACTGAATAGAACAACATCTCAAAAGGACAACTAAGCATACAGGTCAGGAGTGTCTGCTGGCCCAGTTGGGTAGTCTGTAGTGAGAATATATGAAAAAGCATGATTTTACCAATTAAGAATATGTGATATATTAGTAGGTCTGTTAACAGCGTGACCAAGAAGGAATTTATAGGGTACTTCATGGTATTATAAGAAACATCATAGTACTAGAAATGTTGTCACTGGCAACTGTTGTCTAACTACCACAACTCTGCAAACACTTCTGCTTGATTGGCAATAGTGTATCAATATATACATAAATATCACGATTCCGCAAATATCACTGATAGTGGCCATTTGGAAGTAACATGGAACAGTATTTGACATGCCCACTCAGCATACAAGTCAGGAATGACTAATGAGCCAAATAGGATACTCAATATCTGACAAAATGTAAGTTATTTTCCTGAAATATTATGAATATATCCCACATGTCAATAATTATATTAATAAGTTGAGCCTGAAGGTGTTTATTTGGTGTTCCGTGGTATCAGATAAACACATAGACAATACAAGCAACACTTTGTCTAATGAGTACTGCTTTGCAGATATGTACATTCATTTGTCAACTGATAATTATGTAAATATCTCAACAATGAGCGCGATCTACAAAGCTGCATGGCAGCAAAATGAAAATCACATCTACACTATCAAATGTCACACTAGTAGTTGGGTTCTATATACTATGGTTAGAGAGGTATTAATACTTGTTTATGTAATTATAATAATTTATATATTATCTATTTGCAGTATGATATCTCCATTATGTTGGAATGATATTATTATCAGCATTATGAAGATAAATGTATGCTGAACAAGTGTTATATATTATAACTTTGTTTGTAATTTTTTACATTTCAAGATATGTACATTGGTTTACAGGTAGGTTGCAAAACTACCTTCTTACAAATTTAGCTCAGGTGAAAATTGTCCATCCAGAACTATGCAAGTATCAGAAGGTATGAAATTCCAAAGAAGTTGAGTGCTATTGAGTGAATGAAATGAAGGAACAGTAAACATCTTAAGCCTCATGTTTGTTAGCAGAGTGATATGTTTTTCATTTCAGCACTAGTAGTTAGTTAATGCTACTTAGTTGTTTTAGTTAGTCCCATATTTACTGCCCTGGGTTACTTGGGGCTGTTTCTTGGATAAATATAATTTTACATCACTCAGCTTATAAGTAAGTGCATGGCATCTAAGTCCAGGGGTCATTGTGCCACAATATTCAGCCCACATGAGACCCATCACTCCCACCAGGCAGATGCAACAAATGGAATATCCCCAGTGGCTCCTCACAAAAAGAATACAGGGCATAACCACAATGCCCTGTGCAGATCACCTCAAAGCACTGTCTCTACACTTTGTTTCTTATAGACTGCGAAGAGGTGATTTATGCCTGGCATGCATGATACAAGGCATCGTTGGATCTTGCCTTGATGGAGCTTTTGCATATTCACAAAATGAAGAACATCAGAACTACTAGATCTAAGGATTTAAATTTTGCTTGTGATTTAAAAAATAGGACAGGTATGTATAGCAGAAAATGTCCATTCTCTGGAATAGGCTTTCTATCTATCTGAAACAGACCCCTTCCTTGTCCCTATTTAAGGGTAACCAGGACCAGTGGATGGGAAACCAGAAATTTACCTCTGGACTGGCACCTACATCTCGGATGGACAAAAACAGCAGTTAAATCATGCCCTAACATACACCCCTTAAAATACCTTCTAAGGAAATAGTCTGTAAGATACTTTTGGGCTGCACAGCTAGACTTATAGAGATGCAAGTAGTTGTTAGTCTAGAATATTCCTATGAATGTCTGTAACTGCTTATTATTATTAATTTTCATATAAAATATATTAGATATGAGTTTTTTAGTTTAATGCACAATTTAAGATTGTTTACAGACATGAAAGACACAATTCCATCACATTCTAAGTCTTCCCTAAGTTCTTCTACCTGAAAAATGGTTTGCAGCTTTAAATGTGCAAAGTATTACAGCTGCGGGTGTTGTTCAGGTAGATATGCTTTAACTAGCTACTGAATCTGGTCTTGACATAAATAATATAAAACCCCAAGTCAATAGACTCAGTTTAGGGAATGAAGTACCAAGGCAGAACAAATGAATATTAATTGTGACAGGCCACTACAGAACAACGATGTAAGCCCTATTACACCTATCTGTTCACAATGGGACACAAAAATAAAATAAAAAAAAAGGCATTGGGAAGAGGAATAGAATACATTTTCACCTTGTAAGATGTTATGTCAGCACTATTAATGACAAGTAACAAAGACTGGGCCCAGAAAGACTAGGCCCAGAAAGACTAGGCCCAGAAAGACTAGGCCCAGGGAAGGAGACCAGAGACTGCATGGAAAATTAACCATGAACAGATGCTGGTAACTGGGGAGCCAGTGATCAGAAATTTGAGAAATCTAGTCTCAAAAATTAATTAAAATGAAGTTACAGTGTCCTGCCTGAGCAATTATTGATATTCAACAATTGTGGGTAAAGTTAAATACCTAGGATGTAAAGTAGCCTGGCTATGACAGTGGCTGGTTTAAATGATGTCAGTATAACTGAAAGTAGCTTAAAAAAACAAAACAAAAAAAAAAAACAGATGAGGTGATTAAATGGTCATAGAAAGGGGCATTCAATGATACTTACATATATAACTTTTGAGTTTAATTCTTTAGGGGAAAATTATAAGCAAACTACATACCTAAATAGTGATTTGAGATGTCTATGTGTTTTTAATGGCATAAAATGCATTTACCTGTGTGAAAGTTGGCATAAAAAACATTTTTTTGAAACGGACTTTTTTCAACATAATTATAAGGGTAAAAAAACTCCTGGCTTAGCATATCATAAAAAACTAAAATCTTTCTAAACTTTAAAACTACACACCTGCTAAGCTTAAAACATTTTTAAGGAAAATACGATTAAGTTGTTTATAACCAAAGCAAGAAGTCATAATAAAAAATTCTTAGTGCTCTGTGTCAAGCTTATGTGAGAACTCTTATTTCATGTTACTTACAAAAACATGGTTCAGTCAAAAACACTCCCCCCATGAATCGGTTAAAGTTTGACAAATTACCATAACTGCAGGGTGAAACACTCTGGTTGGGGTTATCTATGTTCAAGATGACTGGGTTACCCAGAGAAAATAAAAGACAAAAAAAGTAGAAATTGCAGTCGTTTTAAGTTAACGTTTTCTACGAAAGTTCAAAGTTACCAAATAATGACAATAAGAATTTTAGTAGTGGAATGTGCTCCAATGTTAATCATTGAATATCTTTACTAGTTAGAGACTTAAGTTTTCAAATAAATCATCAGGAAAAATATGCTTACCAAACCCTATTAGACCAAGCTTTGTGTACAGATTACCATTTGGTATTAGAAAATCCTACCAGGCTAAATAATATATTGGATATTATGTGGGCTACAGGAGACCTTAGGATACTAAATACAGAAATTTGCCATGGTCTTAGTAACACTGACCATTTCATTGTTACATGGAAACTACTGGTTCTAAACAGAATGGCAATTTTGAAGGAATGTATGTGTGTTTATTTGAACACTCACAAAATCAAACCCAACTTGATAGATCTGAAAAGATCGAAACTTAGAAGACTGAAAAAACAAAATAAAAATAAAAAAAAAACATATTTTTGCACATAGGCAAGCCCCCTAAACAAATGTTTAGCAAGTCACACTGGACTGAAATGCTCGCATTGCTGCTGAAGTCTGTTGAAACCTCCATTTACTTATAGCTTCAGCTTCAGCTCTCCGCTTTTACTGTAAAATATTTGTTTTGCAATTGCAAACAGCTGCAATGTAGCATGCAGCTTCTAAGTGCAGAGCAAAGGATGAACTGTCCATCATTAATAATATACTACTATAATATTAAAATATTAAGGAGTTATCTGCTAGTGCCATCCACCCCTAAACAAATGTTTAGCAAGTCACACCGGACTGAAATGCTCGCATTGATTTTGAAGTCTGTCTAAACCTCTGTTCACTTATAGCTTCAGCTCTCAGCTTTTACTGTAAAAAAAAGTTTTTCAGTTGCAAACAGCTGCAATGTAGCATGCAGCTGGTAAAGTGCAGAGCAAAGGATGAACTGTCCATCATTTTGAATATAATCATAATATTATTTTAATATTATGGGACACTGGTGATTGGGAACATTTCAGTCTCTACTGCATTGCACGGTGTTAGTGAATATTGGCCTGACACATTTTTCGAACCACACAGGCAGAAACTTAATGCTGAAATCAGACTGTTAAGTTATGCCTCATAGCACTAGTCAGCCCAGGGGATAGGTACACCATTATTACAGAAAGGTAAACTTATGCAAAGGAACATAACAACCTGCCTGGACTTAGCGCTTCAACTCTACGACTTCAAGAGAAACAAACAGCTACAATGTTGCAAACAGCTGGAAAAAAGACCACACACAGATCTGAGGCTCATACGTTTAAGGAAAAATGCCATACAGTAAGGAAAAATGGCAATCAGCACAATTTCTATTTCTAGAGTATTACTTGCAGGTAGTTAGACCAAGACATCGGCAGATAAAAGTGATTTGAACTTACCAACACAGTTATTCAATTGGACAAAATGCTTTTTAGAATAAAATGGTAGGAAACAAGTGAAGGTTGTGTTAGTTTTCCCAAGGGAAGGAAAATAATTCTGGAAGAGGTTAGGTAGGGTCATATTTAAAGAGCTGTTGGTAGGGAAGGGGTGTGTATGCTGATGTCACACTGAGGGTGGTACTACCTATCCAGACTGAGAGCGGGACGCTCCTGAAGGTAAAATAATGAAATTGTAATAAAACGAATGGGAAAAGTGCAGAAAGAGAGACACAAATGCACTTTATTCCACTTACAATGTGCATTGGTAAAATAAAAAATGAACGTGTTCTGGAAGGTGCATCTTTGATACTCTCCCTTTAAATTTTATTTGGATCATTTCGTACAGAGAGCTGACAGATACGGAAATTAAGGTATTAAACAAAGGTTTATCTTTTATTCCTGCTCAAACTGCAGACTTACCTGAGACACTGATTGAAGACTTTTTGCTAGAAATGTGTCATTAAAACTTATGTATGATAATTCGAGCTCTAATTCTGATATTTTTATTTTTAAAAAACCTAGCACATATGTGCCCAATACCATCCAGTGCTAGATATGTTTATAAAACTATGTGAAGAAGATATCTATTGCCTTCTGAATAATCATAATAGAAGAAAAGGTTTTGTTAATTTAACTACAGCTGAGAAATGTGTGCTCACTGCTTTAGAATACAATACTAATACTGTTATTAGACCAGTTGATAAATGTGGACAAATAATAGTTATGGATAGGAAGTTCTACTTTGACAATATTACATGTATGTTGATGGATCCGCTTACTTATAAGTTAGTCGATGCAAATGTTATTCAGAGGATAGAAAATAAAGTAATTATATCCCTTTCAGATCGTTTAGATAATGATTTGTTAACTAAAGACTTGTTTAGTTATTTTGTAGTGGAACACCCTCGTGTACCTAGTTTTAATGGTCTTCCCAAAATTCACAAGGACCCAGTATGCCCCCCCCCCTTAGACCTATAGTTGCTGGAGGTTGTTGGCTTACTGAGCCGTTGCCCATCTGTTTAAACAAACAAATGAAGCCTATTCTATCTTCCTGTACCTCTGTTCTTATTGACAGTAAACAATTCTTACAAGACCTTTATAATTTTGCTTACCAGAACTGTGAACATAATTTAGGCTACTTTGTTACCCTTGATGTAGCATCATTGTTCACTTCTATACCCATGTTTGAAGGGATTCAAATTGTAAAACAGATAATGGTCATCAAAGGCAGTTATGATGTTAACACATAGATTTTATTTGTCTTTTACTTGAAATGGTCTTAGAGTACAATGTTTTTACTTTTAATGGCAATTACTACTATCAGACCTCTGGCATAGCTACATACCTCTCAACCTGGAAATATCAAAAATCTGAACATGGCGCATGAAAAATAGGTACAAATCTGTATGCTGATTAATGCAAAATTTGCATATATAATTACACAACTCCGCCTACTCCAATGGAATTGTGGGATACAATGTTTCAAACGCAGACCAGAACAGAGCCAAAATATAGCACTAGAGACTCCCTGTAACCATTCCAATGTCCCATTACCTGGCTATTTCACATCATTTATCATAAACACTAATGTGTGCATACTGCTTTACTACAATGATTATTTGGATTTGATTTTTTACATTTTATAGCACAATGCACAAACAGTAATAGATATCTGGCTGCTAAACAAAGCAATACTGTCTCACAATGAAAATAGATTCGGCATTAAAATTTCTCTGCCCTTGAAACTCTCATTCGCTGAAACAGCATTGAAACCCACAGATTACCTTTGGGCTGTATTCAGATCAGAAGCCCCTTGCACACAAAACAAGAAACATACATGCATTCTTTGATATACAAGGAATATAATAAAATCAGGAAGGTGTAATACAGCACACTTGTTAGACTTAAGTTGGAGAACATTTTAAATTTATTGTTTAAACATTTTTACAGTAGGCAATGAAACAAAATGCATGAACAAATAATGACAAAAATGCATGAACAAATAATGACAAAACTGCCTTATTCAGAACACTTCCATGATAATCTACTTATACACACCCTATATATATATATATATATATATATATATATATATATATATATATATATATATAAATCACAGTAGTGTAAACCATAGGCATGTTGCACAGCTTCTTGCACTTATTTTTAATTGGGGGGGGGGGGGCAAAAGGCAAAAAAACAGGGTCACATTTTGAACATTGCTTGAATATAATATCACCATGCATTTCACTGCCAAGTCTTGAACCAAGGTATCTCTACACTACAGTCAGAACAACGTACCACTAAACCAAATCAATAGTTTGCTGAAAGACAGGAAGACAAACTTAAATGGCTATCATTTAGTGAATTCAGTTCACACTCTCAACCTCTTAGCACAAATAAACAGAACAAAGCCAATAATGGGGGAATACAGCCCCAAAACATTTCAAATGCTGATCTTATAAACTTAAAACAAAACCTTTTATTCTAGCAATTTTCTACCATTTATTTTATGAAGAATATGAAGCTTGAAATTGAAATACAAAATACCATTACTCCGTTTAGCCAACAATGCAATGTCTGTTACCATGAGCCACTCTGAATGCATGTTTTCATGTACCCACGCCTTGTTGAGGTCGCACTCGCACATTCTCTCAGATGGTACTCGTTAGATGAGAATGGTCTTATTTCCCTCTTATGGTGCTGCCTTCACAAGAACATAAGCTGCCATTTTAACTAAAATTATCTTGGGCACAGTCAGTGCTAAAGCTATTGTTTTGAAGACCTGGCTGAAAATTACATGCCTTTTTTCACAAGGACTGCTTCTGGCAGGGTTTCAAGACATAAGACACACACACACACACACACACACACACACACACACACACACACACACACACTTTCTTCCTTACCTGTTTCCCCCGCATAGCGAAGCAAAGTCCCTCTCTTGGCAGCATATTCAGCAGTCCCTCTCTCGGCAGCTTAAAGCAAAGCAAAAGAAGCAGTTCTACGTCCGTCTCTCAGCAGCATTTTCAAGGCAAAGCACTTCCCGGCAGTAAAGTCCCTCTCTCGGCAGCATATCCACTTATCCAGCAGTCCCTCATCCCTCTCTAGGCAGCATAAGCAATGCTTCTTCCCTCGAAACAAGTCAGCAGTTCTGAGTCCCTCTCTCAGCACTCGGTAGCATTTTCAAAACACACATGAGTTCCCGCCTGCACGCAGCCAGCTGGAAATGATGACATGAGCTCCTTGAGCTCAATTCCGACTGGCTGGTAGTGCTGTCAGAGCTGACGTCATTGCGCACGTGATGACGTCAGCTCCGACAGCGCAAAATTTCAAAAAAAAAAAAAAAAACAGCAGCAAAGAAATCGGAAATGAAGGGGTGCCACTCGGGAATCGTGGCACCCCTTCATTTGGACCCCAAAACTCGGTAAAAACTGAGTAATTCGGGACGGTTGGGAGGTCTACATAGCTATGGGCACATCATGTTCCAATAGCTACACCAACTTGGTCATGGTAGCGTGGGAAGAGAAAGCGATATTTGATTCTAGTGGATACAGCCAGTATGTAGCCTTCTATACTAAGTTGTATAGGAAAGAATGCTACCGACCCACATTTTTACATCGTACGAGTATGCACACATGACACATATTTAATAATGTGCTTAAGGGTCACAGTCTGAGAACTAGTCGATTACTTAGTAGGGTTGAGGATTTTAATAATGGACTGAAACAGATCAGAATTGAATTTTTATCTAGGGGATACTGTAATTCTGAAGTAGATAATGCACAGAATACAGTGGGACAATTAAGAGATACTTCAGGGAGACCATATTCTCCCTACCTGACACAAGATGTCCAATAAAGGTTACTCCAGATAGTAGAATTTATTTTGGATTGACCTATTCCACTGATGAGAAGAGTATTAGGGATATTATATATAAACACTGGTACATATTAAGTACAGATCATGCTAGATCTAGATTAGTGGGAAACAAGCCCAACTTTGGATACAGGAATAAGAAATCACTACATCACAAATTGTGCTATCCCAAAAATAAGGATGAATTGGACAAGAAAATTATGATAGGAGGGACAAGAAAATGTAGTGCATGTTCTTTTTGCATGCGTATAGACGAATCACCCACATTTGTACATCCACAAGGCCAAAGAGAGTTTGACAACTTGCCCCTGGCTGACTGCAACACTAAGAATTTAGTATACTTAGCAAGATGCACTAATTGTCACTCATTTCACATAGGCAAAACTAACAGACGCCTATGTGAAAGAATGCATGATCATTTATATTGTGCACGTAGAGGGATGAATTATAGTGCAGTCACTAATCACATTAATACATATGGAGAAAGACATATTTTAAGTTTCTAGTGTTAGAAATTATACACATAAATGCTAGGAGGGGTGATATAGTAAATGTTTCCTATCAAGCAGAACTTAGATGGATTTTTATGTTAAGAGCGCATTATGGTCTAGGATTAAATGACCACATTTCTTTCTATACAGCCTACTTTAAAAGCTAAACCATTGAGGAAATAATACATTACGTTTGTGTCTATATATTGGTTTTTGGCTCTGTTTTATTATGTTTTATTTAAAAGTGATAAGCAGTGTTTTTTAACTATTGAACATATTAATTTGAGACTTGCCTATTCTGTTTTTGTTTGTGTCTATGTAGTGAAATGTAGGTTTTAGCTATGCGTTTAAACATGACATATAGTTAATCCTAATTAGAGGGCACACCTTTTAGTGAGTTGGCTAGCAACTATGAATGAACTTGTTGTTGATTGGATACACACTTTATTGGTTGTGTTATTTTAACTAAAGTTTTTTACCATTGTTATTGTGATCTGAAGAACCAACTTGCGAAAGCGCTTATCACTATTCTCTGGTTCTTTATTAAAGTGTTTTATATCTCTGCTGAGTACGTTTTTACTCTGTTGGACTGTTACTAGAATGTACTTAGTGTGTAATTCTGGTAGTTAAGGGTCAACAGCAGACTGGAACAAATGGTCACCTACTGGCTCACACTTGAAATGCTACAGCACCAGTGAATAGTCTATTGAGAAAAAAACACATATTAATCTATAATCTATAAGAAAAAATCTTTAAATGTGGAAAAAGACTAAAAAATAAAAACAAGTAAAATTTGCATGTATATCTATAAGCATTAAAGGATATGGGCATATGTATTTCTTTTACTTTTATGTGCTGTCTCAAGAGTGAAGGATAGGAACATATGTTGTGCCTTGTACATGCATGTTGTGCTGTTTAATATACACAACAGTTTCTGCAAATCTGAGTATATGAAGTTCTATATCACCTCTTGCATTACTTTTGTATGTTGAAAATTCTCATTAATTCCTAATCATTGATCAGTACAGCCATGAATGTGCATTTTACCCATTGAAAAAAAGTAGCCTTTCAGGCATTTTATGACCTGACTGCTGCTGCTACTCTAGAAAGCACATCAGTAATGCAAGGCTTTTAAAACATTAGTACACAGAGTTTTTTTGCTTCTTTCATTTCATATTTCATTCTGTTACGATTATGAATCCTGGCCATCTACAACACTTTTATGATATGGCGTCTACCTATGGAAAGCATCTAAGTCAGGCAAACAGTAGTGGAAACCATACTTCTCTTTCTTTCATGTTTTACTGTATTCTGATTTTTGAATACTAGCCTGATGTAGTGACTTTCTGACCTGCTGGTAATGCCATAGAAAGCAAGTGTGTGACAGAAGGTTGGAGCATTAGGAGACACACTCTTCTGTTCCTTTTTTCAGCTTCGAGTTTGATATGTGCTGATTTCTGAATATTACTAGACAAATGCACTGTATTTTATGAATGGGCTGCTTGTACATCTGTAGAGGCATGAGTGATGCAAAATCTAAAAATTAGTATACACTGATGTCCCTTTTCCCTGGCACAACTTTCTTTACTTTAAATATTTGCCAGGAGTTGGGGGTAGAGTTCCCCAATCCAATGTAAGTTGGAGAGAAATATAAATCCAAAGATTAGTTTATCATGGGAGCCAGTGGCGGCTGGTGACTTCAAATCAAAGCGGGGCTGCAAGAGACAGATGAATGGGTGGGGCCAATGGGAAAGGGTGTGACTATCTAGAAAGAGGTAGAGCTATGCTCAAAACCACAAAAACTGGGACTTTAATTAAATAACACTACCCTGGGTGCCAAACCATCATTATGAGAGTCCATTCAAGACAAAATGAAGTGTAGAAGAAAAAAAATATTTCAATACATTGGCTACATGACAGCTTACGTAATATCTATATGGAAACAAAAAGGTTGCAAGGCATGAAAAAATAAATTACTTTTTAAATACATTACTGGAATGCCAGTTAAAATCAATTATAAAAAAACAAGCAGAACTCAACTCAAACCACTTCTCCTTGCACTGCAGTTCTAATTATAATTTATATTCAGCTTTATAAAAGTATGAAGTAACATGCTGAAAGTAGTAATCTCTGGGATGCCCCCACTTGTAAAAATGTTTCTCATCCAAAAAAGACCTGCTGCCTGTCAACAACTATCTACTTGTTTCATGGGGAAAACATGATCTAAGTAAAAAATTAACAGCAAACAAGAAACAAGGTCAAGATAAATTGGTTTACTATCAAATTTTCGAATGTAACTCCATCGACTGAACTTTTGTCGAACACGGAAAATCAAAAATGGTAATGTCGAACTCCAAATGCCAACCTAGGAACGGGTTTTAACATGGGTCAAGATAGCTGTTCACTGCTATTGCCAAACTACAAACCTCTCCCCTATCTCGACCCATGTTAAAACCCGTTTCTAGGTTGACTTTTGGAGTTTGACATTACCATTTTCAATTTTCCGTGTTCGACAAAAGTGCAGTCGACGAAGTTACATTCGAAAATGTGATAGTAAACCGATAAATTGCTTAAAGGATTACTGCACAGGTTATGGACCACACATGATAGATTGGCCTTCAGTTTAGTTTACTGGTAAAGCCTGCAAAGATGACTGCAAGTCTCCAACAAATGTAGTGAGCTTTTGAAAATATTGTAGTCCTGTCCTTTATTACAAATACTGTCATATGCATTTCAATACATAAGGCTTATATGTTATCTAGTTATGTAAATATTCTCTGCATGGTAACAACAAAAAGACTTTCAATGCTGGTAATACTTTAACAGTATGCTTATTAAATCTTACTTGCATCTTACAATCTCAGACAAGCTTACCTGATGGTCATTAAAGCCTTGCTACTTAAACACAGAGCAACAGGCAGTGCAACAACATGCGTTTTCTGAATAATAATAAGCATAAATCAACAGTATAAAAATATGACAGAAAACCAGAACATCCTGCAAAATCAAGGACAGATGAAAAGTTATTGTAGTATTTGTGTTTACCTGGGATGGGGGGGGTACTCTGCACACTTACACTGCATAACTGCTCCTTGCCTTGCTTGGACACATCCAGAGTCACTACATGGGGGAGTGGGTTGCAACAAGCATGTCACAATTTGAAATGTCTCTGGTGGACTGTGATGGCCCTGACACATTTGTCATACCTCTCAACTTCAGAGCAAGAAATCTGAACAAAGCCATAAATAGAAGTGGGACAAAGGCCCAAAAATAAGGACAATTTTTAAATATTGCTCTTATAAACTTAGAAATATAATAGAATAGTAGGTCTTGCATTAGTATGCATTTTCTGAAGGGTATGAAATCTGAAACTCAAATGTTTATCATTATTTTCTAACTTCAAGTCTTTAATGATTTGCCACTAGTTTGCCAGAAACCCACAATTTTATGAAAAATCAGACCAAAAATGTGATGCAAAAATTTAAAACAGCCACACAATACAGCTGGGAACCTGTCAAAGAAGGGACACTTTTTAATATTAGTACTGTTAAGTTGAGCAGCTGACAAAATAAGAGATCTACATGCATTTCTGAAATAAAAGTAATCTATAACTCTGATCATTACAATTATTTCTTAATTGTAAACCCTCCTCATTTTCTTCCAAAATTGTGGAGGGATTATTAGGGGGACAGTAACATTTTGAGCCAAAGTTGGGGACAGTTGAGAGGTTTGGATATACCTAATTCTTTAAAGTGATTTATATGCAGATACTTCTCAACCTCTTAATGCAGGAAATCTAGACAAGGCCAAATATATTGGGGGAACGTATAGACAGTACTAAAAATTGCTGTTTTATAAACTTAGTTGATAGAATAACAAGAATTGCTTTAGCATGCATTTTTCTGAAGGGTATTAAGTCTGAAACTCAATGTCTGTCATTATTTAGTGACTTCATTCCTAAATGATCTGCCAGAAAACCACACATTTTATTTATGAGGAACAAACCAAAAATAAGAAGCAAAAATCTATTCATTCTGTGAAAATCTGGACAGTTGAGAGGTATAGTTCAGCTGGGGCTGTCTGAGTTTGCTGCCCTTTCCCACTCACAAAATCATGGTCGAATGGGGCCTCCCTCCTGCAGCCATTCCAATGTCCCATTATTTGGCTATTTCACACCATTTACCATAAACACTGTAATATGCATACTGCTTTACTTCTATGATAATTTGAATTTAATTTAAACGTTTTATTTTACATTTTACAGCACAAACACTAATAGACATCTGCTAAACAAAGCAATGCAGTCTCACAGTGAAAATAGACTTAGCATTAAAACTTCTCTGCCCTTGAAACTCACATTCATTGAAACAGCATTGAAACTCACATTCAAAGAAAATACATCTGGCCAGTGGCAGATAAAGATTAACTTTGGGCTGTTTTCAAATCATAGGCCCCTTGCACATGAAACATACATGTGCTCTTTGATACACCTTCCTGACAGTATTAAATTATATTCCTTGTATAATACAGTACAGTTGTTAGAGGGTGTTTTAAATTTATTGTTTTGAACATTTTTTCCAGTAAACAATGAAACAAAATGCATGCACCGATAATGACAAAACTGCCCAATTCAGAACATTTCCATCATAAAAGTCTACTCAAACTTCTACAATCCACCAGTATCAGTAAATATGCACAATCTCTGCAGAAATAAAAGTAATCTAAATAATTCCACATTAAAGAAATCTGTAACTAATGAAGAGGTTGCTGCTAGCAAACAACTTTATATTTCATTGTTTCATCTACAAATAAAGTGCCTGTTGCCCTTGAGGAATACATTGCCCATGTTACATTAAAAAAATGATAAGCTAGTAATATTGCAATAGGGAATGGATGGTAAACTGACAACAGGTTCATAGTTACTAGGTATCTCTGCCGAAGGGGACATTGTCAGGACTGCAGCATCCACCCCTTTTAAAGTACAACACAGTAACTGCGGTGGTGGTGCTGCGGTAGCGTTGTCACCTCACAGTAAGACGTTGTCCTGTTCGATTCTCAGCTAGAGCATCTTTTGTGTGGAGACATGCATGAATGGGCGTACCTTCGTTGAAGGTTTTGTGTCAGGGCCAGCAACTCGGCATATAAAAATCTACTGCCAATCATTAGCAGACCAGAGTTCCGCTGTGGTGACCCCTAACCGGGAAAAGCTGAAAGACACAACAGCAACAACAGTACAGTATCAGCAATGCCTCTACATACTGTAAGAGTAGAACCCACAGCATTCTGGCTTTGAAAGCAAGTATACTACCTGTTGTGCTATTAACAATGCAAGCCAACTCACCATAAGCAGCACTACACTTCTCTTCCCCTGAAGCTCTTGGCTCCTTGTAAAATCCACTTGACACAACTCTATCTCTCAATGTTGCAGCACAAGAGCATAAGAAATCTGGAAAAAGACAAAATTTATTGTGGGGGGGGGGGGGCAAAAGCTCAAAAACCAGGGACATATTTTAAACATTGCTTGTATAACTTTGGAAAGTTGCTAGAATAAAATGCTGTGCTACCACCATGCATTTCACTGCCGAGACTTGAACCCAGGATCCTATGCACTACAGCTAGAGCAACATACCACTGTGCCATATCAGCTGTGTATTGAAAGACAGGAAGACTGAAACTTAAATGGCTATCATTTAGTGAATTCAGTCCTCACAATAGCTCTCAAGCTCTTAGCAAAAAACACCCAGGCAAAGCCAATAATGGGGGAATACAGCTCCCAAACATATTCAGTGAATTCAGTTCTCATCATAGCTCTCAACCTCTTAGCACAAAACACCTAGACAAAGCCAATAATGAGGGAATACAGCCCCCAAACATATTCAGTAAATTTAGTTCTCACCATAGCTCTCAACCTCTTAGTAGAAAAAAAACTGCACAAAGCCAATAATGGGGGAATACAGCCCCAAAAATAGGAACAAAATTCAAATATTGATCTTATACACTTAGAAAATTGCTAGAATAAAATGTTTTGTTACCATGTACTTTCTGAAGAATATGAAGTCTGAAATTTAAATGCCTGAAAGCCACAGATTTTATGATGAAAAGAACAAAACTATGAGGCAAAAATTTGAATGCTTTATACAAGTGGTGGTGGGTAGGGGATTCAGGTATATACTACATGTACCAAATGTTGTGAGTTTGAACCTGTGTTTCTCTCTAGCCACCAGTTATAGGTAACTGGGGCATTTCACACACATGACTAATGATGCAACTCAAACATTCTGTACAGCACATGCATCTATAAACTCTTTTAAGTTCCTCAACAGGGAATCACTTTATTTCATAATGAGCCTGATTAATCTACCTGATTTGTATAATGCCTTGTTTTCTCAACATACTGTAGTTGCAGAATCTGTATATACCATTACCAATGTTTTTATTTATATAATAAAGAGTAAAATAGTAGATTACTATGGATTTTACACCTAACATAGAGCCATTGCTGTTTGTTGAAAATGGTCCCCAGGCAACCTGCCACAGTACTCTCTTTTAAATAGTGATAATTGCTGTTTGCTTACTTTTCTGATACTGTTATTTTGTTTGTAAATGCCATTGCTGATAATGCATTGTTTATTCATCTTGCAATGCATCAACAGCTCTTTTCCAAATACTGCAGTGAGTCACAGAGCTCTTCTAGCTGTGTTGCTATCAGCTTATTTTTATTAAGGAAGAGTGCATTCATGTGCATGAGTGTGTGTGTGTGTGTGTGTGTGTGTGTGTGTGTGTGTGTGTGTGTGTGTGTGTGTGTGTGTGTGTGTGTGTGTGTGTGTGTGTGTGAATATAAGTGCATGTGCACATGCAAGTGACTCATTTTACCACAATTACTTTATTACAACAATAACTCATAATGGGGTCAGCAGTAGTTTCTCAATACCTTAAAGCAGCCAAACAGCGCCATTTCTCAATACCTTAAAGCAGCCAAACAACTCCATTTTTCAATACCTTAAAGCAACCAAACATCTCCGTTTCTCAATACCTTAAAGCAGCCTGTTCCTCCATAATCTCCATTTCAACCTTTCCTCCATAAAGCAGCACAGCCTGTTCCTCCTCCATAAAGCTAGTAGTTCCATTTCTGGTGCTGGCTGGACTGCCAAGCACGCATGCATTCCCAGACTGCAGACCTTGCAGTCCGATCTCCTTCTAGTCTATGTGGCTGTAATCACATGGACTTCTGGGGCATTTGTGAGACTGCTGCCTGCTTTCGAATCCAGACTGGTTAAACAGCAGTCCGGATTCAAGTGTCAACTCACACATGCGTGAGTTTTGGGGAGTTTTTTTATGCTTGGTTTTCAGCTGGGGGGGGGGCTGCAGTCCTGCAGTCCAATAGGATGAGCTGCCACTAATGGGAGCTGTGGATTTACAGGATATTTAAAAGTAAAATGACACTGTGTGTGGGAATGAAAGTGACATGCCTAAGTGGGCAAGACTTCTATCAGCTTAACTCAAACCCTAATTTTAAACACTGGGATTGTCCCTTTACAGTAGTAAAATAACTTCAGATAACACCGTTCAGCAGAGAATAATATTCTGTTTTTTGCAGAGAACACACATACTTGGGAGACCAGGCAATCAAGGGCCTGTCTCTTCAAACCATGAAAAGCTTGATTCTTTTATATTATTTTTGACTAAATGCAACAATACAGTAACTATTATGATATAGCCACTGACCAATTAGAAATAAACTTCTTTACATTATTTTTTGCAAACCAAGGATCATGATTGTCTGTCTGTATCTTTCCATATTGGATACAGGTTCAAATTCCATAACAGAACGTTTGACACTGGCCATGCTAGCACTTTCTGTTGTCAGGAAACAAATCTTCAGAAGCAGACTAAAGCTGTTAGGAGTCCATTTTGAAATGAGATGTACTACAAAACAGAATATTCAGCAAACATTTTTCCCTTTTGTTACACTTCTTCCTTCACAGAACATAGGGAAATGGCTCTGTTGGCATGACCAAATTTTCCCCAGTTGGTATGAATACCATCTCAGGACTCTCTTGAAAACAGAACACAGGCTTAGTACAAATAATCTCATCTACATAACATAAAATACAGTTGTGACATTCTTCTGTCTAAGTGTGGTTTGGCTGAATGCAGCTGAATTAGTTTATTCATGTAGCATCTGGATTACTGTTGGGATCTTAATCTTCTGCTGGAGGCTCTGCATGGTCCCTATGACCCTAGTAATGTGTTGGCGCTATGTGGTCCAAGGTTTGATTGCCTCAGCTTTGTGCTCCTGATAAGGTTCCCCTTGGTAATTTGGTCTGTTGAGAGACAGATAAATGGTAATGCAACATGTGACTCTTGTGATGGTTCATTTAAAAAATAAGTGCCAGGTTCAATGGCTAATGGGGATTAAGCTCTAACTATTAACCAAGCAACATGATTTAATAATCAGCTTGAGTGTTTGTTGATGCCAGTGTGGTGAGGAGTGGTATGCCTACCCTTTGGGGGAAGCTGGAGGGTTGACCAGGCTCACCCATTGCCATGATCCCTCAGACAAGGAGCGGCAATATAAATGGTGGCCCTTGGGTATGCATGTGGTGCACCAAACCACACATTTGTAGCCTTCAATAGCAAGCAGGTGCACTGGGGTGTGGCCTTACATAAGGAAGATGTGGTGGCCCCCTGCAGTTTTGGAAGTCACATTTCCCCCAGGTAGGTAAGGTAGAGACATAGAAACATCCTTCTGGCAGGGATACAAGGTAGGGCCCAAGAAGTCTTCATGGCTGCCTAAATTATGGCTGTCATCTCCTTTCTTCTAAGAGATTCCACCACAAGGTAACAAATGTGCTGAAGTCTGGTGGGGGAGGTTTGATGGTTAATAGGCACTGGAGCAAAAAGTATCAAGAAAAAAAAAGAAAATAAAAAAAAATAATGATTAAGAGATTAAGGATATGAGGGGTCTATATTAGAATACCGAACTTTGAAAATTTTGAGTGTTCTAATATCGACCTGTTTTCAGCGAATGCTGAAAATATCAAAGAAACAGAAAACCGAATTTTTTCCTAGGGAAAGAATTCAGTTGTCCGTTTCTGTTGCTTCGGTATTTTAAGCGCTGTGGTGGAAAGTTAAGGGTCGGGTTCAAGTAAGCGTGCGATTGTGTGGACGTGAGAGCTAGGGCAGGTTAGGTGAGTTAGGGTTAGGGCACGGGTCAGGTAAGTGTGCGATTGTGTGGACGTGAGGGTTAGGACGGGGTAGGTGAGTTAGGATCTACATTTTTCCACTCACCCTCCATTTAAATAATGGTTCCAATTGTTTAATTAGTTAATTAGTTTTGAAATCCTATAGGCTGGCCATAAATTAATAGAAATTTTAACTCTTTCTTGCATGAAACCTTTCCAAAAAAGAGGTTGTTAAAAAAGTTATAAAAAGATACATTGTTTAAAACTCATCCAAAATTGTACAATAGGAAAAACTGGACTTCCATCAGAAACTTGTTTTGTTAAAAAACAGTAGAAAAAATATTGTACACAATCTTGTAAATGAGATATGTCAATCTTAAATAGGTATAAAGTTTATAATACTTATAAAATACTGAGCTAAAGGTTCATTGTTGTTCCATTAAGTGTTCATATTAAAAAATCTTATTAGAAAATTCTTATTAAAAAATGTTATTACACAAGTTCATTTTAAAAAATTAAAAAAATATGTAGTATATAAATATTCTAATAAAATAATATATTGTAAATACATATATTATACCATAAAATAGAATAACATGAGGTAAAATGAAATAAAATGTTATGTAAGATAAAATGAAATAAAATGTTGTATAAGACAAAATGGTGACCTTAGTGGTGCCTCTTGGGGTCCTCTGACAAGATCTTGAGTGCAGGGTTGATGGATATGTGGTAATTTAGTCCATTATTCCCACATGCATCCAGTCTTAACTGCCAGATCATTTCCCTAAATTCAATTTTAGTTTCCCAGTCCCCTCCTCTCTCATGCTTAACCACTTCTTCCAATATCCAAAATTTAAAATCAGCCTCCTTACACGTTCTGGTGTGTCTAAAGAGTGCATTTGTGTCATTCATCTTAGTGATGTCTCTATTATGTTCATATATGCGGGCCCTTAAATTACATTCGGTTTTTCCAATATAATATTTCCAAAACTTCTTACAATAACACAAATACACCACCCCCTTTGTGTAACAACTATAATATTTATTTCCCATCAACCGCCTATTTAGAGTGGGAAGGTCAAAATCTTTAGTCCCTATTATAAATGAACATTGTTCACATCTACCACATTTGAATGTGCCATATTTAGTGCATGTTCCCCCTTTCACTTTTGTGTTGTTTTTCTTTTTCTCAAATATAATTTTTAAGTTCTTATTTTTCCTAAAAGTGTATCTAGGTGTTTGCTTAAACATATCTACTTTGGTGGGCATTCTACTGAATATTCCCCAGATCTCATTTATGCATCTCTTTATCCACCCCACACCATTAAAGTGTGTCAGAGTTAAATGGGGCAGGCTCTTTTCTTTATCTTTGTTGTTACTATTTATTTCATCTACTTCGACACCCCCAGCATTGGTCAGTAATGGTTTATATAGCGTATCCCATTTATTCAGTACAAACTCCTTGTTTTTCACAATCATTTGGTCTGGGTATCCTCTCTCCTTAAACATGTTTTGGAGGATCTCCATTTCCTGTATTAGGTCAATTCTATCAGATGTCATCCTGGCCGCTCTAGTCATTTGACCTTTTATTATGTTCACTTTAGAATGGTAGGGGTGGTCGTCAGAAATGTAGATAGGAATTAGAAAAACAATCCTTCCTATATATTCTAGATTTATATTTGTTTTTAATATGATCCTTTATTATTTTTACATCTAGGTAATGTGTTTCATCTGTATTTATTTTGAATGTAAATTTAAGGAATTCTGTACTATTATTCTTATAGTCAATGAACTCTGTTATTTTTTCTTTGCTTCCATCCCATAGAATGAAAATATCGTCCAAAAATCTATAATACCCGCTGATAAATTTGTAAACAATCGAGTTGAAAATAAATTGTCTTTCCCAAAATAACATAATAATATTTGCGTAAATGGGTGCACAGGCTGACACCATAGCCACACCATCTATCTGATGGTATATGTCACCTTGAAAATAAATATAATTATATTTCAGCACAAGTTCCATATTCTCTAAAACCAATTTAAAATCATCCGGTGTTAACATTTTCATTTCCACTAACATTTTTTCAAACTAATCAAGCCCTGTATTGTGTGGAATAACTGAAAATAAATCTTTTACATCAACAGTCACAAAAATTGTGCTTTCCTTGTAGGGTTTGGACCCAATCTTGGTAAGGAAGTCCCAAGAATCAATTAAATTGTGGGGGTATTTTTTGTAAAATTCCTTTAGTTTAAAATCTATGAAAATTACCAGAGGTTGTGTCTTGGATACTTGTGAGGATACTATAGGTCTTAGGGGAGGGTTTTCCCTGTCTTTGTGTATTTTTGGTATACCAAAAATAACTGGAATAACTGGTTTTGATACTTTCAGAAAATTGTACAGTTCTTTGTCTATAAGTCCTTGTAGTAAGTTGTCTTCCAAAATCATATCTATTTTCCTGTATGAGATGTTTACCTCATTTCTAGATACTAATGTGTACCGGTTATCTTTGTCTAATATATCACATATTATCTTGGTATAGTCCCATGTGTCCATTAGGACTAGCCCCCCCCCCCCCTTATCTGGCTTCATAATCCGTAAATTAACGTTGTCCCTTAGTTCTTCTAAAATGTGTGTTTCCTCTTTAGTTAAATTATCTATTGTTGTTACTTGCTTGTTGTACCCATCTCTTATTGTACCTGTAACACATTTTTCAAAATTTAAAATATCATGATGTAAGGGAGGGTTAAAAGTACTAGCTTTATTAAGACTACTTCTGTTGCTATTGTTATTCCTTTCCTGGAACATATGAAATAAATTCAATTTTCTTGTAAAAAGTTTAATGTCTAATAAAATCTCATCTATACTCAGTTTTTTTAACAGGGACAAATGTAAAACCTTTTGTAAAAAGATTAAAGTGTTCTTGTTTTATCTCTACATCTGTGTAGTTGTAAATAAAAAAGTTATCCTGTGAGTAAATACCCAACCTGGGTCCATTGTTTCTATCAGTGTCATTTGAGTCATTGTCTGATATGTTTGCATGATACAGTGGGGAGAGATTCATCACTGACTCTCCCTGCTCCCCCTCCTTCTCTGTGGTGGAATATAATAGTTCCTCCTTACACGTTCTGGTGTGTCTAAAGAGTGCATTTGTGTCATTCATCTTAGTGATGTCTCTATTATGTTCATATATGCGGCCCCTTAAATTACGTTCGGTTTTTCCAATATAATATTTCCAACACTTCTTACAATTCTTACTAGTTACTGATTTTTGGCGTTATTCTGGTATGGAGGATTCCCCGTTGGAATGGAGAGCAGTTCCTTATTAACGGAGTTGATTAAACTGATTCCGAGCTACTCACAGAGCAACAATAACGGAATAGAAACTACAAATGACACCCCTTGTGCGCAAAGTACACCTAGGCACCTGGGGGACTGTAATCAGGTTACACCGACTTGCGACAACGAAGCAGGTTGCACAGGAAAGAGTGGAGAACACTTCCAGTCCAGCAATGAGCGTTCTGAGGGCGCGAACGCTAATGCTCGTAGCAGTGGAGATAGGAGACAGAAAGAGAACTTTGGGGGACATTATTTGAACATGGACTTTTCCAAATGGTTGGAAAATTCATTTGGGACTTACAAACCAAGCGAGGAGCAAACGCAAAACATAAACCTTGGATACAAGGACAAATGTAAGACTTTAAAACAGCTTTTAACTAAATTTAAAAGTTTAGCGTTGGACAATTGGTATCTTAACAGATGTATCGATAACAAGATAGTACCAAAGAGACTTAGAATTAATAAGTTCCCTAACAACACTGTTTTTGACTCTGAATGTTTTAAAACCATTGTTAATATATTAAATGATTGTGGGCTGGCCATTTTAAAGGCAATGATTAAAAACAATGAGTTATTGTAAGAAGTGTTGGAAATATTATATTGGAAAAACCGAACATAATTTAAGGGCCCGCATATATGAACATAATAGAGGCATCACTAAGATGAATGACACAAATGCACTCTTTAGACACACCAGAACGTGTAAGGAGGCTGATTTTAAATTTTGGATATTGGAAGAAGTGGTTAAGCATGAGAGAGGAGGGGACTGGGAAACTAAAATTGAATTTAGGGAAATGATCTGGCAGTTAAGACTGGATACATGTGGGAATAATGGACTAAATGACCACATATCCATCAACCCTGCACTCAAGATCTTGTCAGAGGACCCCAAGAGGCACCACTAAGGTCATCATTTTGTCTTATACAACATTTTATTTAATTTTATCTTACATCACATTTTATTTCATTTTACCTCATGTTATTCTATTTTATGGTATAATATATGTATTTACAATATATTATTTTATTAGAATATTTATATACTACATAATTTTTTATTTTTTAAAATGAACTTGTGTAATAACATTTTTTTAATAAGAATTTTCTAATAAGATTTTTTAATATGAACACTTAAAGGAACAACAATGAACCTTTAGCTCAGAATTTTATAAGTATTATAAACTTTATACCTATTTAAGGTTGACATATCTCATTTACAAGATTGTGTACAATATTTTTTCTACTGTTTTTTAACAAAACAAGTTTCTGATGGAAGTCCAGTTTTTCCTATTGTACTGTTTTGGATGAGTTTTAAACAATGTATCTTTTTATAACTTTTTTAACAACCTTTTTTTGGAAAGGTTTCATGCAAGAAAGAGTTAAAATTTGTATTAATTTATGGCCAGCCTATAGGATTTCAAAACTAATTAACTAATTAAACAATTGGAACCATTATTTAAACTGAGGGTGAGTAGAAAAATGTAGATTCTGATGAGGTCTCCGTGGAGGAGATGAAAGCGCTCAATCTGGTTGCTTTTTACTGTCTTTTATTGTTTTTTCATTAAAATTTGTAATTTTTGCTGAACTGCGGTGGATTATTGAAGGAATTACATTTCTACTACGGAGGAAAGCCTTTATTGATACTGGACTGCACATTGGAGTTTTTGATTTGTGGTTTTGTGTGATTTTGGGTTACTAGTAGGTGAGTTAGGGTTAGTGCGCGGGTGAGGTGACTGTGCAATAGTGACAGACCTTAGGGTTAGGGTTTGGGTTAAGGTAAGTGGATAGTTAGTGGTGTATGTATAGTTTAGTGTAGGGTTAAGTGTAAGAGTTTAGGTGTATGTGTGTGGATCGCTGTTTGTTTGGTGTGCTCGTGCTGTGTGTATGTGTTTTGGAACAGCAATTTTTTTCCCTAGGAAAAAATTCACTGTTCTGTATGTTCGATGTTTTAAATTTTCGATTAATAGGGTTTGATATTAGAACACTCGAAATTTTGAAAGTTTGGTGTTCTAATATAGACCCGGATATGAAGACTAACATCTGGAACTAAGTATGGTGGTGATGTCTACTGGTGAATGGATGGTGTCTTGATGACCCATACAGTCTAGTCAGCTTCAGCTGGAAAAGGTGTAACTGCGGAAGCTTATCACCCAAAAGGCAATTGGATTGGGTGTGATGCTAGTATAATGACAGGTCAAAATAAGGCAAATTATGCCAGACTATATGGATAGAAACTGGCTTTTCAGATGTGGATTGCTACTCCACCGGTTGAAAAGGATCTAGAGCTTGTGCAGGGGGTTGAACATGTCTGCTGCTGCCACATATATTTGTTTTTACCTCTGTACCCAGAGGTGGTTCTGTAACCAGAGTTCTTGACCAGCAGTGGTCTCATTTTTACTTTAGAGTTGCCTTCTGGGAGGGTTCCCAAGTGGGTGTCAGGATGCTGTCAAGCTCCTGGTAAGGTACTGCGTAGTGGGAGTTTGTGTTTGTAAATGAGATGATCATCCCAGTGATGCTAAGAGCCAGAGAAAGGAAAACTCTAATCTTTTGTTTATGTTTATATGCCTAACACCTGTTCAGAATATTCATCATTCTTTAAATCGGTGGGTGTGCTGTTTGATGAAGTACTCACTTGTGACTGTGTATGTCTACTGGAAGACTTCAGCAGTTAGTGGAGGAGGACAGAGAGACCTCAAAGGGCCTGACTGAGAGGAATGGCTCACCTGATTTAAAGTGAATGGCAAATTTTTATTGGACATCTGCTCTTGTCTTAGTTTATTCCTAACAAGTGCAATGTTCAGCCACAAGACACTTGGTACTACAGCATCATGGACCAAAAATTGATGATCGACCCTGTAGTCACGTCCTCAGACTTCAGGTTGTATGTTCTGTACACTCAGGTAGAGACGTGCTGAGGAGTTAATTGAATTATTTTATTTTTATTTAGTTATTTTACATTTGTTTACCGGGAGAGTCTGACTGGGCATAAAACCCTTTTTCAGTGGAGGCCTGGGGAGAAAAGCTCCATTGTTAGTAAACTATTTTGTTAGTAGAAAGAAAATTGTTTAATACAATAAATAAAAAAATAGTAACAGACATTCATAACGGTAAAAAGACTAGAATGCAATAAATTGGTCAAGTGGGAGACAAGACCGATAATCATGTATAACAATGTAGCAGGTAGTGACATTGTATACAATAAGAGTGCAATTATGATACTTAGTCTTATATACAGGTAACATAGCAAACTGAAGACTTAAAATCTGATAGATATTAACAGTGATAAAGAAAAAAAAACAACATAAGGTAGTCATATGACGTAAATTCAATGCTTATTACATATGCAATAAAAATTTTAAAATCATCCAGTTCCATGGTTTGGGCTACCCATGCCCAGTACATGTACACGTCCAGGAATTGGGGAGGTGGGCTTTAATGTGATGCTTGAAGTTTTTTAAACTAGTTATAGTTCTAATTTCAAGTGGTAAGGCAATCCACAGTTTAGCAATGTAGTAGGAGTACAGAGAGTCACCTGAGCTATTTTTACTCCTGGTTACTTCAATTAGACCTTTATTAGTGAATCTTAGTGGGTGGGTAGTTATATGGGGATTGAGGAAGCCTTGTAGAGCTGGTGTTTTACTGGGTTTATAGTACATTTGGTGGGGGGTAGAGAGTTGTGTCAGAATGAGTTGGTGGGGTAGTTCTAACCAAGATAGTTGTCTTACCAGAATACCATCTGGTGTTGACCAAACTAAGAAAAAAAACGGACTATAATTCCATAACTCGAACGTTGCTTTATTGAACGAACCACAGGATAGCAACCAATATTAAAATAGAAGAAAATGTAAAAACTAGAGTTTTACTAAGCGCTTTCACCCGTAAAATACCAAGGCTTCTAAGACCCATGGCAAGACAACTGTGATGAGGGAAGCAGTTAAGATAAAGAATGAGGCCATCCATACAACTCTGGAGACACTAGAGTTTAACCAATAAGTACTGAGAGGCAGGAAGGTAGCAACTGCAGTAATCACCAATGTGAAGACTCAGGGCTGGGAGGAATTTATTAAGGCCACGGAGAATGAGTTTTGGTTGACCTCAAAGAGATTTTGGTGAACCAAATGGAGTCCTCGGAAAGTAGGACACAGCCCAAGGTATTCTTAGCATGGGTGGACAAATACTGATCTTGACTGGGGACATTGACTGGAAGTAAAAAGAACACTTTGAGGGATTCCTGAACCCAGCATGCATGCTGCCTTTAATAAAAGCAGTATCAGAACTTACTAGTAGTTTATAATCTAATTCTGCAGATGAAGTTTGAGAGATTCCTGAACCCAGCATGTATGCCCTCCTTTAATAAAAGCAGTATCAGATGTTACTAGTAGTATAGAATCCAACTGAACTCTTGGGTTGCATGAGTTCCCATGACATGTAGTCAGATATGCTGAAAGTACTGGATATTATGAGGGAATAACATGCCTTTTTGATATGTATGGAAGATGGGGACAGTTATTCTGGACTAAGGTTTAGGCAGAAGGTTTAGGCATAGGCCACTGGGAGTAGGCCCTGAGGCAGACTCATGAAACAGTAAACAGATTGTAATTGTTATATTGCCTGGGAATAGGAAGATCTGAGACCTGTTGCTGGGATACAGAAGTCTGTCCTGTTCTGCTCAGCTTACTAAAGCCATGATCCTCAGTACAACAAGTGGATCATAAAATGGATGAATGACATGCATTCAATTAAAGAATCTTGGTGGGTATTGTAAAAAATGAAGTATTAGTACTGCTGTTTAAAGATTACTAAATTCCTCTTATCAAGGAAATGGAGTAAAAGTGCTAGTAAAAGGTTACACAAAAGAGAGAGTGAAGAACCCCAACTCAGCACACATCAGGAGCAAGAAGAAAATGCCTTGTCTTCAGCTTTTATGTATGAGGGTATGTGTCTACAGAAATGCAAGCTTAGCTGCATATGGTGAAAGGCGTAGGAGTTTCATATTATAACTGGAAGCCTCTATGCATCAAAATGGTGATTCCCAATATAGTGAGAGATAAACTGTATTTCCACATAAAAAAGTTATTTATTTATTTCCATTTTTACAGGGATAGACCAACTGGGCTTAGAAGACCCATTTTCAGTGGAGGCCTGGGGAGAAAAGCTCTGCATATATAAATATGCAGTATATCTGAGACAGTAGAAACATTTACAGCTCACAATCAAAGATACAAATGACAAGAAACATTCCATAAAGACCTTTAAACAACAGAAGTAGTAGTAATAAATGAGGGGAGAAGCAACTGAAACATTTTTTTTGGGGGGGGGCACTCCATACCTCTGCCAACTATACATATTAACATCAAAGTATCTGTGCCTCAGGACGAGGGCATTTACAATAGCTATTTCAACATCCTGAACATTGTAGTTATGGTCTTCAGAATTAAAACAGACACCTAACATGTATTTTGTACAGGGTTTAAACTGAATATTCATGGGAATTCTTGACTAACATGACTAGCTGCAATATATACTCCTTCTGAAAGTCATATTTGAAGAAATTTTGCAAGTAGGCAGTCTGACTTCATAATGAGTAACTAATGAACAGTTTAAAAAACAGAGGCTATATGCTGCTAATGCATAGATCTGTAACAAGATGAACAAGTTTTAAAAGAGAAAAGGATACCTCTGTGAGGGGCAGAATAAGAGGTGACCCACTTCTTTCCACAAGCATATTGTGCCTCCGGACCCTAATCCAGATAGTATACCTCTATGGTAAAGGCACTTTTTTCTTTCTTTCTTTCTTTTTTTGAATGACATGTTTGTCTGATTTAGGATTTGGAGGCTAGCTAATAAGTTTAGCATTATCAGCTTAGCTTTCAGTACATCAGAGCTGCAGCTTACACTCTTCCAGGATCTGACATACAATTGTTTTTTTTTGTTAACACACAACATGCATTCGACATAAGGAAGAACAGGGGACTCTTTTTCCTGGCAGATTGTAAGCTTTTGTCTCAGTAAGTGCCTTACTCTGAGTCATACAGTATGCACGTGAAGACTGTGGCTATCAAACCCAGAAGTCCATTACATAACTCACATTTTAATATGAGCCCGTAGAGTGTGCTCCGTATTGAACAGATTACAGATGCATGCAAGTATCAAGTGATGACACGGAGATTTGGTTAATAGGTGTCTGTGTTGCAGACTTATAGATGACATTCCAAAGTCAGAATCTGGATAACCGCAGTAAATGTCTTGGTCATTTAAGATGACGAATGCCTCAGAGATTTCTTTCTTCTTTTCATCACATGTACTACAAGAGCATGAAAATGCTATTAGATAAAAAAACTGAAATTATTTTGTACCACTTGTCTTCCTCCATTTTATCTCAACAAACCCAGTTATTAACATGTCTGTACTACAATCTGTTTGTTAAATACATTATTATTATCACACAGGCCAAAGCCTTCTTTTTCTTTTTTTAATATAATCTACTCAGTTATAACTGCTGGCCTGTGGGAGCCATTATTTAATAGTTCATTTTGTGCAAACATCTGGAACTCATTTGTGCAGCAGCCTGATTGAGAAATGGCAGTTCTCCAACCCTCTGTATGAAAGTGCTAGCTGCTTTCAGTGCTCTGTTTACATTATCCTCAAGGGGCCAAAATACTGCCAGTTCAGAAATGCACACACAACACAAAACCTATGACTAATGCGCAGGGGCAAAAAAAGTGAAAAACAAATTCCTGTTCACCTGCAGTTAGGGTTACTCTAGGATCTATTACAAGTCATTACAATATATTGTATAAAAATGCATGTGTGTGTTTATTTACATACACTATGCCATAACATTTGCTGTCATAATGACAGTGATCTAGTTTTCATTATCTTTGCATAAACAGTTTCTGAGTATCATCTGTACCAAACTTGCGAGGGCTTTCAGTTGAGTGATTACTCTTCATCTGTAACAAATGAATACGAAAGAAAAATTCAGAATGAATTTCTGCCTTTAGGTTCATAGGTGATTACTAGGCTAATAACCTCGGGAGGCCTTTCTCAGCCTAGCCATCTTCCCAAAGGTGAGAATCAAACCCAGTACCTTGTATGTGTAAGGCAAACACCGTAACCATTATGCAACTCCCATCCCCAATTGTGTGGTAATGCTTCATTTACAATGAACATTTGTAAGAGATTATTAATAAATACTGAGATTCACTGAGGCAAGTGCAATTTTATGGTCCTGGTGGTCTGTGTGGATGACTGACCACAGCAGTCCCACTGTGGAATCCAGAAATTGTATGCAGTACTTGCTTATTTAATAGTATAATCAATATTTAGTAAGAGAAACAGCTCACAGAGATAGAACCTCTACTTTTATTTGTCTCTCAGTCACATAAGACTCCTGCACACAAGTGTCACTTTTCAAGGATGATGGAAGAGGAATAGAGTTGTTAATTTAAGTAATTAGAATTGCACAATTAGCAACTAGACATTTTGGGAAATCAATCCCAACATAGCAACATAGAGCTTATTACGAGGTCATTTTGTTTTAAAACTCTTGGATGTATACTGTCAGACTAGTACTTTCAACTATACTACCTTTTTCAGGGATGCTCCAAAAGAACATGCTGGTTAGATAGCAAATATTAAAGCATTAACATGACTACAACACACATTTACTGAGAAAATGTAATACATTTTGGAATGATCGAGAATAGAACTTGTACAGAGTAAAAACAACTAAAACTGAAAGGTAATTATGGCAACTTAGTAGTGGATGGTACAAAACTAAAAGCTCAGATGCATGTAGGCGCAAAAGTTGGAGGAGCTGGTAGGAACTATATGCACTTCCTAGAGGTCCATTTTAAAAGGAACATTAATTCTAATCTATACCGCAAAGAGCCTGCAAATTTAGAAGAGGAAGAAATTGTCAAAAAATTGTTCTGAAGACGTTGAAAAGCTAAGCTGATGGAATACAGGGAATGGCTGGGGCACTTAAAATTGAGTACAGCAGATAAGCAGCAGGAATTGTGTCCTTCCTTTAAGGGTAGCTAAAAAGATACGTCAGCTTTATTTATTACACCAAACTTTCTGGAACTGAATGTGCATTTCACCATTTTTATACAGTAAGTTTGTCTGACTGATTTCCAATGCATATATCTAATGTCATTACAGAACTGAGTGCAAACTGTCGGCAGTCCACACAAGGGGAGGGCACAATATTTTTTAACTTAGATTTCAAGCAGCTTGGACTTGCACAAAAAGAGTTATTTCATTAGTAATTTGCAGGCTTTATCTAGTTAAATGACTTGTTAGACACCAGTCCGGCTGAAAAGTAAGAAAGTTACTGAGGTCTGTGGGATAAAGATCATTAGCAGATCATATCCCTTTCTCTCTTTGCTGAAAGGCAGGATCCAGATATCCAACATCTTTAAAGCACAGCTCTCAACCTCTTAGTGCTAGAAATCTGTACAAAGCCTGACATAATGGGGAGACAAGGCCCGAAAATAGGGACAGATTTTAAATATTGCTCTTAGAAATAAGGAAACTTGAGAGAGTAACAGGATTTGTGTTAACATGCATTTTCTGAAGGATTTAAAGTCTGAAACTCAAATGTATGGCATTATTTAATGACTTCAGTCTTCAGATCATTCCAGTGATTTGCCAAAAAAAACAAATTTTTTTGAGGAATAGACCAAACATATGAGGCAAAAATGTGGACATTCTGCAAAAATGTGGACAGTTGAGAGATATGCTTTAACGTGACATGCTCTGAGGAAGGGGCGTGAGTGGCAGAGCTGAGTAATACTACATGCATTTAGAGCGCTTAGTGAAAAAGGTAAAGTAGACGTCCTGCTTCAACATGGTACTGTACCAGTGTGGTCAATTCCTCCCAGCACATGATCTACAAACTGACTTTCATTCCTTATCTAATGGAGCATCAATAAAAGCTGTTACTTAACTGAGAAACAAAACTTTTCTCATCCAGAAAAAAAGAGGTCATTGTTCCCCTCTACTCATCACTCATTAGACCCATTATAGAGTACAACACCCCTTTTGGTATGTATCTCACAAGACATCTACAACAACTGGAAAGGCCACAGAAATACATTACAAAGAGGATTACCAGCCTCAAACAGATGCCCTACGCAGACCGTCTAAAAAAACTCCAGCTTCACTCCATCGCATATCGCCTACTCAGGGGCCATCTCTGCCTAACATACAAAGCTATGTCAAACCCAGAGCTGTTGGACATGCTTCACTTAAAGAAATCCCAATCCGTCTGATCTACACGCTCTAGGGACTTAAACCTTGTCACCACAATAAACAGAACATGCCGGAGGGATAGATTCCTGTCCCAGAGACTTCCCATACTCTGGAATAAACTACCTATCTATATCAAACAAAGCTCCTCATTAGCACTCTTCAAGAAAAATCTTGATGATTGGATGGGAAATAGGAAATTCACCCCTGGGATCACTTCTGTGGCTCTGCTCGACAGTGGCACAGGAAAATAATTTTCTTAGGTGGCAAAAGCCAGGGTACCTTTTTGGCTGGGCTTATATAGGCCCCAGGGCCGATAGCCTAGTACCTACCTATGAACCTATGAACCTCCAAAACAAAATCCATGCACTTCAGCAAAAACTCTACAAAACTACCATTTCACTACAAATCTTTGATCAAAGCAACAGTACAGAACCTTCAAACATCTAGGAATTTGGTTAGACCACTCTCTCTCAGCTGCACCTTCCACCAACAATTACATGCAAAAAGATTAACTCTTTTTCTATGCTGGGTGAAAATACAATTTCCCCCTTTCTTTTTTTTTTTTGCATCTAAAACAACCATAGGCCAAGGCATCCTGCCCAGCTGGGGTACGGGCTATCTTTAATTGCTGCAGTATGAGAAGAAACTCCTCAACAATTCAAACCAGTTTCAGCAGCATCCGCAGGCTCCCCATCTTCTTCCTCAAGCATGAACATCACTATAAAATGTTAGAAAAAGCTGAATGTCTCCAAGTCAAAGAGCTGAGTTACTACCAGACTCCAAAGTATTCATATTGCTAAATATTCACACAATATCTCCTTTAGTGTCCAAACTTTTAAGACATATGCCATTGCATAATATCAGAAAGTTCCACCTTTCAGATCCTTCACTACAAATCTCCAAATCCAGGTTTCATTACACAAACCACTGCTTCTCTGTCTTAGGCCCCTACTTTGGGAATCTAATCCTCCCATCTTAAAGACATCTCCATGTCCTCACCTTTCACACACACACAGTTAAAATTTCACCTTAAAGCAAGCAAAATATAACTGCCTCCTCACAGGTCACATAATCTCTCTCTTTGTCTCTTATCCTGACATTCTAGCTGCAGGACATCCCTAATTCCACTTCTTGGAAACTTAGCTTTCTGCTTTGTCAGACATGCATACTAACGTTGTATATAAATAGCTATGGTAGCCATTATGTTCTTGCTGTGTTTGCATTGTTTAGCTATTTTTCTTTTTCTTAAAGAGTTAGACTGAAATGGGTCATTTCTGTTCAGTGCTCTACCCCATTTAACAAATTCACATATATTAACTAACTAACTAAATGTGAATAAGTGAGTGCCATTGTTAAAAAGGGCCAGTGTTAATAACACCAGAGGTGCTAGTGTCATCAGATGAAAAGTGGGTTTGAGAAATTCACTGGGGATATTGCTAACTATTGACCGAGTTCTTCATGTCTCTGGCTGTACAGCATGGATGTACTAATGTTCCATTTTACAAAATGGCAAGGAAAATGCATGTACTGTTTAGATAACCAGGTTGTCAGGCAAGTGAAGGAATAAAGAAATGTTTTTCATAAACAAAAAATTATATTTAATTAACTATTTAGTCATTGTCTGGCAACCACTTACTCAGACACACACACACACAGACACACACACAGACACACACACACACACACGCACACACACACACACACACACACACACACACACACACACACACACACACACACACGCACACACATGCACACACACGCACACACACGCACACACACACACACACACACACACACACACACACACACACACACACACACACACACACACACACACACACCTGTAAACTTTTGTTTCTCTTTTTGGTTACACTTTTATTACAGTTGTTGCACTTTTGAGAGTAAGTGTAGATACCTTCGGTCATTGCCTTTGCTGCATCTCAGACCACTGGATGCACTTAGTGAGTGTTTCTACAGCCCCCATTGTCTCTCTGTCTTTTGCATTTTCTATAGCTACGCTGGATGGATATTTAGTATCTTCTTTATTTGAAGAAATACCTTAAGCCTGGAATCCTTGTACTCATTTTTACAGTGTCCTCACAGTACAGACATTTCCAGTCTGCTGGTCATCAATGGCAATGTGGAAGTTATCTAACAAGTTATTCAAGTTATTCAACAATTAAATCTCACCCTTCTCCACCATCCCACCTCATGGTCAGGCATTCAGATCAGTCACAGTTCCAACTGCATGCTTCATTATTTATGTTATTCTTACTTAATTCTGATCGTACACTTGGTATTCTGGTATATACTTTGTATGTGGGTGTCTCCCACTTCCACTAAACAAAGTATTCTTCAATAGCTTTGTGCTGTAGGTAGCTTTCGTTATGCTGGCAAACACATTGTCACCCAGTGGGGAGTCCAGTAAGACATCAGTAGCTGAGACTGCCAAGTCTGAGAGAGCTCATTATACATATAAGATATATAACGCATGTTAGTTTTGCATGTTAGCATGTCTGTACTATTATATACTGTATCATTTACATTTTTTTCCCACAAGCCTTCACTGCAAATGGTCTCTACACAGCTGGATCTCTACAGTTAACAAACAAAAATAACCAAACTTGTCACATGTTTCAATGGGATTGTATTTAAAAAACATTTAACATTTACCATGTGGTATGAGCTCATATCACAAGCCTACCAACAATGACTTAATAGCAGTCCTCTTCCCCTTTTAGCTGTCTAATGTTCAAGTCTACAATGTGTCAGTATAACTAAAGGCAATTCTATCAGGCCAGCTTAAGTACTGGTAGAATTTCCTGATCTGTTGACTTTTTGAAGGTATAGCTGTTGGTAGGCAGAAGTGCACACGAGTAGTCCATATCCTTTTGCCAAGAACATGAGTGTTTGCAATTTCAGTTAGCACTGGAGGTCTACAAGATAATATTACCTAATATGCACTGCTTTTAGTACTAGTTTTGATGCAAAACAAAACTGAAAAATGAACACTTCAAAAATCCATGCATTTTGTAAACAAATAGTACAGAGCAGGCATGAAGGTTAAAGCAATGTGTTTTAAACAGTGAATGCCTACCTTAACCTGGCCAAGGCATTTGGCAATTCCCCACTCAGGTGTTATAAATAAACTCACAAAACTGGACATAAACTCATAGACAGGACACGTGGTTAAAGTGGGTGAATCCAGTTCCAGCAAGAGGCCAGTTACTAGAAGTGTGCCGCAGGGTTCACTACTGGGGCCACTCCTGTTCGGAATATACCTCTCTGAAGTTAAGGCAAATATGGAAGACCTCTGGATGACAAAGGTTGCAGATGACTGTGAGCTGGGGGCAATCATTGAATCCCACAAAGATGTAGATATCCTTCAGGAGGGTCTAGATCTTACAAATGATTGGTGCCAGGACCATGGCCTAAAACTAAATACAAAAAAAATGCATTATCTTATCCTTTGGGAAGTCAAATAGCCCTGCAAACTACAATATCAATAGCATGCCCCTTAGAGTGGACACAGAGGTGAGAGATCTAGGTATGCAGATGGATAGCAGCCTGAACTTTGATCGCCATGTGTCCACAGTGGTGAGGAAAATCCTTTTATGTAGCACAACTTATAAGTAAAGGTATGGTATCCAGAGCCAAAAAAATTATAGTCCCGCTGTACTCAGCCCTCATTTGGCCAATAATCGAGTGCAGTGCGCCATTTGTCATGCACTTGACTAGGCACTTACAGCAGTTGGAGCGACCTCAGAGGTTCCTCACAAAGAAAATACAGGGTGTAAACAACATGGACTATACGGATAGACTAAAAGCCCTATCCATTTACTCTGTCTCCTACCGATTATTAAGAGGTGACCTATGTCTGACCTACAAGGTCAAACACCATGAGGGTCACCTGATATGGGGATCTAAACTTAGTCAGTAACTCAAACAAAACATACTAGAGAGACAGATATGTGTCTGAGAGATTGCCCCTTCTTTGGAACAGGCTTCTTCTTCACATTAAGCAGAGCCCTTCCCTGGCCCTCTAAAAACAAAATTTGGATCAATGGATGGTGAATCACAAATTCACACCTGGGGTAATGCCTATGTCCCTTATGGACAGAGGCAATTTGTAAGATACTCAATGCACAGGCACAAATCCACGCCATTCTCTTGCCCCTAGGGGCCATGTATTTGGTAAGATCGGGTCATATTGGCTAGGCTTGTAAGGGCCCTTAAGCCATTAGCCTAATAATCTCCTATGAACCTATGAATTATGAATAGAAGGCATTTGTGTGATCCTAATGAGTTAGATATGTACAATGTGCTCAGCCTACCTTTATATTTATAAAACTGCACTCGCGTACTCGTGTGTGTGTGTGTGTGTGTGTGTGTGTGTGTGTGTGTGTGTGTGTGTGTGTGTGTGTGTGTGTGTGTGTGTGTTTGTCCCTATGTGTCTATTTGCTGGTGAACATGGGGTGACTTTGTATTCATGGTAAAGCAGCTTTCAGGTTCTGCTGTGAATATTTGGTGTTCACACATTCAGAATTTGTAAAGTTGACCTTTGCTTTTGTAACAGTAAACCATAGTGATTTGCTTAGGAAGGCTTTCAGACAGGAAAGTGTTTGAGCTAAATAGGTGTGTGTGTGTGTGTGTGTGTGTGTGTGTGTGTGTGTGTGTGTGTGTGTGTGTGTGTGTGTGTGTGTGTGTGTGTGTATGTGCGTCCAGCAACAGACTGGTAGACTATATGGAAATGGTTTCTCAATGTTATGTCCTGTAAGTGCCAGGATAGGTTCCAGTTTTCCCATGATACTGAACTGGATAAAATGGATAATTACAAAATGAATGAATGAATGAGCTTTTACTTGTACAATTACTAGTACAGCTTATATTCCCTCTGGGGTGCTTGAAGTGAGAATATCCTATTTTGCACACACAAATGCATGGATTTCGCCATACTCAATAGAACCAAGATGCTCTCCTCCAAAAAAAGGAAGCCAACCTGGTGGTCTCCTGCCATAAACAAACTCTACAACAGAAGAAGGAAACTGATGCAGAATAAGGTAAAGTCCCAAAACTGGAAAATCTCCCTTATCAGCCTTAAAAAAAGTTAAGATCCCTCATCAAATCCTCTAAAGCTAGCTATGAAAACAAAATTACAGCAGACAGTAAAGACAACCACAAGGCCTTCTATAGTTACGTAAAGAATCTCTACGGTAATACCCAGATTTGCTCTGAGCTACTACAAAATGGTACCACCTATACCGAGCCAACAGATATTGGCAATATACTGGCCGACAGATTCAGTGCCAACTTTACCCCCCAACTAAGAACCAATCACAATACCAATAGATTGCCAGGCACCCAGTATTACTGCTGCACAGGTTAAAACAGCACTGTCCAAGGCCAATAATACAGCTTCTATGGGACCTGACAGTATCCCTGGCTGTGTTCTACATGAACTACAGAGTGAACTGGCACCTGACCTGTGTGCCCTGTTCAATCACAACCTCACCTCAGGCTTTGTCTCTACCGAATGACGCACTGCTACAGTCATCCCTCTCCACAAAGGAGGAGCAACTACAGACCCTGGGAACTATCGCCCCATTAGCCTGATGAGTCTGATATGCAAAGCTATGGAACGCATTATCATGGACCTAATAAACAAGGATATAGGGAATCTCCAAACTCTGGATCCCACACAGTTTGGTTTTGTGAAGGGTAGATCATGCCTGCTCAACTTGGCCGACTTCTTTGAGTCAGTCACCAGAACTGTGGATGAAGGCAAGGTGGTTCATACAGCCTACCTTGATCTGGCCAAGGCTTTTGATACCATTTCCCACTCAGGAATCATAGAAAATCTCACTAAGCTAGCCATCAACCCCTATATCACTAGGTGGGTTGCAAACTGGCTCACAGATAGAACCCACAGTGTTAAAGTAGCTGACTCTAAGTCAGACTGATGACTAGTCACGAGTGGAGTGCTACAGGGTTTGGTCCTGGCTCTTCTCCTGTTTGGTATCTACTTCTCTGAAGTCCAGGCCAACATGAAGGGACTCTGGCTGACAAAGTTTGCAGACGATTGCAAGTTGGGAGCTATTATTAACTCCCCAAGTGATGTTGACATCCTACAGAATGGCCTCACTAAGACCAATGACTGGTGTCAGAACCATGGCCTTAAGCTCAATGCCAAAAAATGTGTCGTTATCCCCTTTGGGAAAAAAACGGTTCCCATGAATTATCATATTGATGGTAGTCCACTGAACGCAGAAGGTGTGATCTGGGAACACAGGCTGACAGCAACCTCTCTTTTGACCACCACATTGCCACTGTGATCAGAAAGTCCTTCTATGTGGCACATCTCATTACTAAGGGTTTTGCATCCAGGAAGAAAAAGGTCATTGTCTCCCTCTACACTTCCCTCAGTAGGCCATTCATTGAGTACAATGCCCCATTTGGCATGTACCTCACTAGACACCTGCAACAACTGGAGAGGCTGCAAAAGTACCTCAAAAAGGGGATCCTAGGCCTTAAACACTTGTCTTATATGGACAGACTAAAAAAACTCCCAACTATTCTCTGTCTCGTATCACCAACTTAGAAGCGATCTTTGCTTGACTTACAAAGCCATGTCTGACCCAGCTCTGTTAGAAATGCTGCATCTAAAGAAATCCCAATCCCTCCACACCACATGCTCCAGAGACTTCAATGTCATTACCACAATCGACAGAACATGCTGGAGGGCCAGGTTCATAACCCAGAGACTGCCCATGCTATGGAATAGACTTCCTATACATGTCAAGCAGAGCACCTTGCTGAGCCTCTTCAAGAGAAATCTTGATGAGTGGATAGGAAATAGAAAATTCACCCTGGGGACAACTCCAGTGACTCTACTCGACAGAGGCACTGGGAACTAAGGTCGGGTGGCACGATGCCAGGGTAATCCTATGACTAGGCTTGTAAAGGCCCTAGGGCCATTAGCCTAGTACACACCTATGAACCTATGAACCTATGTACTTTATCTTTTCACTTCTGAGTAATTATTTCATATGTTATTATTTAAAGCTTTCTGGAGATTAAGGTTAATGTAAACACCTAACCATAAAAAGTTTATTTGTCCAACTTAAATGGATAGGATATGCTGGTATATTCTATAGTTCTATGTTCTGAAGGGTAACAGGTAATCTTCACCAATCCTCTTTTTTACCCTCCTGTATCTGTAACATAAAGTACTGTAATTGTTTATGATGTCCATAACATAAGATATATTAGATCAGATTATTTCCTGCTAAATGCAATTTCCTCAAATAAATGTTAATGCAATGACATTCACCAAAAAATCCCAAATTACAAACCGGTTTATATGCCTGCCACATCCCTCCATATCTCTCATGAAGAAACTGACATCGTACTGCCCTGCTTAATTCTGAACGACTCCAAGATCACTGCATCTCAGGAAGACTGAAATTGCTATTTATCTGAATGTTGTTTTGCATACTTTCTCTCAAAGAAATAGCATTTGGTGGAAAACACTGATCAAATTTCAGATGATTGCACATAAGCTGTGGAAGGCAGTGGTCTGCAAATGACAGGTGTTTATGTTATACACCTCCTGAGTTCAAAGAGTTCCAAGAAAAGCATAAAAGGAAATGCATAATAGGTGAAGACCTATCTTGCATATCTAATTAAGAAAAAAAGAATGTTATGATAGTTTAATCCAATATTTTAACTTATTCTCTGAATTGTTCATTTACAGGAATGCCTCCCTTTATTAAAATTATAGGAATGTAATAATTAAATAATATTTTTTTCCATTTGCTCAGTAACAAATTTGCGTGTGTGCATGTATCTTTATATCTCTATCTTTGTATACATGGTATTTGATATCTGATGAAGCGTGGATTCTCCACGCGAAAGCGCTCATTTCTACATTTTATGTTTTAAATAAAAAACGTATTTCTGGATTTAACAACGGACTGCTGACTATTCTTCAGTTGGACTATTGGTGATTTATATATAACAGTTTCATTTGCATCCATTGTGGTTGGTTCCTCGCTTTTGCAGTTTTATTTTCTCATCTTTTTGGTGAGTGAACCTTTCAACAGGGATACCGACTACACCTTGCATTTTGTATACATGGTCTAACATTTACTATATCGAAACTGAGAATATCCAGCAAAAGTGCTTGAAACTCAAGTATTCAAAAAGAAGAAAAAATTTCTTTTAAGTCCCTCTGCACATTCATACTCCATGCTAATTATATATGCCAAGTTCAAGAACGCAATACAGTGGGGAAAGGGAAAATTCACCGATCTCCATTGTTCTGTGATCTTGGAAAGAAAAAAAACGCTGGCATTGGCAGGTATATGAGATTTTTTCTTTGCAATGACTTTATATCTTGAATGACGGGTCTATATTATATTACCGAAAATCCTTTTAAGCGAATGCGAAAACACCGACACGTATTGCGCAAACTGAGAATATTCCGAACGTACTAAACCGCGAAATATAAAAAGTCGAATCCCCATAGTCGGCCAACTCCACCTCCCAGTACATACTGCCTACCCAAACAAAATAAATAAACCACATACATACACTAACCAAAACCCTACTTCTAACCCTAAAGTAAAGCATCAAAACCCTACTTCTAACCCTGCACTAAACCTTACATACATTACTATATATGCACTTACCTTAACCCGCACCCTAACCCTAAGGTCCGTAACTATCGCACACTTACCTTACAGTGATATACCAAAACAAAGCAAATAATCCACACACATACATTTAACAAAACCCTAATTCTAACCCTACACTAAACCTTACATACATTACCTAGCTATGCACGTACCTTAACCCGCATCCTAACCCTAAGGTCCATAACTATCGCACACTTACCTTACGGAGCTGTAATGCAGACGGGCGAACCATGACACTTCGACTTTTTGAATTTCGCGGTTTAGTACGTTTGGCATAATCGTGGTTTGCGCAATACGTGTCGGTGTTTTCGCATTCGCTTAAAAGGATTTTTGCTATTATAATATAGACCCTTGAATGACACCTATAATGTTATGTTGCTAAATGCTAGGAGTCTAAACCTAAAACTGTACTCATTGGAAGCAGCCCTTACCATAGAAGATGCTGACATCTGTGCAGTCACAGAGACTTGGTTTAATGCTGTAGGGAGCACCCTGGCCACACAGGGTTATAACGCCTTCCACATATTCAGACCACAAACTGCAAGTGCGAGACCTAAAGGAGGTAGAGTATCAATAGTCATGAAAGATAAATACAGTTCTAGATTGGTTAAACAAAATGATTCCCTTGAACTAATCCAGGTCCAGTTGACTGTAGGTAAGACTCCCTCCAAGTTATTGCCAGTTATAGGACCCCCTCCATGAACCAGGATATCCTCACTGCATGCTTGGATCTACTTGAATCGCTCAAGATAAAACCAAACACCCTGGTTTTATGTGACTTTAACTACCCATCCATAGATTGGGTAAATTATACATGTACTAACACACTTGCCCAAAGGTTCTTGGACTTCATCAACTCCAAAGCCCTGAACCAGTTGGTTGACACCCCCCAAGTAGCCCAAACATTCTGGATCTGGTGTTCACTAACATGGGTAATTGTCGCACCACCCCATGTGTGTGGTCCTCCCTTGCGAGGTCTGATCATAAATCAGTCTCATTTGAAGTAACAATAACATCTGCCCCCCCCCCCATTAACAGCAACTAGACTAAAAATATTTCCAAAGCCGATTACAACCTAATACATGACGGCATTAATAGCTTCATAGCCCCTGCCCGCACTGATGAGCATGGACACCTATACTGGGATTTACACCAATGCCTTGTATAAGCATCTATACAAATGTATTGACTCAGCTGTACCTGTTAGGATCAAAACAAGAAGAAGCCTGCCTTGCGGACATCTGCCATTAACAAATTATACAATAAGGGAAAGAAATTACTGTCCAAGAGCAGGAAGGAATGGTCTCTGAATTACAAGCATTCCCTTCAGCTTAAACAAGTAAATAAGACACCTCAAGTCATAAGGCATTCTAAAGCTAACTATGAATCCAAATTAGCCTGCTTTGCTAAGGATAACCATAAGGCCTTCTTTAGCTACTTCAGAAACCTTAAAGGAAAAACCCAGAGCTACACATAACTGGTTGTTAATGGCACCACATATACTGAACCCACAGAAATAGTCAACCTGCTAGCTGACAGGTTCAGTGAAAACTTCTCCCCCCTGTCCCCACCACATATGTCCCAAAGCATCCTTACCACCTGCCCTCCACCTAGTATCTCCAAAGAGCAGGTAGTAAACATTCTCTCTAAAACCAAAAAACACAGTCTCTATGGGACCTGAAAATATCCCAGACTGCATTCTAAATGGATTAAAACAGGAACTAGGTGCAGTGGTAGGTACTCTTTTTAACCACAGTCTCAGCACTGGTTTTGTACCTGCTGAATGGAAAACAGCAACCGTTATCCCGTTACATAAAGGAGGTGTCTCCACAGACCCTGGTAACTATAGACCCATAAGCCTGATCAGCCAAATTTGCAAGAATATGGAGAGAATAATCATGGACCTTATCAACAAAGATATAGGAGACCGCCAAATGTTCGACCCGACCCAGTTTGGCTTTGTTAAAGAGAGATCCTGCCTCTTGAACTTGGTGCACTTCTTTGAGACAGTCACCAAAGCCCTAGATGAAGGCAAATCCATGTATATGGTCTATCTGGACCTGGCTAAGGCCTTTGACACTATTCTCCACTCAGGCATTATTGATAAACTCATCGAGTTGGAGATCAACCCATATATTTTCAATTGGATTGCAAACTGGCTCACCAATAGAATGCACACAGTCAAAATAGGTGACAATACCTCCACCATCAGACCTGTAACCAGTGGTGTTCCACAGGGATCTGTGCTGGGGCCCATATTGTTTAGAATCTACCTCTTGGATGCACAGGCTGAAACAAAAGGCCTATGGCTGACAAAGTTTGCTGATGATTGCAAACTGGGTGCAGTCATGGAGTCCCCAAACAATGTCAACATCCTACAAGAGGGACTTACACAGACAAACAATTGGTGCCAAAGTCATGGGCTAAAACTGAATGCAAAAAAAATGCATTATCATCCCCTTTTGGCAAGGGCAATGTCCCTGTAGATTACCACATTAATAACAGCACCCTAAGCATGCAATCAGTGTTGAGAGATTTGGGCACATAGGTTGACAGCAACCTTTCCTTTGACCACCACGTCTTCACAGTGATAAGAAGGGCTTTCTACATCAGTCACCTCATAAGTAAGGACATTGCATCCAGAATAAAAGAGGTTATAACCCCCCATACTCCTCACTCATTAGGCCAATAACAAAGTACAATGCTTTCTTTGATATGTACCTTACCAGACACCTGTAGCAACTGGAAAGACCTCAAAGGTTTCTGACAAAGAAAATTCAGGGTCTTCCACATATGTCATATGTTGATAGACTGAAAACACTGTCACTATACTCTGTGTTTTACAGACTACTCAGAGGTGACCTCTGGCTTGCATATAAAGCGATCTCAGATCCTGGTTTAATGGAAATGCTGCACATTTGTAAATCAAATGGTATGAGATGCACTCACTATAGGGAATTCAACCTAGCACTGGTTTTGTTCCTGCTGAATGGAAAACAGCAACCATCATCCGGTGTTGCAGCTGAAATCAACAGGACTTGCTGGAGGGACAGATATATCTCACAGAGGTTACCTCTTCTCTGGAACAAACCTTCAATTCAGGTGAAGCAGAGCCCCTTGCTGACCCTATTTAAGTGTAATTTGGATGACTGCATGGGAAAATGCAAATTCACCCAGGGAGTTTCACCTGTGCCCCTCTTAGACAGGGGCAGTAGTTGCTGAATTAGTTTGTTTTAATACCTTGATATTCTTGAGAACAGAGGTTGTACTTGGCAAGGCTTGAAAGGGCCCTAGGGCCATTAGCCTAGTAACCTCCTACTATCCTATGATCCTATGATTCCCTGGAATCTATTGTGTCTGTTAACTCAAATGAAGCAAAACAGTAGAGAAACACTCAAGTTATTCACAGAATACAAGATAAAGCTTTCGGGTAACACCCTTCATCAGTATACGAGTACCATATTAAACACAATTTAAATAACCATTTCAATAAAACACGACACAACTATCCAATAAAAAAAAAATAAATTAATATAAGATCAATTAATCAGCCTTATAATCTTAAAGATACAATGTAAAATATAACATTTACATAAAGTTTCATAAACATTTTATCAGCATTTTTCAAATTTGAAAAAAACTGTCATTTATATTGCTTTTGTTTAGCTACCAAAATAGGCTTTATGCTAACCAGATTATTGAGACCCATGTATCTATCTGCCTCTAGCATAGTTATCCATTTGTATTCAGCTATATCCAACCTGTTATTAATATCCCCACCTCTCATATCTATATGTAATACCTGTAGCACTTTAAATTTAAATGTATGTTAGCCCTTTGTCCTTAAGATGTTTGGCTAATGCATCAGTCATAACCATTCTTCTCACCTCTGAGTTAATAGTCTGATAATTCAACAGTGAGACCTTTCTGCAGTTGGTGTGTATCCAGTAAATCTAGTGTATCTACCCATCCCAGTCCTGATGTTGATGTCATTGTGGCATTTTGAAATTAAGCCCTGGTGTGTAGTGGTCAACCCCCCCCCCCAACATGTTCATATTCAATGGTTGGTTGAGCATAGCCTTTTGTCCGTGTTTCCGTGTTTCGTTCATGTTTCTGAGTGTTCAGTGTTTTAGGTTTTCTACTTTATGGGCTCGAGATTCTGAAATTCAATATTTCAGGATTTCGAGCATGCACTTCTATATCCTAGGAATAGATCCTTCATATTATCAAGTTTGAAAAGAATAGCAGTGTTTAAGTAAGCTCCTTTGGCACAGAAGGATTATGTTTTGATGGTAACCTACAAGGATGGACAAACCTGTCCTGAGGAAGGTGTTACAGTCCCCTGTAAGAGGGGGTGGCAGATGCAAAAATGATGCAGAGGCAAGCCTTCATCATGGGTCATAATTCATTGCAGTTTAATGGAGAAGACATAGTGGCCCTCACGGTGATGTGGGCCACACATCTCTTTGCCCAAGGTTGGGGTTACAGCCATACAATGAAAACACCTGATGACTGCTTCTATGACAGGTCCTGCAGCTGACTCTCACCCCTAAAGAACAAATGGGCCTGCCAGAGAATGGGAGTGCTGATAATCCTCAGGTAATATGGGAGAAAAAGATAACCAAGAAAAAAAATCAGCAATGTTGTATTCAGATTACAAGAAGATAAGGCAATACAGACAGGGCTGGGCACCTCCCCATAACAGCAAACTCAAAGTTTTGCAACAATGCACTGCATTACATTTTAGCATTTTTACATTGCCTTTGTTTCAAACTAAACATTTGTATCAGCAAATACATTTTATTTACAATTTATTACATATGAATTTCATATTACTGAACAGGGTGACTTTCTTATTAATTATCACTGCTTGTTCCTTAACTAATTTATTTAAGTACTGCTTAGCTGAACTACTTAAATTGTTGTATTTCCTTGTCTGTCTCTTATTTTCACGTATTTACTTCATCTGCCACCTTTTCTGGCTTCATATCACATCTCTCTCTCCTTACAGTCCCTTAAACACATTCAAAGGTCCAACAAAAAAAAAAAAAAAGAAAACCTGAAGCAACTACCTGCATACAAGAACACAGAGAACGGAACCCCATACAAACCAGTAAAAACTACTGCAAGTTCTACTTTTGTCAACAGACTGTGATCAGTGTAGGTCTATTATAATCTTCTCTCTGTGATACTCCTACTGATTCTTCTGCTGTGCATACTACTGGACCCCCCCTTTCCTCCCATTTACTGTAACAAATATATACATTTTCCAAAGCTTTGCATTTATTTTATATTCTTATATTTTATTCTCCCGTTTATTGTAACAAATATATACAGTTTCCCAAAACTTTACATTTATTTTATATTCTACTTCCCTGATGCTCTACTAAATCTTCTTTTGAATTCACATAGATAAACAGACACCTTTAGCTACTGACTTGGGCTAGCTGGTTGATTGTTTTTCTCTTCTCACAGCTTTCTCCAAGTCCTGGTTCATAGCCCCCGCCCTTTTCTTCTTCTCCTAACATAATTCTAGTGTAAGTTTCCTAGCCCTGTCAAACCTATTTTTTCACAGCTTTCTCCAAACCCTGGCTCTTAGCTCCCCTTCTTTTAGTCTCCTAACATAATTTTATTGTAAGCTTCCCAGCCCTGTCAGTCCTGTCTATTCCCTCCCTCTTCCTCTTGAGAGTTTACTTATTCCTTCCCCGAGCTGTGGTGCCATCTTTAAATACTTAGACTGTCTGCTTCACCTCCAGATTTCCTACCTTACTGATAGTTTTCTTTCTAGATAGCAACTCCACAGTTGGTTTCAACCCACTCCATTCGCCCTCAATGCACTTGGGCTCACTTTGCTCCACTGCCCTGCCCCCATTCCCACCCACCCCCACATCAATTACATTTATACTTTCTCTAGATCCTCCCCCTACCCCACCACCCAATTATCCCCTCCAATTCCCCTCTCATTGTACCACTAGCCACACCTCTTCACTTGCCCTCACATTACATCATTAATCACACCTGCAATCAAACCCACACATACCCAACATCTTCACTCACCTCATCATTACCCCATCAGTACAACCTTTTCTCCACCACCACATCCCACTATTGCACACTAATTCTCACTCCTTTTGTCATCCACATCCCATACTACAATGTCCATCTCTGCTATCACTACTCTACTTACCTTATCACTCTCTTTCAATATCAAACTATATCTAACCTCTCTTCATCATTCTTCTACCTCTTCCTTCCACTATCCATTATCCTCTCTCCCCATACAGTCTGAACACACAACTTCCTTCTCACAAATTTCAGCTAGCCTTTACAACACAAGCATATTATTATGTACCAGAGTAAAAATCCTCCCCCACCATCACCACAACAACAATATTTTCTCTCTAAATTATCCAATCAAAGTAAAACAGAAACTAGAATATACTACTCTCCCATATCCTGTAATAAACCTATCGCTATGCGAAGACATATATTCCAACCTGGATCCCATCTCCTCTCCTCTGTAAGCCCTCACTCCCATAAATCAATAAACGTTACTGCAATTAACCTACAAAGCATCAGAAATAAAATACCTGACTTCCACGCATGGTAGCCCACAACACACCCGATATTATTGCCGCAACTGAGACATGGCTAAAACCCTATATTAAGGACACAGAGTTCCTTCCCCCAGATTTCGCCTGTCTTAGGGCTGACAAACCCCGAAAAAAAGTGGAGGTATCTCTCTAATATACCCCATGTCCTTCACTATTGTCCCATATACAAAACAAATCCCACAGTTCTCCACAGCTGAACTTCTAGTTTCTTTCCTTAAAATGAATAATTGCAAAAACATCATCATTTACATTCCCCCAGGCAATAACATCCCAATTTTTGAGGAAATCCTTGCCTGGGCCTCTACTAACATAAAAATGAGACTATCATACTGGGAGATGTAAATATCAACTGGCTAGACATATCCCACACCACTCTAACTGCAATATCAGTCTATATAAATTCACCCAGCTAGTTAACACCATAACCAGGCCTAATAAAGTTAATACCAATGGCTCAATCTTAGACTTGATTTTAGTGTCTGACCCAAATAAGATCACATTAGTCACAAGTAATCTTTGCCCCCCAAAATTCCACCTCCTTCAAAAAGAGAATTTCACTATTTACTCCCTAAATTGTACCACCATTGACATTGTACCTAGCACAAAACTCCTAGATATCATCACAGATGAAAACCCCACATTCGACCTGCACATGCAGTCCAATGTCAAAAAGCTTGGCACTCTCTACTGACACCAACATCTACTCAGTGCATCAGCCTGACTTTCTCTTGCCACCTCTTTCTTGTTACCCTCTCTTTTATACAGTGCCCCCCTTCTCACCAACATTCAGTCCTCTCTAAAGTCCAAACTCGACTCATACTACAACAAAATTGCTACGTTTGTAACGAATGCCTCCTGCTCATCCCACCACTGCTTATCATTACTTAACCTAAAATGGCTTGAATTCCCCAACTATCTCACCTTTGTCCAACTAACTACAGCTCACAAACTCATTCATAATTCATCCATGTGCCCTGCTCTGTCTTCTATACTTACTTTATACCATCCTAACAGACCACTCCGATCCAGCAACTAACTGCTCATAAATGTAGAAAAACCCAAACTTTTGGCTGGCCAGATGCTTTACTCCTTTGCTATCGCAAAACTTTGGAACTCCCTTCCCCCAACACTTAGATCCACCCACTCAGTAACCCTCTTCAAGACATCTCTGAAACAACACCTCTCCTCATCTTGGCTGTGCACATGTGCTAACATCATATATCATATAACCTCACTTCAGTCATCACAACTATTCTCACCCCCCACTCTACTACTCTGGAATCCTCCTTTCACATCCACCTCTCTTTTTGCTTACTCCACCTCTCCATCCTGTCCACTTCCCTCTTCTACTAACCCTCATTGTCTTACCATTGATCCCTCCTGTCTACTTCCTTCTCTTCCTAACCCTTATAGACCTACCATTGAACCAGGCGAGACATTCAGGTACACTTGCAGCCTACCTTAATATCATACCACCACTTATATCTGCAACAATATCCACTGACCTTGCTGATTCCTGCAACAGGACTCATATAGCCTATTGCTAAGTTAACGTGTGAAAAGTTTAAGTACCTAGTCTCTGATTAATTCCTGTATCCACTTTGCACCCATTGCATGAAGTGTTCTACATAAATTTTGCTAGATGAAAACTACTCATGTAGAATGTTCTCATGTATATACTCTATGGCTTGTATAATATCTTTGATTTGAGAATGATTACTGATGTACCGTTTTTTTTTCTCCACCAACTGTATAAGCTGACAATAATAGGTACTAAATGTCTTTATTAATGTAAATTCTGTATTGTATGTGAAATGTCTTATATGTGGAGCTTTTCTACCCAGGACTCCACTGGAAATGGGCACTTCTGGCCCAGCTGGACAATCCCGGCAAAAAAAATATGCAAATAAATAAATAAATATTTATGTATTTATTTATTTACAGTTTGAGAATTGGGCAGGTAAGCTGGTATGCTGACCCTTTTCAGTCACAGTACAATAATCTACCCAAAAACAGGAAGTTGAGTAAGTACATAAACATTTTTACAAAGCATTATTAGGAAGGATGAATGGTTTGCAGGTGAGTAAACTGTAAATATTAGCAAGTGTCTCAAAAAGCAGGTGCAGCTGGAGTCTTTCTGTTAAGTATTGCCTAAGATTCTTTTTGAAAGTTGACACAGTTTTCAATGTTTTTTGTTTCTGCAGGTAGATGGTTTCATAAGGCTAGGTCAAGAGCTTAGAGATCTAATTAATTAACAAATGATAGCATCCAAGCAGTGTGTACTCATGTTGTAAGTACATGTGAAAGTCTAACACCAGGCAAGGAGTTGTCGCAGACAGAAGACTAAGGTCCATATTGGGAACTCTGTGGAGCCCCTGGGGTATAGAATTCCCCTAAAACTGTACTGGTAACAGTACTGTGGCATTCCAAATAGAACATATCTGAAAGAAATACTTTCAGTATGATAAAATTAGCATCTTCCCTTGATATTTATCATTAGACTCAACTGTTCTGAAAATATACAGCTTTGAAAATGTTAAGGCCTGCTTTAATAATACAATTCAAAAGTGACATCAAATATGAAATTATATTGTATCTGTATACCAGATAAAGGTCCCCATTCAAACATTTATAAATATTAAGGAAAGAAAATTCAAATGGTTTTGAATCATTTCCCATGCAATGCAACTCAAACTGTGCAACTGCCCAGTGAGGAAACACTGGACCTTTTACGTTTCTTACTATGAATCTTTCTAGATGCAATTTATAGAGCTGATGAAGATTTTAGCGTGCTTCTAGTCATGTCAGTACGCATTCTTAATGAAGTATGTACTGACTTTGAAATGAGGTATTTCAGAATAAATTATATATGTTCACAGTTATTAACAAACATTACATCAAAGTGCAGTTTAAAGCCAAAATCATTACTCTGTTAAATTTAAATCTCTTTCAGTGTGTTCACTAGATCAAATATAATCCCTTATTTTGTATATGAAAAAGTAATATATTTAGCAAATAATATTCATAATCTTCTTCTTCTTCTTTCAGCTTTTTCACGGTTAGGGGTCGCCACAGTGGATCACCTGTCCACTCATGATTGGCAGTGGAGTTTTATGGTATCGAGTTGCCAGCCCGGCGCCCAACCTTCCACAGAAGGCACACACATGCACTCATTCACACCTAGGGCCAATTTTTTTAGAGTGTCCAATCCACCTACAGCATGTCTTTGGGATGTGGGTGGAAACAGGAGCACCTGGAGGAAACCCACGTGACCACCGGGAGGACATGCAGACTCCGCACAGAAGGCACCCCAGCCAAGGATTTAACCGAAGAACCTCTTGCTGTGAGGCGGCAACACTAACTGCTGCACCACCGCGGCCACCGTCAGCAAATACTATTCATAATAAACTAACCTATACTAGAACTGACTTTTAATTAGTTTATTATGAACAGCAAATACTATTCATAATAAACTAATTAAAAGTCAGTTTTAGTATAGATTGTACAGTGCCACATTTCTGTTAATAATAATAGCTGTGACTTTTTTCCACCTGTGTATTTTGCATTCCAAACATACGCAGAAAATACCAAGTCAAATGCATTAAAGCATAACAATGTAGAATTATGAAATAATCCATGAGGAACATCACTTTTTAACATGGCCCATCAAATGAATTTTTCTCTGACTCTCTTTCTCTGTATGTGACTAACATTTAACTTAGCTGTGAGGTAATTTCACAAATGATACATGTTTTATGTGATGGCTACTATTGATTTATTTAGCATTTGTTGATTGGGTAAGTGGGCTGATCCACAGACCCTTTTCAGCCACGAGGTAGGCTAACAGGGTAAATACAATATGTATAAACAATTTAGTGTAGCTAATAAACCAGCTTATTTTTGGAAGTTGAGAGGCAGCCACAGTATCTGAAGACCCACCCCAGGCATGGGAAGAACATGCAACCCCCCCCCCCCCCCCACACACACACACACACATGGTGAAAGTGAAGATTGAATCCTGGCACCTAGGGCTGTGAGACAAAATTCTTTCCACTGAACCACCACACTCTCCTACAACTACTGGTTATGTGTTTGCATTCATTATAGAGTTAATTTAGTCAGTGATAATTAACTGATATTTTGCAATGTTTTTCTCTCTGGTGGCTGAGGTGGTTACTATACAGTGTGCTATATACATGGATATATTTCAGTATATGTTCCTTAAAAAGCATGTCCTTGGCTTCCCTTACACTTGATGTCAAACTGTTTTAGCCAAAATTATTACATATATTTTCTTACCTACTTATGAAGAGGAAAATCTGAGAGCTTTTCAAATACCCTAGCACACAAATTAATACATAAAGATGAATAAAATGCCAGGCAGTAGACTTAACAACTAGTAATAAACACTTTTAAGACTTTGAGATGCATTCAGGACCAGAAGGTATTACCCTCTGAATATATTAGTCAGTACAATAGTTAATTATTCCTTACTCTGTAAGAATGACTTCTGGTAAAATATTTAGCTTATTTACATTTGGATTAGTTACATGGTTACTGTCACTATAAATGTTTCAATCTAGGCTCACAATATTATTGTACTATTCTTACTTACTCAGTTTATGTGCATATAAAGTACATATGTTTAATTTTATGACCATGGCTATGTTTTCTTCATAGAAAGTTTTTGCTTTGCATGTTCTCAACAAAACTTACATATTTATTCCAGCTCAAACTACTGTGGCTTTTTCCTAAAATGTTTACATTAGTTCCTGTTTATAAATTCCTCAGTAACTATTTTAAAACAAATTGCTGTACTAGATTTTTTTGTTTCTTGCAACATATTTCTTAAAAAAAACACTCATTTATTTTGAACGTTTTCCAGTATTGCTTATCTGTTAACCGTTCACAATATTCTTATCAATTCCAATTTGATAGTTCTTAATTAACCATAAGGTAGCTAACTAGCTTGTTTGAAATTATACTGAAATACAGACAGCTGACTTGCACTGCACCTCCATCAGTTAGAATCATTCTTTTTTTTCCTCCAATACTTTTATTAAGATTTAAAAAGTATAACAATTCATAACAGAAAAAAAGAAGCACATTTTAAGAACAAAGTTAGAATTATTCTAAGGTCACTTAGGTCCTTTTGTTGAGTTTTGCTTTTTCACATAACCTGGTTTTGATGTTCCTTTCCAGCTTTCTGTTAGTGTAATTTAGAGGTCTGCATCAATGAATAAAGGATCAGGTTACTGCTACACGAAGAATGTGGTTTGCCCCTAATGTTTAATAAGTAAGTCCCATCAGAAAAACTCTACTTTAGACTATATGTCTAAGTCAATGATAGAAGATAAAAAATATGTTCTTACCATAACAATAGATCCTTGCTATCTCTCTCCATCAATCTCAGCTTGTAGGTTATTTCCGTTGAGGCAGATCTGAGCCAGCAAAAAACTTTCAACACTTCTGCGGCACTCAAGATCTCCTTGTCCCACAATGCTATACACTTAGTCTGCCATAAGACTGAATTCATCCCCAACGACAGACAAGGGATCTTCCAAATGGGAACCCAGCAGGAAACAGTGGATGGGAAAGGCTTCAAGTTAGGTCCATTATAATCCTCTAGGATAAAAGAGCAGAGAATGAGACAATTTGGAAAGGGGAAGGTGAGGAGGTGATCGAGGATGGAAAGGGACAAGGATCTATCATTATTATAAGTACATAACATTTGTATCCTATGTCATGCCCTCCATCCATCTCAATTATGGGACAGAGTCCCTAGTTAGCATCCCTTTCAGAATGGTGGAACCAAACGCTGCTCTGAATCTGGCGATGAGATCTAGCTTGCAATGTTTGACAGTGAGGTGCATTGTAGACCATTTAGCTGCTGCACAGATATCATCAACCAATGAATTATTGAAAAAGCAGAAAGAGCTCTTGAGGAATGTACTTTTGCTTTAATTGAAGGGACAATCCCTTAGAATTATAAAAAAAGAAATGCAGTCAACAAGCCATTTAGATAAAGAAATTTAGAAATCTTTGTGCCCAATTCAGCTTTGGAATAAAAGGCAAACGGCTCATTGTTTTTTCATTAAGTCTTTGCACGATGCAGATAAAATCATAGCTGGTGATGGATGTCCAAGGTGTAGAAAATGTCTTCACCCTAGTTGAAATGATTAGGGAAGAAAACAGGCAGATGAATGGCTGGTATCAACAATTAGTCTGGCAACTTTAGACATGAAGGTGGAGTTAGGTCTCTGGATAACTCTGCCTTTATAAAAAGAACAAAAAAGGATGCTTACAAAATAAGGTTCGTAACTCAAAAATTCATCTGGCAGAAGTTACAGCCACTAGAAAAAATGTTATTCTTGAAAGATATTTCAAAATGACAAATGAATGTGGCTCAAAGGCTAACTGTGTGAAGGTCTGTAACATCAACATTGTAAGTTCCCTAGGAAGGACCAGATATTTAACCAGAGCCCTCAAAAGGAAGCTGCCCATGAGGAATGCTTTTGAAATCTTCAGAGATGCAATAGAAGATGAATTAGAACCAATGTGAAAGTTAGAAATAGCAGTCAGCTGCACCTTAATAGTAAAATAATTTGCTCCAGTGTGGAAAGTCTAGCCAAAATATCCAGGATGGATGAAAGGGGACATAACAGGGATCTAATCCTTTGTTTGTAGCCCACAACAAAAACTTTTCCACTTACTTTTGTTTATTTTCTGTGTGGGTGGCTTTTGGGAAACAGATAAAATTTGAATCATTTCAGTGGTTAAAGTGGGATCTTTGGCCATCATTGAAAATGGAGAAACAATGCAGTTAACCTGAGGAACTTGCTGTCAGGTGAAGCTTGCTTAATGAGTGAGAAAGGAGATCTGGTATAGGTAGGGTAACCAAATTCATCAGAGCTTGAAAAGTGCAAAGACAACTGCATTTGCCTTGCACATGAAAGCTATCTGTTGAAACTTGGGAATTAAAGGTACTGGAGGGAAGGCATATAGGAGACCAGGTGGCCAAGTATGGACTAAAGTATCCCTTGATGCCTGCCTCTGCTGAGGGATGAGTGCAAAGTAGCTTCTGTACTTGGTATTGTTTGGAGAAGCAAACAGATTGCAGTAAGGCTGGCCCTCAGCAACTGATAATTTTTTTTGCTACTGTGTAATTGAGGGACCATTCATGAGACAACAGAATGCACCTGATCAGCTTGTCTGCCATTATATGATGTATGTGCTGCTGTTAGAAAGTGCTGCAAAGACATTACTCATTATTATACTCTCAAGGCCTCCTGACATAATGGATAAGAGTGACTTCCCCTTGTTTGTTGATCTATCAGACTACCGATGGGTTGTCTATCTGCCTTTAGATGAAAACCTGGGAAAGGATGTCCTGAAGTGCCTAGAGTGCCAGGAGAACTGTCCTCATCACTAGTACGTTGATGTGAAAATGTACCTCTGTATATTTCCAAATTTTTTGGAACATCCTCTGCTCAGAATGCCACCCCACCCCAGCAAGGAGGTGTCCATAGTCACTATGGCTGTGGCAGGGGGAAGGACAAATGGGCATCCCTGACATACCAAAGAGGAGCTCATCCACAAGATTATATGATGGCAACACAGGTAGACAGTCTAACTGGTGATGAATAGTTTAGGTTAACAGCAACCATTGTACTGCTAGTGTCTATTGAAGAACTTTCATAAAGAAATTTGCATGAAGAACCAGGGCTATTGAGCCCACCACTCAATAGATGAAAGACCAGAGGTGTTGGTGGGCTGTAAAGACTGAGAACATTCTGTACCTGCATGTAAAAGGAAGTTAGCCTTCTTGTTGGTAACTTTGCAATTTGAGACACTGTGTCTAAATTGCATAATGTGAAATCTTGATTTTGAGTCGGTACTAAGTTTAACTTTTCATAATTTATTAAAATGCCCAAGGATTGACACAACTAGATTAAATAATCTCTTGCACTAATTAAAAGTTCTTTTGTACTTGCAGTGAAGAGTCAGTTGTCAGGGTATGGAAACACCCATAATCCCTGTAGTCATAGATGAGCTGCCATGCATTTGTTTAACACCTGGGGGTGTGATGGGACCAAAGGGCAATGTTCGGTGATGATAATGACTGGATATCAGTGAGAAGTGGAGAGATCTCCTGGACTGTCTTACAACATTAACCCTGTTGTAGGTATCCTGAAGATCTACCAAGCATGTCCTGTCTCCTTTCCTGAGAAGAGAAAGGATGGACTGCACCTTGATCATCCATAATTTGGTCTTTTCATCATATGTGTTCAACCTGCTACAATCCAACATAGACCTGAGATCCTTAATCTTCTTTAGATCTAAAGAAAAATGTTGAGCAGACCCCAGCTCCCTTGTGGTCTCTAGTGGGATTTCCTGTGTGGCTATTTTTTCTAACAGCTTAGCAATTTCTTGAGCGGCCATTTTTCTTTGTTGGAGCGGTAGGTCTGGAAGTGTTTTGTGATACAACTTGTATTTGGACAGGAATAGAATAATGTAGTCCCTAGATATGATACCATTCACTCAAGAATCTTGTGTGATGTCCATCCAGTTTTGGAGGTGAAGGAATAAGTGTCCAGAGTGGAGCAGGTGGGTAATATCTCAGGAACGCTGAAAGGGTCTATCAAAGAAAACACCTCTGAACCCTTGATCTGCAGCCCCCTCTTTGCTCCTAGAGTAGTGTCCATAGAAATCCCCACCGTGACAGAAGGCTCTGTCAAAAGAGGAGTCAAAGGTAGACTGCTGGGTTTTCCTAAACAAGAGTCATTTTCCCTATTGATTACTTAAATAAGGTAGCTGCGGATTAGAAAAATAAACTCCCATGGCAGATGGTGTCTTATACTCCTGATCAAGCTTAGACAATATATCCTCCACTTTTGGACTAAAAAGGGAATATCCATTATAGGGGCATTCAAGAAGGATGCCTCAAAGTTATCCACAAAGTCACACTATCTCAGCCAGTCATGGCAATGAATAGTGATGCCAGAGCCTGCTGCTTTAGATGACCACTGACTGTATTAGAAACTAGCCTCATGGTCACATTAGTAATGGCTATCATAGTTACCAGTTGAGATTCCATGGCTTTCCTGGCATCCATAGTTTGAATCCTTCTGAGGGAATTTAGCAATTTATTAGCAAGTTCTCACTGGAATCTAATAATATGTGATATATATATATATTTCAAATACCTAAAGGAAAAAGTCCTTGAGGCACAGACTCACTTCCTCTAAAATAATTCACCATTCTGGATTCCCTGTTAGGTGGATGGACCATAGACTTCTCTTCAGATAGTTCATTTTCAGTGACTGCTGCAATGGTAGTCAAATTCACAAGATGACCTTTTCTCAAATACAGGCATTCCTTCAGAGGAATAAACATCTTATTTGGCTTACAGGGAATCAGTTCTACCACATCAGGTACACACCAAGTCCTCTGGAAGATGACATCAATGAAGTAATCCATAGGACAGACCACCCAGGAGGTAGATGGGCAAGCTCTAAAAGCCTCAAAGAACACCTTCTTATCTGAGGAATGAGTATCTGTGGGCCAGTTTCCCCTCTGCCTCAATAAATCCATCAGTTCACCAAAGTGGGTATGTTCAAGGAGAGATCTAGGGGACTACCCCCCATCATTAAAGTCAGTGTCCTCTGTGAGGGACTCTGGAGGACAATCTAAATGTTTTCTTTTATACTTATATTCTCTGTGCTCCATAGATGTGGAAAGCTCTCAGGAGTCAGAAGTGCTCCTGGGCCCTTGAGTAAGGGAAGGATCAAGGCTATTGCAGCTAGACTGCCTTTGCGTGCAACATTGAAAGCAAATGGCTGCAGGAAGCCTGGAGACTCTGGGAGGAACAAGAATCATGTAGATCAATAGACCAAAATCTTCTCAAATGCCTTGACTGCCAATGAAGGAGGCAATTGCATTGAGAAGGATAGTCGGTATGTAAATCTTATGCAGAGAGATCTGAAAAATGCCTCCCAGGTACCAGTGATCCCACCAGATCTGAGGCTGATGTCAGTGCCAAGGCATTGAGAACTGCGGCACTGGAAGTAATTACTTTCATATCTGAGTATTTACAAAGGCTCTCATTATCCTATCCCAGTAGGTATCTGCAGGCTCCTACAGGATCTGAAGGATACAGCAGAGTGTGGTCTTGAGCTCATGAACCATGAAAGCTCCCTCTTTGAGGATTGAAAACCCTGAGGTCAAAGGCTCTGGGTGACCAATACAAGATAATATCTCAGAGTGACTTGATAAAGGGACCTGGGCATGGGACCAGGTTGGATCCAATATAATCAGAGCCAAGAATGAAGGAATTCCTAGAGACTTAGCAATCATAGAAGCTGGAGCCGATAAAGATGGGGACTCTATAGCTTTTTTTCTTTTTTTCTTTCTCCCTTTACCAGATAACCAAACAACCACATCAGCTGTGTTGTACAGTGCAGGGTGACTAGTAACCCAAATAACATGAAAATCTGTACCCAGTGGAAGTTAGAACAACAAAATACTTTATTTTAGTTGTATCATAACTGCTTTTACTACAAAAACAAATGATAAAACATGGTCAAGCACTCTCGCCCCTACCAGTATTCTGGGACTTCAAGAGGACTGTTAATTGAGTTACATCACTTCCTTTTATATCTATAATTACGAATCACAACCCTACAAAAGATGTATTAAAATCATATAAGTAACACAAAAACTTACTTTCAATAGAAACTAATCCAGTCATAAAATTATACAATAAATCCAAGTAAACTATCATTAATATATTTTGTTTTTCATTCACCACTCTTGCATCAAACCTTAATAAATGTGGGGTTCCTCAAGTAGTTCTCTATACCTGCCACTACGATTGTGAGCTTTCCAGTTTTCTTTCCTTTTCTTCTGGTCATATTGTTTACAATCTCTCTTTTGTATTTTGGCACTTTCTGCTGCTGCCTTTTTATCCACTTCTGGTTTGACTTCCATAAGTCCTGCTTTATAAAATGTTATCTTTGATTTGCTTTCTTCATGGTTTAGCACGTTCACTATGTTAGGATCTGATGATATCAACAAATATTGCATGTAGTTCCAGAACTGCAAACCTATACACATAGTTAGTTTCAAGGACGCCCACACTATCTTCATACTGAGGGATATATAAAGGTGCCAATAGTGAAATGAATAGCTCCATAATTATATATCATTTGGTGAGTATGGATCAGTTTTCTTGTATTGCCCAACTGATCCAATTTTTTGAGACCTGTTAATCATGCCAGAACTATAAGGTTGAACTGAAAAAGCAAGCTGATTTATAGCTTGAACTTCATTCCTAGATATCGGGGCAGTTTTCAATATCAGTTTAAGTCTCCTAAAATACTCCTTTTAAAGCTTTATTCTCATTTCCTCAAGCTGTATTGCTGCCCTTGCAGATAGCCTAGTATGAACCTATGAACCTATGAACCTATGACCCCTTCATCTAATTCCAGATACTGATACACAGCCTCTTATTCAAGTTCTGATATGTCACATACCTCTTCCAGGTTGATATTTTCTTAGTGTTTCATTTTTCTGGTACAAATGATGCTTCTGTACATTTATCAGGACCAAACAGCATTCTTATGTCATCTGAAAAAGCTTTAACCATTTGCAATTGTGCTTTCAGTTGCTTATTTGCTGATATGTACAGTTTAAGATCATTCACAAAAAGATGGTGAGATGCCATTGGACAAGGTTGGAGGTCAAGTTGTAAAAATAGCATGGTCTGTTAAGTAAACTGCTTAATGGGTTAGGGGCAAGTGAAATGGCAGTGGTGACAAAGAATCCCCCTCTCTGGATTTTTATCATTGGGACTGCAATTTATCCTTTATCAAGATTCTCTCATAAACCAGTTTACCACTGTTTCACAGAGAATGCTCTGTCATTTATAAGTGAAGGTACATTTTATGCATCAGTAAGCATTCCAAGAAAATGGAATATTGGCAAATGCTTTTTTGCAATCTATCCATGCCATGACTTAGGCCCCCGTCCCTTTTCACAGCTCTCTGTTATGCCTTTGTTTAATAATGAATGATCTGTATGCTTTTCTTTTATTACCCTTCTATTACATTGCCACAAATGAATTTTTTGTTATGTGATTATAAACTCTGTATCAGTTCTGGCATGTAGCTACTATACTGTTGGAAGACGTGCTATTAGTCTGTTGTTCTTAGAATGTTTTCAGGTACACTTTTAAGGAGTAGTAGAGATGTTCATAATTAGATCACTGCTACAGTAGCCTTAGCTATAAGCGGTTATAGCCTGACAAAGATATAACAACTGAAAATCTTCCAAAGCTTAAGGGAAACTTTTGTGTGCCTAGACCATTGACAGCTCAAGCAGAACTAGAGAAAATCAGTGGTCTGGGTGCCAAGTCCTTCAGAGCTTTCATGCTGCCAGACAATGGCCCTCTTGTGTGCTTCCAAGGTTTGGAGGTTGCTATCATTTCTCCATTGCTGGGCTGATTAGTTCCCTTTGGGGAAATACCTCCCATGATTAATTGTATGCCTGAAACAGTACTTTTTTTACTAAAAGTATTTCTTTTTTGCTAAGATTTTACAATTTTTTGGACTGTCATGTGATTTTCTTTCAGTTTACAAACTATAGTTATTTTGCTAATTTTAGTGTAAAGTTAATTTTTTTATAATGTTTATTCTAACTTTTAGATGCTGGGGTAACTTATTATTCTAGCCACTTTTTATGCTTATAAGCACTATTTTTAAAATCTGTGACCATTTTGGGTCTTTGTTTCCCCCATTAGTTTTGACTTTGTCTAGATTTCTTGAGCTAAGAGGTTGAGAGATATGATGGGGAATGCTTCTCTGCCTAGCTGGACTGGGATGCCTTTCCCTGTGTTGATGTCCCTGACAGGAGTTGGACTTCTTCTATGGAGATGGTTCCTGCCAAAAAGATGCAGTGTTAAACATTTATCTTCTCCTGTGTCTTTCGACAGGGAAGGTTTATTGAGCTTACCTCAGGGCTTAGTTTAGGCTGTTAATCCTTCTCATTCTAGATTTACTGCTACGAAAAAATGAATTCTTTACTTTCTGAAGATTCCCTGTGTAATGAACATGCAGTTGTTTGTGAGGGAACAACTTCTGTTTTTTTTTCTCTTCAGGAAACTGATTCATATTCAGAAGAAAGTATTTCTTTTGATGGTCCTTTGTAAGAATTTTCCATTTCTGAAACAATATATAGGATGAACCACTTATTTTAGTGAAAACACAATAATATCTCAGTTTCTTTGAAAACATATGATATATTACAACTTTAATTTCCTGGACCTACTTCTGCTCCTCCAAGATTTGCAGCCTTCAATGATGTTTTTATTACAGCTTGTAAAATGCTTGACCACTGGCCTGCAGCACCTAAGTAGGCAGAAAGAGTGTATGAAGTTTTATCCTATAAAATCTTATTTTCTGATCCCAGATCTTAACCCTGCAGCAATTTTCCTGACAAATCTTTCTGCAGCTAAACATTTAGTAAATGCTTATCCCTCCCCCTCTGAGAAGGATGGGTGAGCTTTTGATACATTTGGAAAAGGCTTTTAAGATTCTCCATTGTCAAGGTTACACGTTAAAGTTTTTGTTTGCTTCTTTTGAGAATATGAGGAACATTATAGGTCCATAAGTAAGTAGTAGGTTAGCTGCCCTTGTGGTTATTTTAAGCCTCGTTAATTTCATTTTGCAAAGGTGAAAATCAAACCTTGTACTTCATGTTTGTGAGTTAAGCACCTTAACCATTATACCAACCCCAACCCCCAAATTATTGTTGTTACTTTTTCTTCTTCTGGGGGCAAATCTTCTCAAAGTACTCTTATTGGTTCTGTTTCTCAAAGTAACCAAACATTCTTTGAAGTGGGCTTATGACTCAACTGATGCCTATCTAGAATAGTAGCTACTGGGTCTATTATGAGAAGGGTTGCATGCTTACATTCTCAAAATTTGCTGAATGTTTTATCATTTCATGAGACATTGCTAATTTATTATCTATAACACAGTACAATCTAGCTTTTATACTATTTTCTAAATCTTTATATACAGTACTAAGTAATACGAGACAGCACCTTAGAAATGGGCCCACTCTGACAAAACTATGTTATAGACTTAAAGGAAAACTCCAGCCTAGAACTAAAATAATTCTTTTTTTTCACTCTATCTTTGTTTCCTGACCTATTTTAACACCTCAAAATCACTCTAAGTGCTTTACATGTAATTTTAGCCTGTTTTCCACAACATGGCTACCAACAGGGCTTGATGTATCAACATGATCTTGTACTCCTTCAACCCTTTTTCTTTCCCATAATACTTTGTATGACTCATGCCAGACATAAGGAAGTAACTTTGAATTCCCATGCCATTGACATATGGGATTTGGGAGGGTCACTGTTATTTTATTTACCAAAAGGACTGCTTCTTTTCTGTCTTTAATCACCCTCATTTATGTTTGGCTCAGACCTTATTTTACACCATACTTAGAAGTTATTCAGCTGCAGCCAGAAAAGTAACTAAATTGCAGGTCTTTGTTCAGTGTTTTCTTTTGTAGTTCAAGAGGAATTGAGAGACACTCCCCCCAGACTACCACAGAGGTGTTAAAACTGTTACTTCACTGAGAGACCCTTGCAGAATCAATCCCTCAGACTACAAAAGAAAACCCTGAACAAAGACCTGCAATTTAGTTACTTTTCTGGCTGTAGCTGGATAACTTCTAACTATAGTGCAAAATAAGGTTTAGGCCAAACATAAATGAGAGTGATTAGAGACAGAAAAGAAGCAGTCATTTTACAGAAGGTAAAGAAAATAACAATGACCCTTCAAAATCCTATTATATGTTAATGGCATGGGTATTCAAAGTTACTTCCTTATATCTGGCATGAGTCATACAAAGTATTATGGGAAAGAGAAAGGCTTGAGGGAGTACAAGATCACGTTGATACATCAAGCCCCATTGGTAGCCATGTTGTGGAAAACAGGCTACAATTACAAATAAAGCACTTAGAGTGATTTTGAGTTGTTGAAATAGGTCAGGAAACAAAGACAGAGTGAAAAAAACATGTTTTTTAGTTCTAGGGTGGAGTTTTCCTTTACAGACAAGGATAGTACAATACAAACTATACAAAAACAACTAACAGAGCAAAAGCGCAAAAAACAAGCATTCAGTGATCCACAGAAAACTTGTCTTTTGAGTAAATGCTCAATTTTATTCAAGGATCTTGGACAGATGAGCATTGTTGATTAAAAACCTTTTACACTTAGGTGCCTTTAAATACATTTTCTCTTTGCATATTTTAAAATATTTTAAAATTACATCATTAGAATGAATACTTATGGTGTTAATCTGATAGGTCAAATAATGGAAATCCATACTGTAATAGATCAGATAAATGAGCCAACGGTCCCATTATGTTTTGAATAATACAGTAACACAGAAGGAATAAGATGGTGTTACTCTGATAGGTCTAAAACTGAACATGCTTGCTGTAACAGGTGAGGGAAGTGAGACAATGGTCAAAATATTTTTGGATATTAAAGTGACATAGAATGAATAAAATTAATGAAAGTGATGTTAATCTGATAGGTCTAGAAATGCAAATACATGCTGTGATTGGACTGAGGAGTGAGCCATTTGTTACCCAAACAATCGGAGCTATGAGATTGGCCAGGTGTGATGAAAAAAGAGAGCTTGCAATTGGGATACTTCTAGGCTCAGCACCAGTAGTAAATGTGTCTCATACATCTACCTTATTGGATGTTTTTCTGAGTAATACGTGTGTGATTGGGTGAAAATGGAGTACCAGTGGTTAGCCTAGTGGGAATTCTTGCTATCCAATACTAAGAAAATGGGTAGGGATTGGTTATGCTATAGACATGAGCCTTTGTCATAGGTTGAAAGGTGTAGGCCTATAAGAAAATTCAACTTAGTGCTAAATGGGAAGGTTTAACAAAGAGAATGTGGGCCTGATATACTAGTGGGTTTGCATGTTTTTTTTGTAGAGGATATAAAACACATATATAAACAACAATTCAATGTAAAATTAAAACTAAACCATAAACTCTAAAGAAACCTAGTAAAAATCTATTACAAAGCCATGTAAAGTCATTATTGTATGGTTATCATTGAACCAAGTGAGCAGCGCTTTCGCTCCCGCTTCCTCAGATCTGCCAAGAACTGAAACTTGAACTGTAATGGTGATGTTATTCCATGATTGTGTTAATATCATTATTATCCTGAAGTTCCTGCCATAGAACTGATTAAAATGCTCTATGGGTGAAAATCAGTCCAGTGGGGAAATAAGAGTGGGAGCACTGTATAATATTTAAAACAGCATTACAAGAATGAACAAACCAAATGAGATTACAGATCTTTAGTAAAGTCCTTTAGTAGTATGTGTGCAGTCTCCTAAGGTTTAACACACTGCTGATTGAAATCTGTGTGTTCAAACCTGGTGGTCTGCATGCTTCCAGACTGATCTGCCACTCCAGTTCTCTTTTTCAAGGTGGTCATTATGTGGTCCTTGGAGGTCTTATTTGGGGAGCTGATCAAGCACATTGAACAAAAAAGTGTCACTCCCTGGTTGACTTTGGTGATTTTTGGCAAGATCGTTGTTCTGGTTGCCATATCGGATGTCTGTGAGGTGGTGCGTGATTCTAGTTTTTATTTTGTTCAGTGTCTTGCCTATGTGAAAGGCTAGGCAGCATGAACATTGTGCCTTGTAGATCATGCTGGTGGTATTACACTTGTGGTGTTCAGGGCTTTATTAAAAGTGGTTGTCTCTGGGGGTTAATAAAACCTGGGCTGCTGCTCATAAAGCAGCAGTGCCTACAGTTCGGGAGTCCATAAGCGTAGGTCCCTTCGGGGCTATCAGTTGTAAATCCAGGTAGTTTCTCCACTTTTTTGACAAAGTCTCAGATATTTTTGTTTCTCTGGAGGTTGAAGCTTGGTATGATCAGGAGTATGGCTTTAATAGTGGGGTTATTGTTGATGATAATCCAGTTGTCTTTTATAATGTTGATGATCTCCTTGTAGTTGATGAAGTATGTTATTGTCATAGAAATGTCTTTGGGGTTTTTGAGGTGCTGTTGTTCCTTTTTCTGAATCTCTCTGTATAGAAATCTGGTTTGTGTTTTTTTGGATTGATATGGGTTCCAGGATACTCTATATGAACTGGTTGCTATATCCATGGGTGAGAAAGTTTTTTCTAAGCTGGCCATGTTGACTACAAAGTCTCTGAGCTCTTTTGAGACACATGTCATCCTTAGGCCTTGCAATTTTATTATGTTCTTCTCTGTCTTGATAGAGTACATGCTGTCTCTGTGTAATAAAAGGTTCACTCTGGTGGGCTTCTGAAACAAATTGTTGGAAAGTTCTGGAGAATCACTGCTTTTTGAGATTTGAAGGCCTACGAACCATACTTTGGTTTTTTGATAAGAGTGTGTGAATTTAAAGAATTAGGTTGATTTCTCGATGTGGTCAAAGAAATCCAGTAGTACTAGTTCAGTGCTGTTCCATACTCTAAAGATATTGTCTATATAGTGGTACTAACAACCCATGTGTTGATAAAATGGGGAGCTGTAAATGTGGTCACTTTCTCATTTCCTTAGGGCAGTGTTTGCGAGGCTGGGTGCCATAGTGGCCTCCATGGCTATGCCTCTTTTTTGTCTGTAGAAACTTTTGTTGAAGCCAGCCAAAGTAGTTGTTCTCCAGAAGCAGTTTTAGAAACTTTATATACAGTAAAAATATTAGTTAGGGAGGTTAAGTGGTCTTGCAAGTAATTTTTTGTTCCCATCCTAGTATTCTCTACTTAGCCCAATATCTGAACATATAGTACAAAGAACACTTTAATGTGTTTAATGTGTCCTAAAATATCTCAGTAGTGCAGGCATGCTTCTGGTGTGCATTTTCAAATTATCTGATTTTCTCAAAAAAAAATGCTCAAAATCTTTTAAGGTTCCCAGGCATGTCAGTATTCTCCATAATCTAGAATATAATTTGCTATGTAATTTTAGAGGACGTGAAAGACAAAGATCTCCCAAAACGATAGATGGTGATATGATAAACCAATTATGCTGGCTTAGTAAGGACTAAACCATACGCATTTTACCTTCCTAATGTGAATGTTATGCCCCATAGAACAGTGGGAGGAAAATAAACATGAATCCACTAGGGTATTTGATGGCATATCTTCAAAGTTCAAGGCTTTTGTCCCAATAGTAATACATTTCAAAAGACCTGAGAACTTGGGTTATTTAAGGCTGATGAATCCAAGCTAATTGAAAGACACAGTTGAAGGCTTAATTTACTAATTCTATTATTTTAAATATAATATTTTTACAAATACCCATCAAGCCTTTTTATTCTCATACCCATATTCAAATAAAAATTAGCAACTTTTATTATCATGTACAAGATCTGAATATAGCAAGACATAACTGTTTCAATTTAACCATATGGGAAATCCCAATTTCTGTCATTAAGGCTTGATGTTTGATTAAAATCACTATATCACCCTGTCTTGCTGAAATATGTGCTGATGCTGAGACCAGCTAGAGACAGATCTATGTAACATTAGATGATCATTTGATAAGTGCAGCTCCTACACATGCATTATTGAAGCATTGGGCTTCTATGAATAGGCAAATAGTCATGATCTTTTAAAAGGGAATGAAAACTACTGATGTTAAAGGAAAAAGGAAAAAAAAACTTGAAGGTCATGGTCTGGGTCTATATTAGTTTGCTGAAATCGCATTGCAGGGAACACCTAATTATTGGCCCTAATTCAGTGAAAATTGTTTCAGTGATTTGCTGAATTTACAGAGGGCAAGGAAATACTTGGCGTACAGCACAATGGACTGACAGCTAAGCAAATTGAATCCACCCAAGTGGAGGGTTTCGCCCCTCACACCCCCCTAACTATATATACCAACTCTGAGATTGCACTACTGTGGAGAAAAGGGCAAAGTTGTGCTGTAGGGCAAGTATTTCCTTGCCCTCTGTAAATTCAGGGAATCACTGAAATGACTTTCACTCTATGAGGGTCGATGATTAGGTGTTTGGTGCAATGCGATTTCGGCAAACTAATATAGACCCCATGGTCTATAGCAGCATCATCAACTGACCTACATTTAGTGAAATGTGGTATTGTAATTCACATTCTCCAAAGCAATTCTTCTAATTAATTTATTGAATCTTTATAAACTTGCTAGGAGAAAAAGGAGAAAACGTCTCCAAATAATTTTCACCAGCAGTGAAGAAAATGCACTACCACAGAATACAGTATAAGTACCATTTACAATAAATATTATAATAGCATGAAACTAAGAAACTGTGTCAGCTTTATGCAGAGCTGCATAAACAGTTATCACAGAAATATTACTGAAGAAATTAGGCCAAAAAGCCATCTAATGGTAAACTGTCTTTGTCTGGAATCCATCTTGATTCCCTTTACAAACAGAATCTGTGTTCTGCTCATAACAATCAATAGTGCTCTGAAGCCATACGTTCTGTAGCATATTATTGAGTAATAATAACAGGAAAGGAAAACTGTAACATTGTATCACTATAAATTTCTTAAAACAGCAACTTAAGAGACTCAGATGCATAAATGGAATGAAGGGAGAGAAGGGGAAAGAATTTAAAAAAGGATGGAAAGGGGAGGAAAAGAGGAGTAAGAGAAATCATTGCTAGATTAGGAATTATAAATGTATAACTGTTCATACTATTTCCTATAAAATAAGACTGGGTAATTTAATAGTTGAGAGCACTGTCTGAGGGCAAAATTAATTTTTGTTTTAGAAATCAAACTGATGTATACAACATCTGCTAACACAATCCCTCAGACTTACTGGTTTATAAACCAATTGGTTAATACCAACCGATCGAGAACACAGATCAATGTAACTCTATGAAAACATTTTTTTTTCCTGGGGGCAAAGAACACATGTAGCTATGAGAAATAGGCAACATTTCTATTATGTTGATATATAATTCATCCATGCTCATGGGGTACTAAAACTGAGAAGGATCGTATAACCAAAATAACTATAACAAGCCAAAGCAAATAAACTAGCCTAGTAGTTTATATTTATAATTCATACATTTATCTTCATGACCAAATGCACTTTAATGCTACTGCTTTTGTTATTCTTCAGGCAGGAAAGGGACAGCAAAAATGCCACTGTGCCTATGTAAACATTTATGAATGAGTCATTATTAATGTGTAGACCTACACCAAAGTCAGCTTCAGTAAATGTCATTGGCCCCACATCAGATATTTACATTTTCGGTAGAGTTGTTGCCTCACAGCAAGAGGTTCTCCCATTCAATTCTCAGCTGGAGCGCCTTCTGTGTGGAGTCTGCATGTCCTCCCCACGGTCGAGTGGCGTTCAAAAGACATGTGTAGAATGGGAGTGCCTTTGCTGAGGGTTGGGCGTTGAGCTAGCACCTCGGCACCCGTAGAAAATCTACTGACAATCATTAGCGGACCGGAGTTCTGCTGTGGCGACCCCTAACCGGGAAACGCCAAAAGAAGAAGAACAACAAACCTTAACCCCATCTGTATTCAACAAACATATCTCACCTCCAGCATAGGCAAGTCTTTTTGAGACACCCTGCTGAAATGAAGGAAGAAAGTCTCAAGAACAGGGGCACTACACAATGCATTCATAGGTTCATAGGTTCATACTAGGCTATCTACCCTAGGGCATTTATAAGCCTAGCCCAGAGTTTTGTGACTTTCGCCACCCCTTTAGTTTGAAGGATACTATGCCCATTATTTAGCTGTGCCTCTGTCAAGCAGTGACACTGAGGTAATCCCTGGGGTATACCTGCGATCTCCCATCCATTGGTCAAGATTTCTCTTGAACAAAGCCAGCGAGGTGCTCTGCCTCACATGTACCGGGATTTTGTTCCACAGCATAGGGAGTCTCTGGGTGATGAATCTGTCCCTCCAGCACGTCCTATTTATGTGTATTAATAAGCTGGAAAATGTTACTAAACACAACTACCTCAGTTTTTAAATAACTATTGTATAAAATACATCCAACATGTTTGCAGATCACATCTTTATATATATTGAGGAAAGTAATAAATGAGATTTTAGCTGTTCAAGTCTCTTTCAACTCGCTGTGTGCAAATTATGCATTAAAATGCAAGACCCTGCCAACAAAGATGTGAATTATAATCTCAAGCCACATTCAACAGATACAGCAGTGTTTAAGTTTATCATTTAAAAGCATTCTAGGAAAGGAATATACCCTAAAAATTCTAAAGTATATCACCAGATAATACACAATGTTCATTGCCATTTTTGTATTGAATTATGCATTTTTATTCAAAAGCATATGCTCTGCTACCACTGGAAGTATAAAACATGTTTTTTGTTATTTCTTCAAGGAAAAGTACACTAAAAGACTTTAGAATGGACACAGTACCAGTGAGTAGCTTAGAGAGTGAGTTATACATTCAGACCCAAAGAAATTTATCACTCTGAACATTTTGAGCAAGAATTCATGTCTCTGACTGTTAGTAGGCATTTAAGGAAAAAATAAGAATATTCTGCAATGTGTTCCTTAGAACTAATTATAAGAGTTGTTTTTTCTTTATAACCTTACAAACATAAATACTTTACTGAATTATACAGCAATTATTTAAAAATGTGTTAGTACAGCACTGGTGTGAAGAGAAAATCCACCATGTGAACATGCAATTTGTTTCTGAGGTAGAACTTTATTTCAAGGAGATATTTATCATTCTAAAACTGGCGCAAAACTCATGACTTTATGTCATGAGATAGTTATAATCTGTTAAAATTATAAGTGGTTAGAAAGAATTTTTATTAATATCAGTCAATAATATTCTGGAAATCGCTTATTTAATTTTCTTGGGACCTGCTACATTATGCCATCTGTCACTAATGTTTGGCATTTTGGACTTTGTTGTTTGCATTCCATAATGACTTTTGAAAAAAAAAGCTTATCTTACTTAGGTGCTGAATGGCTGCTTCTAGACTGCATAAATAAAAGTTCCACTTTGTTGGTACTACTGATTTTAGCCACCCTGGGCACAAGGTGTTAAGAGTTATGATTAGGCAATTAGACTCTATCAGTAGTTTAGTACCAGCATTCATTTCCATACACACTTCTGAATGCCGTGACTACTTTTGCAATCAGAACCAAAGCTACCCTGCTCCACCTTACGCATGTGTGCTAACCCTAACCCCAACTCCGCTAATTATCTTATTAAAAATCCTTTCCTTAACAGCACCAGTATTCAAGTAAATTTGGTTCTATGGAATAGTTAGGGATTTTTTTTTGTCAACAGATTGCAAAAGAAAAAGATTTATTTTCTGTTTTCACTCTGTTGATATTTGGCTTGTTGGTTGTTGAAGATTAGTGATGTTTGAGTTATAAAGGCTGACTGGGTGTCAACCTTTTATCAGTTTGAACATATAGATATATTTATATATATTTATATATATATATATATATATATATATATATATATATATATATATATAAAATTGTATTTCTTTACATCACTGATGAACTTTCATCAACATAAAATATGTCATGAAAGTTCATCGACGATCACTTTTATCTAAAAATAAACATTGAATTAATGTGATCATACCAACTGGACCAGCTGGCTGATGCAATCAAGTCACAATAAAGTTCTTCTGTCTTGTTCAAGCCCAGCTTTCTGCCTACTTACACAGTACTTCCCTGCTTAGTTATTTGTATTCATTAAGCACTGCAGTGTTTCTCTGCATGGCACAAGCTGTCTACCAGCGGCATACACGGACAGGGCAGTGGGAGTAATCCACCCCTAGTATAGGCAGTAAGAGAGTGCATTGTCTATAGGGCACATTCGACAGATGCTGATGGTGCAGTACTACAGTAGACCAGCATTCAGAAAGGAATAGCCCTACTGTATTTGTGGTTATTACTGAAACGCTTCATGTGTGATATATTAACTGCAGTTTGCTACAACTTCAAAGCTGTTCTTTTTTTTTTTTTTTTTTTTGCTTCTCAACTTAGGGTTGAGAGGGGTAACATACTGGGGAACTGCAGAGAATGATAGCTAACCTAGCTTATGCACATTAAATGAATCCTGACATATATGTCTAGGATATACAGTCTCCAATATATGAAATATTCATTGTGTGTATTAAAAGAAAAAATATCTTTCTGGATTTTTCACCATTATAATATATTAGAGTATTGATGTAAACACTATGAATGCACTGGCTACAATCACTGTGAAGAAGAACTTTTCAGAAAAATTACTGTTTGTACCTTTTTAATATTATTTATTGTTCACAAGATATTACATTTATTAGCTTATTTTCTTCAACTTGATTTTTCAAAAAGTGCTTGGGAATCTAAGAATGTGTGTAGCTTGCTGGTGGTGTGACATTTCACAGATATTTGGTATGAACAAGTTAAAAATGTATCTTAACTCTCTCTGGTTTAAATTGTTGATGATATTTGCAAACAATGTATAACAATGTACTTTTGTATAAAATAAAATGCCTAACTAATTATTTAATTTAAACTAGAAAAGTGATGGTAAATTAGTTAATTGCGCCAGAATATTGGAAGATCATTAAAGGCCATGAAGAAATACACCAGGCCCTTGAGATGTGTCTTATAGAGGTTCTAAGCAGCAACCATGGATTTATAACACCTCAGATTTTTTACTATATTATTATTAGATTAATCATTGATTGTGTTACACTTTTTTTAGGTTCCTCAACTCATCCATTCAGCTAATTTCTGGTTCATATCTAATGGATCGACCTTGGATAACTGAGGGTAAGTGACTCCACCCAAGGAAGGGATTAGGAGTTGTTAATTTTCACTTTTTTGTGCAGTTTGCTCTACACTGGCCCTCCTCCAGGTGGTGAGAATTCAAACAGTTATTGCAATGCCTAAGAGTTTTGTTGTTCTTCTTTCAGCTTTTCCCGGTTAGGGGTCGCCACAATGGAACTCCGGTCCACTAATGATTGGCAGTAGATTTTTACGGTGCCGAGGTGCCAGCCCAATGACCAACCTTCAATGAAGTCACGCCCATTCACGCATGTCATTTGAATGCCACTCAACCGCGGGGAGGACATGCAGACACCACACAGAAGGCGCTCCAGCCGAGAATCGAATGGGAGAACCTTTTGCTGTGAGGTGACAACGCTACTGCTGCACCACCGTGGCTTCTATTGCAATGCCTAAGGGTATTCTCCAAAATTAGTTGGCTTCAGAACTAGAAGAGGGTGATTGTTTGCTTGAAAAGTGTTATTTGTTAATGTGGGAGAGTTTGCACAGGGAGAGTGATCGGGTGGGTGGGATTACTTTAATTAGGACAGCTGTCTGCAAGTTACATAAAACGTAGATGGATGTAATGAAAGAGGGAATGGCTTCTGTGAGCGGGAGAACTAAAATGAGGTATATAGAAGCATGAGAAGCATTTATTCTGAATGTGAGAAGCATTTATTCTGGATGTGAGATGGTCATTCAGAGCATAGAAAAGGTTAAATATAAGTGATGAAATGGGAAGGGAGTTAAAGCTATTGTGTACTGAAAGACTAATGGAGACTGATGGGTGAAGGACTGAGATGTACTCTCTAAGAAGGTCAGAGTGACAAGTAAAAACAACATGGAGTGACTCTGAATTCATGTTGCCTTAGCTTTCTGTTTATTAAACATTCATCTTTTTTTTCTATTTAAATTCTCTTTCTGCTAAGGTCCTTCACTGGCACTCTTCCTTTCTTCATCTGCTTATTACACCTTCATCTGGGATACTCTCTTAACATCTTTTCATTGCTGGACCTCTTTTCCCTTCCATTTCTGTAAGGCCAGCTTACTCCTCAAACTGGGGCCTATTAAAATGGAAGCCTGTCTTAGTGGAGAGGGTAGAGACCCAAAGACTGATTAGCCAGTGAATGGAATAAGAGCACCCTGATGCAGCAGCATCCTTTGTGAATGCTGGGAAAACCTTGGCTCAAACCTTCCCCACCCTATTGTGGATGGCAGCTACTCTTCACTCATGCAATACATAGTATCACTTACCACCCCGACCCCCAGTCAAAATGCATGCATGTAATGCATATGGCTAACACTAGGTACCTCCCCTCAGCCACAGTGCATGCATGCAACACATATGGCTATCACTAACCAACTCCCCTGTCACACTGCATGCATGTAACACATATGGCTATCATTAATCATTTCCCCCCAGTCACAGTACATGCATGCATGCAATCCTGGCAGGCCACATCCCTGTAGCTTCCATCCATCCACCAATCTGACAGATTATGCTCAGGTCTCTGTTCCCTCCTCTAGGACTAGAAAGCTGATTCTAGCCCTTGACATTCCTACCACACAAGATAGGATACTTTCATGCTTCTATCCACTGCTTGAATTTAGATTGCCTGGAGCAAAGTCAGATCTCCACCTTCTGCACTGCAGAGCCATGATAAACTTTTGCTTTTTCCATCCTTTTAACATCTTGTTTTTTTCATAACATCAGCTTAAGTTTAATCTTTGCTATACTGACTAGGTGTCCTCTTATTTACACATCCAGCTAAATGCTTATCTTCTTTGCTACAGTTACCACTCAATTCAGATTTATTAGCACTACTGCATTCTTTTTAAACCTGGTGCACCATGCCTTACTGTCCTGGTGATTGTTTCTTCTTGAATTAACTCTTGATTGTCCATCTTTATTTCTACTTATGTTATTGCTATGGATGCAATGCTTTTTTTTTTTTTTTTTTTTTTTTTTTGTAATTATTCTCTTAAATAATCTCCAGGCTGTTTGCCTTTCTTGAAAAATACAGATATTTTGTAATCCTCATAACAGATGAAGCCATAGGGCAACCTGTGGATATGACAAATGTTCTGTTATTCACAGCCTCATGCTTAAAGGTATTAACACTTTTTTGTCTGTTATATAATGTGACCAACTAGATTGTCACATGGTTGTTCATTTGTCATGTCTTTGTACTCATTCTCCTATATAATGCATTCTCTCTCTCTTTCGGCTTTTCCCGGTTAGGGGTCGCCACAGCGGATCACCTTCTCCGCTCATGATTGGCAGTGGAGTTTTTACGGTGTCGAGTTGCCAGCTCAGCGCCGAACCTTCCACAGAAGGCACACACACACATGCACTCATGCCTAGGGCCAATTTTTTAGCGTGTCCAATCCACTTGCAGCATGTCTTTGGGGATGTGGGAGGAAACTGGAGCACCCGGAGGAAACCCACAGAACCACAGGGAGGACATGCAGACTCCACACAGAAGACACCCCAGCAGAAGATCGAACCAGAGAGCCACTTGCTGTGAGGCAACAACACTAACCTCTGCACCACCGTGGCCATCCACTCCTATATAATGCATACTGACTTTCTTAAAGGGACCATATAATATAAGTACCTGCTGCCTCTACAAATACGTAAACTGGTGATGAATGAATATTCACATTGTTCTTCTCAATAACCTTAGGTCTTACTATCTCCCACTGATATGAGCAGTTCTTCCATTACTTTCTACATTTAAAGCATCAGGCACTCACTCTCTACATCTTTAGTAACTTTCTTCTAATTTTAAGTGTTCCTGAGTCCTTTCAGGTTTGCAAATTTCCTACAGTTTTAACCACAAACTATGAGCAGCCACCATGACATTCCAGTTAATGATCTGACCAAACCACTTAGCTCCTTCCTCTTACTCATTCTCTCCTTGCTTGTTCTTTTGTTAATTTATTTTCTTGTCTGCTATCTCCCAATCTCACCCCCAAACGGTATTCTGCCTTTGGCAACTATACTGTAACCTACCTTACAGTCCATTTACTGCCACAGTCTTCCCTTCTGGGAGGTTACAGTAAATGGAACAGGCAAGCTAAATGGCATAGGGTTTTTATTCCTAACTATATCGTGATGACCATGGTTTGATAAACAAGCCGTAAGTTAAAGAAAAATCTAGGGAACATTAGCTCAAGTAGCCAGTGGACAGTTCCTCCATCTTGTTGAAAGCGCAAGTGCCACTGCAGAGTTAAACCAACCAGCAGACATGGGATGAAGGAACTCATGTGGTCATGCAAACCTTCTTGTTATCAGAAGTAAGCAAAGGGTGAAATTATATCCTAATGTGTGAAATATGGGGATATAAGGCAGTTATATCCCATGCAGCCACTTATTTATTATAGCTCTTGCTTTTTCACCCCAGGTGCAATTTGGGACTCAGAGGAAGGTGAGGATTGGGACTGATGACAGTGAAATGATAGAATGGAGGTTCATTGCTAGGAAGGTCATGGAATCAAGTGAAAAAGAAGAAATGCATGTACGGGGGGAAAAACACCCTAACTCTTCCTTCCATTGTATATGATTTGTTATACATGCCATATTTTCTGGTATGCACTTCACTTTGTATTTGTTGCCATTTACTTCTAAATTATGCCACTGGCTAGTTCTACATGACATACCCTATATTCTTAATCCCATAATCAATTTCAATCACTTGAAGTATGTTGTATTTCATTTATGTACCCCCTAATTTATAGGTGCTGCTTTACTCTGACAATGCCCTATTTTTTTCTATGGCCTAAGTATATTTCTGTTTAGGTACTTGGTACATTTGTTACTTTGTTAGTATATTTCAGTTTATGTATTTGGTACATTTGTTACTTTGTTAGTATATTTCTGTTTATGTACTCGGTACATTTGTTACTTTGTTAGTATATTTCTGTTTATGTACTTGGTACATTTGTTACTTTGTTAGTATATTTCTGTTTATGTACTCGGTACATTTGTTACTTTGTTAGTATATTTCTGTTTATGTACTTGGTACATTTGTTACTTTGTTAGTATATTTCTGTTTATGTACTCGGTACATTTGTTACTTTGTTAGTATATTTTGGTACATTTGTTACTTTGTTAGTATATTTTCTGTTTATGTACTTGGTACATTTGTTACTTTGTTAGTATATTTTCTGTTTATGTACTTGGTACATTTGTTACTTTGTTAGTATATTTCTGTTTATGTACTTGGTACATTTGTTACTTTGTTAGTATATTTTCTGTTTATGTACTTGGTACATTTGTTACTTTGTTGGTATATATTTTTTAATTTTACAGTGTGCAGTGTTAAGCTGAGAAGATGACCATTCACTTGGTGGTTATAATTTGACAATATTACTGTGACATTTAATAATGTTAGTTTGTTGGGATAGTTTTCCATTCACCACGATAGTTTACAAAAGTGTGTCCTTACTCTAAGATTTAACAGATACATCACGTATGCAAAATAAATCACCCCTATAAGCATTTACTTCTGCTGTTATTATTATTATTATTATTATTTTTTTTTTGGAATTTAATTTCAGACATTCTTTCGCTAGGAATGATACCAATAAGTGTTTTACTTATTAGTTCCTTCATGTATATATTTATACATGTATGTGTGTATTTATTTATTTACTTGGATTTGTATTTATATTTGTTAACTTAGGCAGAGGACTGACCCAAATGGACCTTTTTCAGCCAAGCAGCACAGTCTGGTTAAGTGACTTTCTCGGAGACAAACAGAAGACAAATGGAGGCAGTCAGAAAGCAGACTGACTGCGTTGGTGTCTTCCTTAATCTTCTTTACTATTTTCTAGGTGAGGATGTGCAAAGTGATATTTATCATCCTAACGAATCTCCTAAGTCAAGAAAGATCATTAAATAAACAATCAGAGCTGATTTAGCAGCCAGAGATCTGTGCAAACTCACACTTTCCTTTTGTGAGTACCAGGAAGCAGGGCTTGAAATTAATTTAATAAGACATTACAAATATCGAGCTAGACCACAGATAACATCACATGTACTTTGTTATGTGCAGGAAATAACATTGTATGAAGGTGAACAGTTAAGTGAATGGCTCCATTCTCCTTCCCATTAAAAAAGAAAATTGTATTATGTAAATATCATCTGCGACAAGGCCAGTATGGAGTTCATTAAAAAATGTTTTCCAGCCATTTAATATAATCATAGGCATTTTGTGAAAGTGATATCCCCATGACTCACCGACTTAACATTTGCTTTTCATACTGATTTCGATAAAAATGACAGGGTGGAGCTCCTTAAGTTCTTAAGGGAGGCCTGTAAGCCTGGTGATGGCAGACAATACTTGTTTTTCAGATCTTAATGTGAGAGGCCAGTTTGCTTTGGCAGTTACTGGCTTGGCAGGGGCTATAGGTGTACCATTAGCTTTGCACTTCGAGAATATTCCTGCTTATGTTTCCACTGTGGTTTTTACTATTACAATTTTCAAGTGCAAGCAGTCTGTTTTTGGATGAAGTCACAGATGTAATCAATCAATGTTAAAGCAGAATGCTTGAAGAGGTTTTTCTTTCAGGCTCTGCTGAGCTTTCAGTGTAACCTATAGGTAACTGTCTTGAGTGCATCCTGATGTTGTGTTTTTAATTCTGTCAATACAGAGACAGAGGAAGAAAATAATAGAACAAAACAAAATGAAAGCAAAATAAATAAAAAATAAGTAAACAAAAAAGGAATGAGAAAGAAATTAAGTGTTAGATTTACACAGGTCATCAGTTTCAGGTTTGTGCAAATTATATTCCAAATATAAACTATTTAGTGGCAGAAAAAAATATATATTTACTTAGTAGTAAGTAGGTGCTATAGATAACTTTTTTCTTTTTATTTCTTTTGCAGTCCACCACTGTGTTAGTCTAAGCACTGGAAAAGCTGCCAAAATTACAGCACATTGTACACCAGTAATAATATATAATGATTTTACATTTTATTTATTTTTATTTTATTTATTTATTTATTTTACATTTGTTAACCGGGAGAGTCCGACTGGATACATGTCCATTTTCAGCGGAGGCCCGGGGAGAAAAGCTCCAAGTACATAACAGACATATGAACATTGTTAATGCATAAAAAAGGAAGATAGTTGAGTTCTAAATACAATATAAAGATACATCACATCTTGGGGGAAAAAAAAAAAAACAGCAGCATATAAAAAAAAACATAGGTCAGTTACAAAGGCAAGGCGCCTTGTTAAAAAGCGGTTAAGGATAGTGAGGTAAGAGAAGGGTAAATGATAGTGGTTAATCAGGTTTGGAACAGGGACATTGCCAGAGAGTATTGAGATGGGGTTTAAGCTTTTTTTTGAATTGTAGGAGTGAGGGTTCTGAGGTGAGCATGGTCGGTAGGGAGTTCCACATTTTACCTACAAAGTTTGAGAATAGAGAATCCCCAGCAGAATTATTGGCTTTGGTAGTTTGAGCTAAGATCTTATTGGAGGAGCGTAAAGATTGCAGGTTAATATAGGGGTGAATGATGTTTTTCAGAGCTGGTGTTTTCTCTGGGTGATACAGTATCTGGTGAGCCATTTTGAGTTGGTTGAAATGGAGTTGGCTGGAAAACTCTAACCACCCTAGTTGCTTCAAGTTAGTGCAGTGGTGCGTTCTAAAGGTGGAATTTGTGGCAAATCTAGCTATGTGATTGTAACAAGAAGCAAGTTTGTTAAGGGTTGTCTTGTTTAGGTTTGTAAAGAGGGGAGGCATAGAAAAGAGTTGATAGTAGGTGTGTGCTGGCAATTGTAATTTTAGCATGAGGAGTGAGAAAGTGTTTTACTTTATAGAGAGAGCCAAGCTTTTTATTGACGGTTTTGATGGTAAGATTGAAATGGGTGTCAAATTTAAGGGAGTTATCAATGGTAATACCTAATAGCTTTGTGTGAGCTTCTGGTGATATAGTGATTCCATTGGAGGATGTAATAGAGAAGGTGGGGGGAAGAGTCTTGTTAGTGGGTGAGAAAGTAAGTAGTTTTGTTTTGTTGGGGTTGAGAACTAGTTATCGACTTCAGAACCATTTTTCTATTAGGTTGAAGGTGTCTTGGGTTGAAGCAGTGAGGTCTGCCAGGTTGGAGGCAGTGCTGATGATAGTCGAATCATCTGCATATTGAATGCATGTGGCATGGGGGGTGATTGTGGGCAGGTCATTAACAAAGATGGTGAAGAGAAGAGGGCCAAGAATAGATCCTTGGGGAACTCCAAGTGTAACAGGTAGGCATGTAGATAATTTGTCCTGCCATAGAACAGCCTGTTGCTTATTGGACAGGTAGGATTGGAACCATTTCAGCGTGGAATTGCTGAGTGATAGTTTTTTTAATGTATGGAGGAGTTGAATGTGGTTCACCATATCAAAGGCCTTGGAGAGGTCTAAGAAAAGAGCAGATGATAGTTTATTATTGTTTCTGACGTTATTGATGGTATTAGAAAAGGATGGTAGGGCTGATGTGGTACTGTGATTTGGCCTGAAGCCATGTTGGGAGTTAGCTAGAATTTTATTTTTGGTGAGGTGTTCCATCAGTTGTTTGTGGACACACTTTTCCATAATTTTGGCCAGGGGTGAGAGTATAGCTATAGGTCTGTAGTTGGTTAGCTCTAGTGAGCTACCACCTTTATGGAGAGGAATAATGTGGGACATTTTCCATATGGAGGGGATGAAGGCTTCTGACAAGGTACGGTTTATGATTATGGAGACGGGATAGGAAATGGCCTCAGCTGCTTTTTGCAGAAACTCAGCTGGGAGAAGGTCAGCTGCTAGCTTAGTGGGTTTTAGTTTTTTAAGAAGAGATGTTATAAAGGATATGGGTACTGGATCGAAGGTAAATAGATGATCTGATGTAGTTGTAGTATTCTGCTGGCATGGGTAGTGGAGTGGGCTGGTTGTTTGTTTGAATTGTGTGGCCAGGGATTGTATAGTTTCTGTGAAGAAACTATTGAATGTGTTAGCAATGTTTACAGGGCACTGTTGTTTGCAAGTTGTTGGAGTGGGGGTGGTTGCCTGGCCTGGGTGCAGGAGCTTGTTTAAGCCTGCCCAGAATTTTTGTGGATTATTAAGGTGTTTGTGTTGGAGGTGGAGGAAGAAGTTTTTTATCATTTAAGATCATTCTTTTAGTTTCATTTCTAAGTTGCGGAAGGTTTGGTGGGAGTGTGGGTCTTTAGAGGTGCCATGTGACCCACATCTTGTTTCTAGATAGGATTTTGGATTTTGTTTCCTTAGAGAGCCATGGTGCAGTTTTGGTTTTAGTTCTAATGGACCGTATTGGAGCATGGGAATCTAGAATCTTGAGGAAGGTGGTGTTGAAGTAGATAACTGCCTCTTCAAGAGGAAGAGACTTGAGTATTGTCCAGTTGTGGGCTTTAAGTTCAGTTTGAAAAATGGAGGCGTTGAATTTATTATTGTTCCTGATTTTTTATGGTTGTAAGAAGGGGGGTGATTTTCTTGAATTTGATAACATAGGTGAGTAAGTGATCACTCATGTCCTCTGGGTGAGTACCTGCTGAATACTGGTCAGGATCTTTATTAGTAAGGATCCAGTCCAGGATGCTGTCTTTGTTTTGGGGTTTACCTAGTCTGGTAGGAGTGGATATGAGCTGAGAAAAGCCATGTAGATTTATGCTGCTAGATGGGGAGCTAGATGAGAAGGAATTCCAATCGATGTTGAAGTCACCTAACACTATGGATTCCTGGGGGTGAGTTTGAGTTAACCAGTGGAGAAAGTCCTCTAAGGTTTTGTTATTATTGTTGCCTGGGGGGATGTAAATTTATGCTTTTATGTTTGTTTGGTTGAAGTTTTACAAGTAGAATTTCGGCATTGTTTGTTAGGAGGGGTTGTGGAGAGGCAAGGGAGATTTGTAATGTATTTTTGTAGAGTATGGCTACACCGCCACCTTTACGAATTATTCGGTCTGCTCTTAGTATATCATACCCTGGTGGGATTATCTGTGTGTCTTTCGTACTTGGTTTAAGCCAGGTTTCTGTGAGACATAGTAGGTCTGGGGAACAAGTAGCTAAAAGGGCATGTAGGTTGTGAATCTTATTGTTTACACTTCTGATGTTTAGATGACAGGTCAGAAGAGAGTTAAAGGGTCTAGAGTTTAGATTGAGAAGTGGAGGGGAGGATAGGGTGGAATTACAATTGAGTGGAGGGGAAGGGCCAGGGTTGGGGTGGATATCATCATCTGTGGCTAGTCTGTGATTCAGAGTGGTAATGAATTTGAGGGCTTTGAGTAGAAGTTTGTAGTAATGTTTATCATTTGGCCTAATATTGGTAGGTTTGATAATTACATAGCGTTCGAGTTCTAACAAGGTGGGTGAGTAGGGAGTCGAGTCATGGCCTCTGTTGTTAATTATGGGTGAGGGGTTGGTTTGGTAGCCTGGGTGGTGGAAGCCTATGTAAGACCAGGTTTCATGTAGGGTAGCTAGGTAAGGGACAAGTAGGAGGGGAAAAAGTGTTAGTATGATAAGCTTCCTGGGTGGTGTCATATTCCGTTTGATCTTAGAGGGCGGTAGTGAGGTACAGGAAGTTAGTGGACAGTAGGGGGAGTGGTTTGAGGTTATAAAAGTACGAGTACTGGGGCGGGTGGGAATAGGGGGCAGGGCGGAGAGCGGAGCAAACACGAGCAAAGCGAGTGCTCGCGGAGCGGGGTTTACACTAAGCCACTAGAGCCCAGGTTTCAAGATGTAACTCCTGAATAATTAACTTGCAGGTGAGTAATCTCATCTAAACAAACACCAGGTTCAATGCCTATGCTTTGGGAGCTTGTGTTTACAATTTTATAGCAGTTTGCCTTAGTTTTAGAGTGTGTTCTGTAGTTTAAGTGGAGTATATGCAAACAAGCTTGGATTTTTTGTTTGGGTAAGCCTAGGGAGATTTGTGCTAGTGCTGAGGACCCTTAAATAATACTTTACTTTAAAGTCTATACTAAAATGACCAGATAATGACCTGCTTTGTTTTTACAGGTTGTGGGCAAAAGTAGAGTAGTCGCTCGAAAAGGGCAAAGTTCTTTTCTGCCTTACGCTGTGCAGGGGAAGACCTGGGAGGGATAGAGAGAGAGCTTGATTTCAGAGGCAGTCAGAAGCAGCTGTGTAGCTTAAACAACATTAGACTACCCGAGGAAACCCCTAAACTATGTTAGTAAAATCTTCACATATCTTTACATATAGCATAAATTATAACACATTAGCATTTTACTGCAACAGTGCCTTATGACTGAGAGTCAAAGAATGTTGAATGTTGAATATCCTGCTTCTCAAACAATATACAGAAGGCTCTCAATTTTCACTCTAATGAACAGCTCTGCAAAGAGCTTGTCATACTAAAGTCTGGTTACCAAACATTTAGCTATAGAGACACAACTTAGCTTTAAAGAAACAAGTAGCTACAATATTCATGCCATTCAATACTGCATTATGTAGCTATGTAGCAAAAAAGAGTTACATCAGTTACTATTAAATCACACAATTCATCTTAAATACATTTAACAGTCTATTAGGAACAATGAATAACAGCTTAATACATACCTCAGGAGGTAGAGGCCAGTAACAAGGTCCTACAGCACTAGGAATTTGAAATTAAAGGCACCAGACAAGGGTTATTTCAAACCTTTGTAACAGGGATAGAATGGGGGTGGGGGTTTACACTAAGCCACTAGAGCCCAGGTTTCAAGATGTAACTCCTGAATAATTAACTTGCAGGTGAGTAATCTCATCTAAACAAACACCAGGTTCAATGCCTATGCTTTGAGAGCTTGTGTTTACAATTTTATAGCAGTTTGCCTTAGTTTTAGAGTGTGTTCTGTAGTTTAAGTGGAGTATATGCAAACAAGCTTGGATTTTTTGTTTGGGTAAGCCTAGGGAGATTTGTGCTAGTGCTGAGGACCCTTAAATAATGCTTTACTTTAAAGTCTATACTAAAATGACCTAAGATTAAATGACCTAAGACTAAAATACTAAAATGAATTTTAGGCGCAGAATACCTACACTTGTAGACATTATATAAGACAATATTAACATACCCACATCTTTAAATAAAGCAAAATAAAAACATTTAAACTCTCTCTCTCTAAAAGCAGGAGCAGAATAAACTGACCTAAAATTCCATGAAACGCTCACATGGCCAGACAGAACAAGCACTCTACAACTGATCCAAAAATGCCACCCAGTACACTGGGGAGCCTAGCAGACAGTCTCACCAGTAAGAACCAGCATTTTCACAGAAGCTCCCATTTATTTTGTAATCCAAGACACCAGGGCACAATATATTCATCACGTATAAATTCTTTAACTGTTTGGGTCCCATGCTTCTGTTAAGGAATCCTCAAGGAATCCCCAACTAAGAGCCAGTGTTTTAAGGATGTGTAATATAGATAAAACAACCTGAATTATGTCAATATGAGATTGTCAGATGTCTGGACAGTAGCTATAATCCACAGCAGCTCACCAACCAGCATTCTAGAATGATCCAGATCCATTTCCTAGCATCCCTCCAGCAATGCTCATATAGCTTAACCATGTATCAGATCAGCCCCAATAGTTTTGTCCCCCCTCCTTCCAAGTTGGAAAGCATCTCAGCAAATTGACAGTGAAATCTGACAGAAATGAAAACTAGTTAAATGCTAGTAAAATTCCAGGCAAAGCTCCTCTAGAGCACTGATCTCACTTGCTTTTTTCAATGACCATATGTCTACTGGAAAAACTTTTTCCAGATGTTTCTTCTCTGGAAAAAGTCTGGAAGCCTATGCCTATGCCTAGTATAAACCAAGTAATAAAACACATAGTTAAGCTAAGTAGGTTATAGGGATGTTAATGTACTACTTCCCTTCCCAAAACAGCAGCAGGAAGGTACTTTCTCATACATGGTTTATTCAAATCCATATTGGACTAGTGCATCAGTTGCCCTGTCTGGAGTAACAACTTGAATAGCTGTCTCAAGCACACCTGCTTCACCTTAGCCATTAATTTTAATAATCCATGAGAAGGGCATAAAGCAGTCTTCTACTAGAAGAGCTAAATGAGGAATTAAACCCGCACATAAGGCAGCTGTTTAATCTCAGCCTTACCACAGGATACGTGCCCAAGGAGTGGCGTACGGCAACTGTGGTCCCACTCCACAAAGGCGGTGCCTCTACGGACCCTGGTAATTACCGCCCCATAAGCTTAACAAGTCTAGTCTGCAAAGCTATGGAGAGGATCATAATGGAGCTCATAAACAAAGATATAGGGGACTTGCAGACATTGGACCCGACCCAGTTTGGCTTCGTCAAGGGCAGATCATGCCTTTTGAACTTGGTCGACTTCTTCGAAACAGTCACCAAGGCCATTGATGAGGGAAAGGCAGTCCATACAGCCTACCTTGACCTTGCAAAGGCCTTCGACACAATACCCCACTCGGGTATTGTAGAAAAACTTACCAGCTTAAATGTAAACCCATATGTCATAAGATGGGTTGCAAACTGGCTTAAGGACAGAACCCACAGGGTTAGAGTTGCTGGCGCTATGTCAGACTCCAAGCCGGTCACAAGTGGTGTCCCACAGGGTTCGGTCCTTGGCCCCCTATTGTTCGGCATCTACTTCTCAGAAGTACAGGCCAACATGGGAGGACTTTGGCTGACAAAGTTTGCAGACGACTGCAAACTGGGCGCCATAGTGGAAAGTACATTGGACACGGATATCCTTCAGAAGGGACTCACGGAAACAGATAGCTGGTGCCAGAGCCATGGCCTGAAGTTAAACGCCAAAAAATGTATAGTCATACCCTTCGGGAAAAACAAGGTAACCCCAAGCTACCATATAGGTGGCAATCCACTAAGCACAGAAGAGGTTATCAGGGACCTGGGGACCCAGGTTGACAGTGGCCTTTCTTTTGACACTCACGTTGCTAAAGTGGTTAGAAAGACCTTCTACATTGCCCACCTGATCATGAAGGGATTCACATCCAGATCTAGTGAGGTCATTGTTCCCCTGTACTCTTCACTTATCAGACCAATGATCGAGTACAATGCCCCATTTGGGATGTATCACACCCGACATCTGCAGCAATTGGAGAGACCCCAAAAGTTCCTCACCAAAAGGATAAAGGGACTCCAAAATCTGTCATATGCTGCCAGATTGAAGAAACTCCAGCTCTATTCAGTTGCATACCGTCTGCTCAGAGGTGACATGTGCCTGACATACAAGGCCATGTCCAACCCGGAATTAATAGACATGCTCCACCTCAAAAAATCCAAATCCACCAAAACCACTAGAGCAAGCGACTTCAACCTTAGCACGGATATAAATAGGACGTGCTGGAGGGATAGATTTATCACTCAGAGACTCCCTATGCTGTGGAATAAAATCCCGGTCCATGTGAGGCAGAGCACCTCGCTGGCTCTGTTCAAGAGAAATCTTGACCTGTGGATGGGAGATCATAGGTTTATCCCGGGAATCATCTCTGTGTCACTGCTGGACAGAGGCACAACAAACTAATGGGCACAGTATTTTTTCATATAAGGGGTGGCGTAAACCACAAAAATTTGGGCTAGGCTTATAAATGCCTTAGGGCAGATAGCCTAGTATAAACCTATGAATCTATGAACCTATAAGAAAGCACTAAAAAGGACCTACATTTAACCTGCTCTTTAGCAAATTGTTTAAATTCTTTTGGAAAGGCCATAATGAAGTGGGAGTTGCATAGCAAGGGAAGGAACAGGAAACTGTGGCAATTCCAGTACAGTCAATGTTGTTGTGGAGTGATAGGACAGTGAGTTCCTATATGAAAGAGAAACAGATGACACAGACTAAAGCTGAAGAGAATGTGGCACATAAAGATGTTCTGGAACTTTCTGTAGAATGCCCGCAGGAAAAGGAGAACAAAGAATGCACTATTAGATTAGAAGAAAATGATTTAAGGAAAGAGTTGCTTGACTTAATAGAGATGGATAGACATATTACTATCAATGAAAGAAACAGACTACAATAAGTCAGTAAGACCAAAAATGTTAGAAGTATGGTAAAACAAATGAACACAGTAATCTAGACTGTTCATAGAAATTCATGAGATATAACAGAAGTAAAGTGGATATATTACTGTGCAACTAAATTAATTAAGCAATAACCCATGTCTGGGTGTAGGTAATGCTAGATTTACCCACGGTTGGTGTGGTTTAGTCACGAGGGCGAAGCCCGAGTGACCAAACAAACACAACCATGGGTAAATCTAGCATTACCCACACCCAGATGTGGGTTATTGCTATTATACAATGACATTATTTAAGAAAAAAAATACTTACTTTTCTTAAATAATGTCTTTGCATAATACCTGCGTGGTACCCTTTCATGGTTTTCTGCTGTCCTGGGGATTTTTCTGATGTACGGCTCATGCATATGCTTACGCAGTACATCAGAGCTGTGCAGAGGAAACAACGGAGAAAGGAAGACCTCCGTTGCTTTTTTAAAGCTGTCTCGCTATGTTAAATGAGTTTAACATAGCGAGATATCTTTAAAAAAGCAACGGAGAAAGGAAGATCTCCTTTGTTTTTTTTTAAGATATCTTGCTATGTTAAATGTATAACATAGCAAGATTACAGCAACAGAGATCTTCCGTTCCCTATTGCTACCTAGCACAAACAAAAAAAATCAAGACTTATACTAATGGAAAAAGTCTGGGTGACCGGACCTTTTTCCATTAGTATATGTTGGATTTACAATGGGCACACTGGTTGGGCTGGCCAATCAGTATGCATGTTTTGGAATACTAATCGACAGTCATTGTATAATAACAGATAAAGTCTTACCACAAAAACACAGGGCAATAAGGGAAAAGAAGGGGAGAAATCAAATGCCATGATGGAAGTATCAAATAGAAAAAACTATAAAGCTATTAAGACATGAAGTGTCACTATTAGAAGAACACAGAAGAGGGAACAGATCAACAAAAATCTAGTCTGTAAAAAAAACAGCCGGCAGTATCAGAACAGACTAGGATCTGTAGTATACTATTGCAAGTAATAAACTAAAGATATCAGCACAAACAGAATAACTTAGAAGATATGCAGATAAATATAAAGGAAAAGTACAAAATAAGCAATTTATTGATGGCCTGAAAAAGTTTTATAGAGAATTGGGAAACAAGGCAAAAGGAATAGAAACACCGGTGACATAAAGAAGAAATAGACACATTTTGGAGAAATATCTATAAAAATCCTTTGTAACATAACAAAGAACGAGTGATTACTGGCCAACAAACTACTGAAACTAAGAAAACATGAATGTAAAGCCAGTCACTTAAAACACTGTTATTTATTAAACTCCACAAATTCAGATAAAAGCTTTCATCTTTATCAATACAAGCACTTCTTCAGATGATTCAAAGTATCAAACAAATGAATTTAAAACTTTCCAAAATCACATGACCTGATTACTCACATTTAGCAATTCATTCCTTAAAGGTAAACCCCTCCTTATTCATGTTAAACCCCTTTAATTAATAACAATAAATACCTTAAACACATTAAAATATTGAATAAAAACTCCATATGAAAAAATAAATGTATTAAATAGACAATAAAAATAAATACAAAACACTTTGTGCAAATTACAAAATCCAACATTCGTCCTCTATCTCATGTAAGCCCTCAATTTTAAAAGGCAGGTAATTGAAGAGATTTCATTTAACCCTGGTGCACTTCCTGTATTAAATCGGAATTTCCAATATAACTCTTTTTTCTATATTTACATATAAGCTCCATGGTCCACCTCTCAGATTAAGTTCCACTTTCTGTAATACAGTGAACTTGAATACATGAGCCAGACATTCAGCTATATGTCTGAATAGTGCATTCATGTTATTTTTTCTAAGTTCATATAAGTGTTTGTATATCCTCTCCTTCAATTTACACTCGGTTTTACCAACATAAAACCTGGGACATGCTTGACATAAAGCTACATAAACAACACCTCATGTATTACAATTATACTTTCCCTTAACTTTAAACTGTTCACCTTTGGCAAAAAAATGTATCAGCTGTAGCAATATATTTCAATAATTACAGCTTCCATATTTATTCATAACCTCTTTTTTAATCACATTATTATTTCTTATAGACTCAAATAGATTCTTAAAACTTCTTCCTTTTTTATACTATCATGGGCCAATCATCAATCTTTCCTTTTATGTCAGTGTTCTCATCCATTATACACCAATTCTTATTTAGAACCACCTTATTAAATCACTATCAAGAGAAAAGTTGGTAACAAAATAACACTTCGAATTAAACCTTGAAGTACCCATATATTCCATGTATGGATATTCCCTATTCTCTAATAAATTATTATTATTAGTAAAACCCTTAAGAATAGGAACAAAAAACTGATTTTTTTTTATTAATTACTTCATTCATGGAATTGCTGATAAAAGTTTGGGATAATCTCTTGTGATAAACATATTTCTAACCTCCCACATTATTCCATGAAATAATCGAACACTGACACCATTTGCGCAGCCTAAATGAATTGTCCCTTTACAACAGCGTTCTTTGAGAAATAGGATGTGAACTTGTAAAATGAAAAAAATAGTTAGAATATGTTGGTTTTCTATAAATTTTAGATACAAACAAATTTTTGATTAACACTATCCTTTATCAACATAACATACAGACAGGAAATGTTGTCTTTACCTGTTTCATAACTAAACTTTAAAAAGTCAATAGTCTTATTAATGTATTCAATAAAAGAGGGAATAATACTAACTTCAGTCTTCCATACAATAAAAATGTCATCCAGGTACCTTATGTAGAGGCACCATGAATTAATAAAGTTACTGTTAAACAAAAAATTCCTTTCCCACTCTGCCATTATAATATTAACGAATAATGGCCCACACGCAGACCCCATCTCTACACCTTTATCTTGAAGAAAATATTGACTTTCAAAATAAATATAATTATTTTGTAAAACAAGAGTCAACATTTCTGCATACAAGTTAATTTTTATCTTGGGTCAACTCGCTATTATTGTATAAAAAGTATGTGAACTATTGAATACCTATTGAATACAGGATCGTTGTAAATAAATCTTTAACATCAATTGTCAAAAAGACATAATTGTCATCATAATCCAGACTATTACATTTTTTCAAGAAGTCTCATTAGTCTTTACATACATGATCCACTTTTTGCATTAACCTCTTTAACTTATTATCTAAACATTTGGCAATAGGGTATACATAGAACACCAAGCATCCACAGTTAATCCCGTTGGTGGATTATATTTATCCTTGTACATTTTGGTACACCAAAGATTGTGGGCACCAGAGAATTCATCATATTCAAATACTTGTAGTTGTCAATGCTAATCTGTTTTTGCATTAACACATCATATAATAGCAAATGTGTTTTCTTATAAGAAATATTAACCTCATTCTTAGATACCTGTCTGTACATCTCTTCAAATAAAATATTATACATCCTTTCCACATAATCCAGTCTATCCATTATGAGTCCCCCACCTTTATCTGGTTTCATAATTCTAATAGTTTTGGATTTTAACACTTCTAAAATTTATTTTTCACATTTTTGTTAAATTCCAATTGTAATATCCAGTATTCTTGCTTAAAATATATCTAATATCTAGTTTGCAAATATGCTCAATTATTTACAATACTGGGGAAAGGGGGAGTTATAAATGCTAGGGACTTTTAATCCAGACACATCAAGGCATGCTTCAACAAACATCAAATTTAAATTTAACTTTCTTACAAACATTTTTAAATCTATAATAATGTCAAAAATATTGCCTGTCCTTTCTGGAACAAATGAAAACCCTTTAGAAAAAATGCTAGCATGTACCGAATTAATTTCATGCAAAGTAAAATTAAATACTGTAAAGTCACCTGTAGTATTAGTAAAGGCAATACAAGACTGCTTTGTATCCAAAAGAGAATCCAACTCATTCATAATATCACTTATCATTTCCATAGGTTCATAGGTTGGTACTAGGCTATCAGCCCTAGGGCCTATATAAGCCTAGCCATAACAATTCCCTGGATATTTCTTCCCACAATATTTACTTCGCTGGACCCCTGTCTAGCAGGGTGACTTACGTGATCCCAAGGGTAAATTTCCTATCTCTCATCCAATTGTCAAGGTTCCTTTTGAAGAGAGCCAAAGAGGCGCTCTGCTTGACATGTATGGGCAGTCTATTCCAGAGTCTGGGGAGTCTCTATGTCAGGAACCTATCCCTCCAGCATGTTTTTTTCATTGTGATGACAAGGTTTAGATCCCTGGAGTGTGTGGTTCTGAGGGATTGAGATTTCTTTAAGTGTGGCATGTCCAGCAGCTCTGGGTTTGACATAGCCTTGTATGTTAAGCAGAGATCGCTTCTGAGTAGACGATATGCGACAGACTATAGCTGGAGTTTTTTAAACGGTCAGCATAGGGCATCTGCTTTAGGCCTGTCATTCTTTTAGTGAGGCAATTCTGTGGCCTTTCCAGTTGTTGCAGATGTCTTGAGAGGTACATACCAAATGGGGCGTTGTATTCTATAATGGGTCTAATGAGGGATCAGTACAGTGGGGCAATGACCTCCTTTTTTCTGGATAAAAAGCCCTTAGTGATGTGTGCCACACAGAAGGATTTACTGACTGTTGTGGCGATGTGGTCATCAAAGGTGAGACCACTGTCCACCTGTGTCCCTAAGTCTCTTATCACACTTTCGATGTTTAGTGTACTGCCACCTATGTGGTAATTCACGGGTACACGTTTTTTCCCAAAGGGGATAACTATACATTTCTTGGCATTGAGTTTGAGCCCATGGCTCTGGCACCAAGCATCTGTTTCCGTAAGCCCTTTTGTAGAATATCCACATCATTTGGGGATTCAATAATGGCTCCCAGTTTGCAGTCATCTGTGAACTTTGTTAGCTAGAGTCCATTAGTGTTGGCCTGTACTTCAGAGAATTAGATGCCAAACAAGAGCAGTCCCAGGACTTACAGACCTTCTTTTTCCACATTGGGTTCCATCATTACTGCTTGCGATTCTGTGTTGAATGAATTCACCCAGTCCATTGTCCTCTTTTACCATTCTGTTTCTCCTTCAACAGTTCCAATCCAGCAATGGTAGAAAATCCAAAGGGGGTTCATTAACTCTGGGCTCCCTGTCCTTATCAAAAGTGTCTTGAACTGTATTGTCTTTTTCCTGTTAAAGATAAGATTGGTTATTTTGCCTGAATTTTTTACCCCATCCCTTAGAATCAGGTGGGCTAGGATATGCTCTATGATTCAAATAGTCAAGTCTATCCCTTTCAAACTTCTTCAACTTCCTTTCTTTAATTTTTTCCATCTATTCGTCTATAGTTATAGAAATATATGAGTGTTGCATGTTATATTGTTCATAGAGTAAATCTTCAGTGATTGTCTTATCTAAGATATTAATTTCATTACATAATTGCTCAATCAGCCTTACGTTGTGTTTAACCAACAGTTCCATGAGTTCACATCCAAGTCTGTCAAATAATTGTAATAATTTATTCTGAAAGGCTGAATTTGTTTACAAGGCCAGTGGGATAATTCCACATTATAAGGCCTTTTGGGACTGTTAGTTTTTTTTTTTGGATTCCACTAAATACATATTTTCCAACTGAAGTTTCCGAACCTTAAAGAGTTTATACTCGTACTCACTTAACCATTGACCCAGAGTTCCATCATTTTTCCTATCATCTCTAACAAAGTCCATTTTTCTCTGCAACCATTCACCAACCTTTGGTACCATTAAAGTTTTATTTCCATGGGAATTATCTCCACTGATGCATTCATTAGGGGATACATTGTTGCACAGTACACTTGGTACCTCCCTAACCTGGCTTTGCATTGATTTAAAGACATATCCACTATGGCTGTTCCACTAACTTAATATTGCACCACCAGTGGTGAAACCCCTTCCAACTTCTATTGTCAGTGGAACGGTATAAGTCTTTTGTATCTAAGTCAGATAAAAGTGACTTTGTGCAAAGAAAGTCAAAGGTGAACAGTTTAAAGTTAAGGGAAAGTATAATTGTAATACATGAGTGTTGTTTATCTAGCTTTATGTCAAGAGTGTTCCAGGTTTTATGTAGGTAAAACCAAGAATAAATTAAAGGAGAGGATATATGAACACTTATATGAAATTTGAAAAAACTTAAATGCACTATGCAAACATATAACTGAATGTCCCTGTTACGAATTTAAGATTACTGTATTAGCCAAAGTGGAACTTATTCTGAAAGGTGGACCATGGAACTTATAGAAAAAAAAGAGTTATATTGGCAATTGCGATTGAATGTGGGAAGTGCATCAGGATTAAACAAAATCTCTTCAATTACATGTCTTTTAAAATTGAGGACTTACATGAGATTGGGGACAGATATTGGATTTTGTATCTTGCACAAACTTGAAGTGTTTTGGATTTATTTTTGTCTATTTAATACATTTATTTTTTCATATGGAATTTTTTATTCAACATTTTAAGGTGTTTAAGGTATTTATTGTTATTAATTCAAGGGGGTTGAATATGAATAACGAGGTGTATACCTTTAAGGAATGAATTGCTGAATGTGAGTAATCAGGTCATGTGATTTTGGAAAGCTTTAAATTCTGTTGTTTGATACTTTGAATCATCTGAAGAAGTCTTTGTATTGATTAAGACAAAAGCACTTATCTGAATTTGTGGAGTTTAATAAATGGCTGTGTTTTAAGTGACTGGCATTGCGTTTGTGTTTTCTTAGTTTCAACATAACAAAGATACTGAACGGCTATAAAAAGTAAAAAAAAGAATAAGAAGTTCAAATGTGCGGGATACAAAATGGGATGAAGTAACTGCCAGAGAAATTGCAATAAAATTAAGAAAATCTAATAACTAGAAAACCCCTGGCTCAGATGCAGTACCTAACTTCTAGCTAAGACTATTAGCATCTTTACGTGAGTATTTAGCCATGAGTAAGAACTATTTATATGTGCACCCTGAACAGATAACCACCAGGTTAACAACAGGGAAAATGATACTTGTCCTTAAGAGTGAATCTGTAAGATATCCTAAAAACTATAAACCAATAACTTGCCTTCTATTGATGTATAAATTATACACTGGAAATGATGTCAAGAGAGTTTACAGTCATTTAGAAGAAAACTCAGTTATGGCAATAGAGCGAAAGGATACCAAAAGAAAGTGATATGGAGCAAAGAATCATTTGCTGTTAAATAAAGTCATAATGGAGAATTGTAAAAAGGGGAAGATCTAATACGACTGCAAAAAAGCATTTGACAGCATCCCACATGCAAGGATAAAACAGTGCTTATAAATGTATAAGATACGCCCTACAGCGATTGATAACATAACAGTGACTATGAAATAGTGGCAAACCAGTTTGCAGCTAAGCTATGATAAATGTCAAATTATTATCCCAGGGATAAAAAATTCAAAGGGGGATATTCCAGGGTGACTCTTTGTCACCACTGCTCTTCTGTTTTGCCCTAAACCCTTTAAACTGTCTATTTAACAGATTAGGTCATGGCTACAATTTGACTCCCAGAAAACAACAAAATGTAAAGAATTCTCACCTTTTTGTGGATGATTTAAAACTGTATAGTTCATCAAATGAGGAACTGAAAGTACAATTTTCAGGGACAGCTTTATATCCGCAGGTCAAGCTCCACTCGAGTAACCCGCACACTCGGCCTCAACCTGGTCTGTGACATCAACAAGTCTTTGTGTCCCAGATACTCCCCCAACTATGGAATAGACTCCCTCTTCATATCAAGTAGAGTACCTCTTTACCCCTTTTTAAGTGCAACCTGGATAACTGGATGGGAAATAGGAAATATACTCCTGGGATTCCACCTGTGCCCCTGCTGGACAGGGGCATTGGGTACTGATTTGTCTAAACATGGGCTAAACTCTTTGCTAGGCTTATAAGGGTCTCAAGACCAATTGCCTAGCAACCTCCTATGATCTTATGAACTGCCAGTGGTCAGAACTTTATCAGATTATATAAGAATGTCATTTGATCTTGATAAATGTGCAAAGGCTACCTTTAAAGCAGGAAAGTTGTAGCTCCAAGAAAATATCAGTTTGGGACAGGAATGTGATATAAAAAACTTGAACTTAGGACACTGATAAAAGATCAACAATAAGACATGAACAGATGTGAATAAAACTTAGTAAGGAATATTTTAGAAGACTAAAATTAATACTTAAAACAGCCCTGAAATCTGGGAACGAAGTGCAAGCTATAAACCAATTTGCTCTTCCTGCTCTAACTTATGGTTTTGGGGTGATTGACTGGCCCCAAAAGATACTGGATCAGTTGGACAGGAAAACAAGAAAAATATTTCATGCTTATCAAATGATATATATAAAATTGGTGTATACCAAGATTATATATTCCCTGTTCTGAAGTAGGTATGGGCCTCCTCAAAACTGATTACATGCATAGATCTACAATCGTAGGACTGCATACATATCTGCTGACCTCACAAGATACAAATGTAGTGAAAGTTTTAAAACATGAGGAGAATAAGTCTGAGATGGCTTTCCTGCTTAGTTTAGTGGAAGCATATCTCTGTCAAGTAGGAATGGAAATCAGACCAGAAACAGATAAAATCAGGCAGCAACTGAATGTGCCAAAAAAAAACGAAAGAATATAAGGTGAAGGATCAGATGAGAAGGCAAGAAATGTGAAAAATGTAGAAATATAGTTGCAAGTACAGAAAACTCCTCTAACAACCTCAAGTCAATTAGGATCTAATGCAAGAATGGTTAAGGAGAGGTGAATTTAAACCGAAAGGCAAAAGATTAATATTAGCAGCCCAGGTTAGTAGACTATATGCACATTGATTTACAAAGTCATTGAACTGTCAGAGAAACTGACAAATTCAGGTTTTGTAAAACAGAATTGGAAAGAGTCACCCATCTTATTGCTGGGTGTGGTACACTAATGGCAGAAGGCCTGTATAGAGAAAGGCATAACAATGTAGCAAGACTGTTGCATCGGGTTTGGAAACATGAGCCACAAAGCGTTATAGAAAATTATGAGGTTTATATCACACAACATTACCCATTACCAACAGTTCAAAAAATAGATGTGACAAAACCAGGTATAGTAGTCCATGAAAAGAAGACAAAAGTAGCATTGATCATTGAAACTGCTTTACTCACTGATTACAGTGTCTTACATACAGAGAGACACAAAGTCATAAAGTACCAGGATTTGCAGGCAGAAATGAGGGCAATGTGGAAGAAGGATACCCAGACAGTTCCAATGGTAGTAGGAGCAATGGATGTCATACAAAGAATTTACAGTCATATTCAAACGTATTACTGATACATGTAACGCCGTATGAATTGTAGAAGGAGTCAGTTCTGGGCACATTGTGGGTGCTGTGAAGAGCAGTTTTGGCTAACATCAAATACTGAAACAATACTAATTTCATGATCTTTAATCACACTTTGACTTAGGAATGGGGTCCATTCCTATCATGATATTAGAAACTCAAAGGTCTTGGAGAAATTAAAAAAAAAGACAAAAACACGGTACCAGATTGTGTTTTAAAAGATAAACACATGACCAATGGGCACTCTCACTAATAACAATAAAGACATTCAGTGTTATCATTTTCATATTCAGTTATTAGAAGAAACCATTTCATTTCTGCTGCCAGTGAGGCTACAAGGGAATATTGTTGCTAATCCAGGCCATGTAATCCTGGAGACGTCATACCAGAATGAGGAGGACAAGGGAAAACTAATTTCTGCCTGCAGACCAGCTTTCTAGACAGATTGCCCCAAACTCTAACATCTACTTCTGAGTGGGGAAGGGCCAGAGACTGACAAGGGTCTAGTACTTTTGGCAAACACTACCATTTAATCAAGTCATTTATTTCACAAGAAGCAGTCAGATTAGAATGGGTAAGAGGTTAAGCAGTCTGCATAAAGCTCAAATTCACTGTATTCACCAACAAAACTTCTAAAGGGCGCTTCCCCTGAAGTAAAGATGTAGGCCTGAAATGCATCAAGTCTGTTTCTGCTTTGCTGGAGTTTAAACAAGCAAGGTGTCCACACTCTGCAGGTACCAGAGTTGACAGGCGACATAAGTACTAATGCTATCATATGCATGGAGCTGAATCTTATGATGGGTGTTCACAGAAATTACATGCTTCTCTTCAGAATCCATTATATATACATTTGATCATTGAGTAGATGGATGGGTGTCAAAGTCTTTTTAGCCAGAACATGAATACAAAGGAAAGAGGTTAAAATCCATTCTCAATAGACATTATCATGATGATCATTATAATAATACATGGGGGGAGGGGCATAATATTTTACATGACTCAAAGAAAACAACTGCTGACAATCAAAACAAACAGTGTAATTATTGCAATAATATACAAATGCCAGCAATTTACCATTAATGTAATGTTACTCAGAAGAAAGTATACCATAAAGAGCAATATAGTAAGAAAAAGCATTATTTAATATACTTTGGATCTTTGTGCAATGTGTGGTAAGGTCAGATCACAAAACAGTCTCCTTTGAAGTAAAATACAATCTGGAACCCTAGCTAACCATGGAATGCTCAGGAATTACTTTAAGGCTAACTTCCTACTATTGAGTGATAACCTGACAAAATTTCAAGCCCCCATAAACCCTGAGAACACTGCTGCCTACGAGGAACTGTTCACAGAAACCTTATAAAAGCATGATAATAGCTGAAGAGAGGCTGCTGTACTCATCAGGAAGAATACAGAACTAACACAAAAAAACAAGCTACCCTGGTAGAATTACAACATCAATAGGCTATATAGGCTGTATCCCAAAGACATGCAGTAGGTGGATTGGACACTCTAAATTGGCCCTAGGTGTGAGTGTGTGCACGTGTATGCCTTCTGTGGAAGGTTGGGCGCCGGGCTGGTAACTCAACACCGTAAAATTCCACTGCCAATCATGAGCAGACAGATGATCCACTGTGGCGACCCCTGACCCCGAAAGCCAAAAGAAGAAGAAGAATAACAGAAGGAAAAAAAATCATTGTAAAATTTAGGAGAATAGGAGATGTAGTACCCATCAGGATAAAACACTCTCATCAAACTAAACAAAGAACTCAGAGGACAAATAGTCTACTAAAGCTAAATTTGGCCTCCCAGGCCAAGGACAACCACAAGACATTCTTCAGCTATGTCTGCAACCTCAATGGCAATACACAATTGTGTGCAGAGCTCATCGTAAACAGAGCCATCTGTACTGAGCCAGAAGATATAGCAAACCTACTGGCAAGCAAATTCAGCTCTAATTTTTACCCCCTCTTTCCCTCAACCTCAGGAAATACCATCAAATATAACTCCCCCTACTATCATTAGGGAACAGGTCCTCAATGCTGTCACTAAGGCTAATAATACTGCATCGATGGGCATAGACAGTATCCCAGGATGCCTTCTAAATAGCATGAAACATGACCTATAAGGCCCTCTGGAATTGATATTTAACTGTAGCCTCCAAACAGGCTTAATGTCTTATGAATGGAGAACAGCAACAGTCATCCCTCTGCACAAAGGTGGGCCATCTACAGACCCTAGAAACAAAATACTCACAAGTCTCACTAGTTTCACATGCAAAGTCAAGGAAAGGATTATCATGGAAATGATCAGTAATGATATTGAAAAACTACAGACGCTGTAGTTAGGCAGGTCATATCACTCAACCTGGTGGATTTCTTTTACTCAAGAGCTTAAGTATTAACCCTTATATCAGCCAGTGGATAACAAGCTGGCTCACAGAAAGGACCCAGGAAATTAGAATTGGGAAGTCCACCTCTACAAGAAGGCCAGTCGCAATCAGAGTATCGCAGGGACTGGTCCTGGGTCTGCTCCTTTTTGGCATTTACTTCTCTGAAATCAAGGCCAAAGTTAAGGGTATCTGGCTGTCTAATTTTGCAGACAAAATGCAAATTAGGAGCAGTCATAGAATTCCCCGACCAACACTAATGTTCTTCAGGAAGGGCTGACACAGACAAAGAACTTGTGCCAGAGCCATGGACTAAAAATAAATGCCAAAAAATACATAATAGTATCCTTCAGGAGGTCAACCACCCCTACTAACTATCATAGTAACAACACACCCCTAAGAGTCGACCCAGTAGTCAGGGAATTAAGGACACACTTAAACTATAATCTAGCCTTTGATCATCACGTGTCCACAGTAGTGAGAAACTCATTCTATATTGTACAACTTATAAACAAAGGTATGGCTTGTTCAAGGAGGTCATTGTTCCACTATATTCAGCATTCATCATAACTATCATTGCATATAATGCTCCTTTGGTATATACCTAACCAGGCACGTCAAACAACTGCAACATCCACAGAGGTTCCTCATTAAAAGAATATAGGGAGCAAGTAACATGTCCTATGCAGACCACCTCAAAGCCCTATCCCTGTATTCCATCTCCTACAGGCTGTTGAGGGGAGAGCTATGTCTGGAATACAAAGCATTGTTAGACCCCACCCTGACCTACCTCCTGCATGTGAACAAAACAAATAGCATCAGAATTACCCCTTCTAAAGACTTAATCCTTGCCTGTGATATAAATAGGACCAGCTGGTGAGACAGATATGTATCCCAGAGACTACCTCTGCTCTGTAACAGGCTCCTCATCCATGTGTAGAACAGTTCCTCCCTAACCCTATTCAAATGTAACTGAATTGGATGGGGAACAGGAATTCATCTCTGGTTTGGTACCTCTGTCTCCAATGGATACAGGCAGCCTGTAAATGGTTCACCTGTCAGGCCACTGCTTCTAAATATTTCACTTCCCAAAACCCTGCCTATACTTATCAAGGGTACCAAGCATTTTCAGAGATTTGGGATGCATTGCTTGACAAATAAAGGCCTTTGTGATGACTAGCCTAGTACGTACCTGTGAATTTATGAACTTATTGTGAACAGATTAAAAAAATACAATTGTTACCTTCAGAAAAGGCAGCAGCTAGAACAATCAGAAAATTTTGCAGACATTTTATTAAATGGAAACTATTGCTGAATTAGTGGCATATACTTGAAGGAGATTGTTTTTGTAATTTTTATATTCACTTGTGTTAATCATCAGTAATTGTGAGTGAATTTTTCACTGTAGTGTGATTGTGTAATAATCTTAGAAACTATGGTAATTTATTGATTTATTTTGCATTTGTTATCAGGTAAGTAAACTGGTTAATAGTTCCTTTTCAGCCATGACCCAGGGCACAGTTCAAAGACAATACAAAAGGTAGATATGATATACTTAGCATAATATGTAACAAGCATATGTAGAGAATATGGTCAAATAAAAAGCAAAATTGCATAAGAAACACAGCTGAACATGTAACAAACATACTTACAGCTTACGAACTGAACAAATAGCAACATGCATTAAACCAAAGTATAAATTAAATAAATGACATTGGCCCTTACAGGAAGTAAGTTTGAGATATTGTATTTAAGTTATTATTGAGCTTCTATTACTGATAGAACAATACAAAGACATGGCCCAAAGGGAAAAGGCGGTCAGCTGTTACAAATCATGGTAGAACTACTGTCAGAATGATTACAATGGACTGACATGAAGCTAGAGCCATGATGTGGGGTCAAAGTGATTAACCATTGTTCTGAAAGCAGTTTTCATTTGTTGTCACTACAGGGAAACATTTTTAGAGAGAGACTACTTCAATGAAGTCAGTTGTTCAACATTCTTTATAGAGTCAGGAATGTGGTTTCAAGATGCAGGAGTGATTTGCTAAAGTGCTCTGTTACAGACAGAGAGAGTGAAAGGGGGGTTTAAGTAACTAGGGTCTGTCAGTTTTCCTGAGGGGATATGCATAATATCCGATCATGTATTTGTTAAAGAAAAAGAAGCAACACCTGTTGTGAAGAATTTTAAAAGTGAAGGTGTTCAAGAGGAAGGAGGCCCTAGCTGAGGAGCCAGTTGTTTTGTTTAACAGTGATGCAGAAGAAGACATTAGATTTAATAAATGTCAGTATTGCATTTTTGGCTGATTGAAGTATTCCAGTGCTGTGAAACAAGTGGACAGCAACGACAGGGAGAGATTTCTCTAGTCTTGGAATAAGAATATTTTCTGCAGTGGCACTTCTGGCTTCCTGGGTAAGGAGGTTGGAGGTTTTATACAAAGCTTTTAGGTGTGCCAGGACTTTGATGCCTTGGGATTCAATATGAATGTTGAAGGAGAGGTATTGATAAAATGCAACTCCTCAGTATTTTTGTGATTGGTATAGGGTAAGGGGTGTAAAGTGGGCCTGGAATACTGAAATGTTGTGCCTTGTGTAACTGGCAGCAGTTGTTTGGGTGCTGACTTGGTAGTTTGTTGCCTTGAAGCCAGTTTTAAACAACTTTAAATTCATTTTTAGCTCATCAGTCAGAGTGTTTAGATTTTTATGGGCTTTTGCAAAGACAGTACCATCTGCATAGAGACTGAAATTCATAAGGAGGAGAACCCAAGTCATATAGTTTAAGAAAAGGGAGAACAGAAGGGGTACATGGACAAAGCTTTCTGCTGCACTTTTCTTTGTGGTGACTGTATGTAAAGAATAGTTGGCTCCAAATACTTAAAATGTATGACTGAAAAGATAATTCTGGAACCAAGGGAAGCCATCATTAGATGGAGTAATGCCAAGTTTATTAAGTAAGAGAGGGTCTACAGAAACTGATGCCTCTTTAAGACTGAGAAATAAGTCATCAGTTAGTTGACTTGCTCTGTTGTGGAATAAATATGATCAGTCAGTATATAGATTTCTGTGAGGGTACTGTCATTTAGATGGAAGATGTTCTGTCTATCAGTGAGAATATCATATTTGGTAATATATTTTAGCAGCTAGCTGCTCATGCACAATATTCCCAATAAGTTCTGATAGAGGGCAGTTTAATAACTTAATAAGGGCCATGTATTTGATGTAAGATTTTCAAAATGTTTTTAATGTCTGACAAGATGGGGTAATTGTCTGTTCAAAAATGTCTTATTTTGCAAATAAAGTTCATAGTGCATAGGATATTACTGTTTTAATTTTTAAGTGGTAGGCAGTGTGTTCCAGTGAAGTTATGCAATGGATAAGGGTGTAAAACAGCTGGATTGCACCAGGGTGAAACAGAAGTCATTGAATCTTTCTGCAAGAAATACAGTAGTGCTCCCTTAGTTCAGTTGGAGAAATAAATCAGCACAGATTAACTGTCTTTTGTAATCTCAACTGTCCCTTATTTCGCTTTGCTATTGAAGTGAATTTCTTGACATCCATGTCTCAAATACATAATAAGACAGTTATGAACAGAGATCTGATCATAATCCTCTATCTATTACACTTTGTTTAACAGATTGCTTGACTTATCTGTAAGGTGCAAAGTAGGATAAGACACAGTGTAAATCATAGACAGGAAGTAAGGTTTTGTAGTGCCATTAGTTTAGTCTAGAAGGGCTAGGATTAGATATGACAGATTGGATTAGTAAAGGAAATGATGTCAGGAAGTCTTCCCATAAAGGCAACTTAAGTTAAGGAGTGGGTGGGAAAAGATTCCCATAAAGCAAGGAGTGGGTGGAAAAAGGGGCACAATCAGCATGTGCTACAAAGAGATCGACTCACTCCTGAAGTATATGTCACTTCAGAATGTTTCAAACATAGCCATGGTCTCTGGACAAGCTGTTCACCATTTTAGATTTGTACAAAGTTCAGGATTCAGAAGCCCCCTAGTCTCATACCACACTTGCAAATAACCGGAGCTCTGGTCAAGAAAGATGGTCTGAAATCAGCCAGAACCGAGAAAGGTAATAAATGTGAACTCAAACCAACTATGATTACGCATAAATAAATACGGGCTATCACAAACGCGCATAGATTAAGCACTAATATCCAGGTATTTTATAATCACCGTCAAAAACCGGCCTTCTCCAATTTGATACCTAGGAGTATAAATTATTAGTTTACAAACATGTTGGCATTCACAGTAACAGAAAATAAAAAAGTCAATTCCCCTTGACGTTCCCCTCGCCAAGAAGGCCTCCAAGAGGAGCAAAATACTGAACAAGCCATCGCTGGTACCAAAAGGCCGGATGCAATGATGAGGCAACAATTCCACCAATGAACACAGGAAAGTAGAAAATTGTATTAAAACAAAAAATAAACACCATCTTCACAACATAACACTGATCGAAGAAAACAAAAAAAAAAAAGTGTCCAACCACTGTCGACCCGAACAACCCATCACACATTTACACTACAGCAAAAGCAATAAACACTATTTTATATATATATGCACTATTATATATACACACGCATATGCACACAAACAGCATACTCTACAGAACGCTCAAACCCACTGCTTTCCTCTTTACCAACAGTTAAGCTTTCCTTTCAAGGGAGTCCTCTCCTCGTGTTAAGCTAACGAATAAGTAAAACCACACAATTACTCTCCTTAACATAACATGTGAGCTAAAACGGACTATATTCTAAATTACTTTCTAACTCACCAACAGAAAAAATTCTCAGTGTCTCCATTTCTCTTCATAAAAACCCATACTCAAGACTCCTCCCCCACTACCAGATATAACAAAAGTTGGAAAATTCTTAATATTTACCTCCGACATCGATGCCATTATGTCCTTGGTGAAACCTGCAGCCCAAACCGATCACATAGATGTGGTGGGGGGGGTGGAAGAACACAGTAGGGGGCCATGCTATTTGCTGTGGAATCGTGCTTTGGACTATGGAAGTGGGGGAAGATGCAAATGCTACAATATGGGCGTGGGCGGTGAAACTGAAAAGTGAAGAAGTAGTAAAACAAACTAAGTAAGTTAAGTCGGTCAGTTTGTGCCCTTTATGAGGCCAGAATGTACGGCGCCCTAGGCGGTTGCCTAGTTCGCCTATGCCTAAGGCCGGCCATGACCCTAGATAATCCTAGGCTCTGACTAGACTCTTGCTCTGAGGCTTACCCTGCCTGGAGGGAGTATCTTCTAACCTGACACTTATGAGGAACAAGGTTCAGGTCCAGTGGATGACTACAGGCTCCATCTTCAACTACATGGGAGTGAATCAACCAGCCACTCCCCACAGTTAACATTTTTAACATAACGATTGCAAATGCTTATAACATTCACTGTAAAGTCTTCTGTAACCACAAAGCCTGTTACTAATGAATGAAAATACAACAACACTGAAGTGAAGACCATTTTATAAAAGCATTTCTCATTTGATGTTTCACTTGAAAATGTCCTAAGCAATCCACCTGCTTGTCTGCAGTATGCCATTGGTATAGCTTGTAGCACCCTCACACAGCCACATAACCATGTAAAAACATTATGAACATATTCTTGGGATTTTTTTTTTCTTTTTTTACAGCAGGTGTTACGGGGTGGTTTTTGCAAACTTTTTTTTATATATATTAAGAATGCTATATGCTGGGTCAGTAGCAGATTTCAAAGATGCACCTAGGGTGTGGCAAAGGGGATGGTAGCTCCAGGTATAGGCTGTTGGGGGTGTATGACTGGCATTGCATAAGAGGTGCCAGCTGGTCCCAGGAAGCAACCTCTGTGGTCATTTAAGCATCCATGATCTTGGTTGTGGCTGTTTAAATGCTATCCCTTCAGTCAGTGGTGCAATTTGCGTAATGGGGTGGGTGGTGATCAGTTCTTGCAACTGCAAGGCTGAAATTAGTATAAGTTCTGAAGACTTATTATTTATTTATTTAATTTTGGGTTGGTGAGGATAACAATTGGGGTATCACGTAGGGTACTAGTTAACACAGCTGCAGGTCTGACAAAGACAGTATTATAGTCACTAATTTAGTGATTACTTCATTATAAATAACATAATGTACATTCTTCATAACAATTCTGCATCAGGAGCCTCAAAATACATAATTTTTATTTGGTTTGAGTTTGAGTGCCAGTAAAGACTGCTTCCAACAGGAAAAGTGTCTGATTTAATAATTGCATTCATTCCATACACTAAAGAAGTGTGAATACCTTACTAAAACATTTTTATAACTGTTAAAGAAACCCATCTTGTGGGCAGAAATGATTAAGTTCAGATTTCATGTTGCAGTTAGAACTTTTATGGACTCCAGACACTGTGATGATAGTTTGGGATGTGTCAGCTAAGTATTCCAATATGTCATACCATCATGAAATGACATGCATGTCTGTCCAAGTGCATGATGTGTATAATTGCATGCCACATCCAACATGCCATGCCATCATGAAATGACATGCATGTCTGTCTAAGTGCATGATGTGTATAGTTGCATGCCACAAGCTGAATGTGTGCCACTGCTTTTGTTTTTAACAGAAAGCATCATGCAAGATCAAGTGTCTCCACCAAAGGTCACGGCTGTAGTAAAGCTCACATCCTTCTGTGGGCTAGGACAGCTAGCCCTTGACTAATTCATCCTATCACCTTGGCTGACCCATCTGCACACTAGGTTCATTCTTAAAGCCAAGCAACCTGCATCACAGATGAATACCTTACATCTGGCTTAAGTGAGCAGTAAGCTAGCTTCTAATAATCTATAACACTGTCAGGAAACTCAAGACAAAGTGTGTTATAATAATCAGTTAGTGAAGAAAGCAGGTCCAGCATGATGACTGAGAGATAGACAGGAGGTATAAGGTGTTTGATTCTGGACATATTCTCATGCCAGGCAGTGGAGTCCCTCAAAGTAGCATGAACAGCCAGGGCTTTCGTTTTACATATGTTAATTTTCAGTTAGGTAAAAAAAAAAAAGTGGTGAGGAATGGTCTACAAGGAAGTGCACACCCACCAAAGTATAGTGAGGAAACTATAAAACTATATATCTTATCTATCTATAGATAGCTAGATACATAGTATAATGAGGAAACTATAAAACTATATATCTTATCTATCTATAGATAGCTAGATACATAGTATAATGAGGAAACTATAAAACTATATATCTTATCTATCTATAGATAGCTAGATAGATACACATGCCATTAGAGTAACACTGATTGAGAACCCTCTGCCTTTAAAAAGAGCTCTCAATAACATAAATCATATAAACAATAATGGAGGCAAGATTGAGCGTTGCTGTCCCCAGTTCAAAACGTTTGCATGAGAGGAAATGATAATACTCATTCGAACTGCATGATTAATTCTGACAGGCTGAAGGAAATCCAGTCTAAGAGAGGAAATGGGAGTACAGAACACAGGAGGTTTTGACAAAGCTTCTTCAGAATAACATATTCAAGCATGATCAGAAATAATAAGAGCAACATCACAGATCTCTAGCCATAACGAGATAATTTACCACCTCCGATCTCTAGCACGAGATCATTTACCACCTCACTGATAGCAGCCTCTGTACTATAGCAAGTGCAAAATCCAGGCTGTTGAGAGTTCATAACTTCATGAAAAGCTAAATAAAATTCAAGCTATGTGTGCACATGCCATCTCTATTTTGTTAAAGGATGTTAAATTAGATACTGTGTGAATGTTATCAAGACAATTAGATCCTGAGATGTCTTCTTTAGGACTGAAATAGCCAGACTTCAATTATGTTTTCAAAATCCAGAAATTTAATTTGATCCATGATATCCAGACAGGTGAAAAAACTACCAGGAGATGGAACCACTCCGCAAGTTATTGGGTGCATGTCAAAAATTACTGATATGAGCACATCATAATCAGGAATGCAAAACTTTGGTATAAGAATATGAAAAACCTGTCCCAGTTTCAGTCAGTGTATATATCATAGAGTATTATGGAAGCAATGCTGATCTAAAGTCGTCAACCATGTCAACAAAAACCCAAGCAGCCAACTCATACTGTTCTACAGTAAAAAAAGGTACATGGGCCATATGACAGGCGAGGCTGCACAGCTTGTCTGCAGCCTGACAAATCATGGCTGTCAGTTTGTCACTGCTGAGATCTCTGTAGACAGACAATTAATTTCTTTAAGGAAAATGTTTTGCTTTTAATGAACATATTGTTCATTTATTTTAATTCTGTCATTCCAGAGACTAGCATGCTTCCACTGGTATTTCAACCATTACAGCTACAACAGAGGAAAGGACCTGGTAGTAGTTGTATTTGATAATCTAAAGGTCATGCCTCTCAACCTCTTAGAGCAAGAAATCTAGACAAAGCCTAAAATAACACTTGAGACAAAGACCCCAAAACAGGGACATACTTTAAATATTGCTCTTATAAACTTTCAAAGTTGCTAGAATAACATGATTTGTTAGCATGTATTTTTCTTAGGGGTATGGTCTAAAACTCAAATATATTTAATTATTTAGGGACTTCAATCCTCAGTGATTTGCCTGAAAACCACAAATTTTATAAAGAACAGGTCAAAAATATGAATCAAAAATCTGGACATTCTGTGAAAATCTGTCCAGCTGAGAGGTGTGCTAAAGGTATGCATGTGGTTTTAGAATCAGAGACAACAACTGGTGGAATATTGGAATGCATAAGAGAAGGCATCACAGGAGAAAACAAAAAGCTATTGTCCCACTGTGGAGACTGTTTCTAAACCCTCATGCTGAGTAGTTATTGCTAAGTTCTTGGACCTTATCTTTGTAAGCAGACAGGGTAGAGGAAGTTCAAAACAACATAGAAAATGACACAACATGTGCACCAGCAGCCATGCAAATAGAGACAAGAAGTTATTGCGCATAGTCTTAAGAAAAAGAGACCAGAGGCATAATAGGAAATCTTAATTATCTCCAGGAAGTCCATAGACTTTATCTGACCTCATTGTGCAGTAGGATAAGGGCTTTATTTTACTGTGCTGTGATGACGTACGCTTGACTAGAAGGATGGTTGCTGGAGAGACTGGATGAGGGGATAAATGGGAATGAGTGACCAACATCAGCTTATTTATCCTGGGGAGGATGGAGGCTGCCTAAACATGCCGCATTAGTAGCATTAAGAGCTTGAGAAGCTGCACTCTGCAAGCTCTATGCTGCTTGGTTGAGAGGTTTTGCATGTGCTGCACCTGCAGTAGGCTGCAACTGCTGAGCTCACAAGGCTGTTGCAGGGTGGAAGGCATTTAGGACTCATTCCACAGAAGTGGTATGATGCTGCAAAAAGTGCAGCTGTGTACACTTACCATAAATGTAGATGTTCGAGTGTATTCACTGTTGCAGTCATCACATTTGGGTTATCTGCCTGCAGGTAGCCCTCAGCCAGCCTGAATACCAGAGTCTTCGGATTTCTGCATCGGATGCTGTCGTTTCTTCCTTGATGTCAGGTCGTCAGGGGTATAAAACATGCAGCCAACACCATTACATCAGTTTTTCTTGCCCCAGTTGTCAGGTTCCCCTATAATAGGAAGCAATTAAATGGTATGGTAAAACCCCCATCAAAAAGTAAATACACAAGAAAAAATAGACATACTAACCAATAGGATAGGTAAAGCCAAGAAAAGTCAGGGGGCTGGAGGGAGGGTAACCAGGACTGCAACAGTGAATACACTTGAACATCTACATTTATGGTAAGTGTACACAACTGCACTATGTTCTTCATGTTTCACTGTTGCAGTCATCACATTTGGGTTGATTCCGAAAGCTAAGGAAGGTAGGAGGAAGTCAAAGAGCATTAGGGCCAGCTATTAATCCCTGCAAGACTGCAGTGGCAAATCCAGCTCTGGATTTTGAAAAGATAGGCAAGTGGTAATACTTGGTGAAGGAAAAAATGGCACTTTATTCATCTGCTTTGACTGTATTTGTGTTTCTTCCTACTTTATTACTAGGGGCATTGACTACAACTCTGAACTGAGATATATAACAATAAGCATCTTTTTATACGCATTTAAACTGTTTTTTTAATTGTATCTGCTTTATTTTCTGAAAAAAAACATATATACTTGTTTCCCACCTTTCTAGGCTAGTATAGTCCAGTTTTCAGGTTAGTGCTGAATTCAGGGCTGTGTTACAGATCTCTGTGTTTGCCCATACCTTACTTAGATAGAAGGAAGTTTCTCTGTTCACTTGTCAGAGAGGGGAGCTTTGAGCAGCCTATCTGTCCCTGGAGGAGTGGTTTCAGGTCAGAAAGTAGTAGTTTATTGGCCATTTTGGGCTAATTTCTATCTCTTTCATATCCCTGCTATAAAAACCGTATTTGCCCAGTTTTTGCGTGCCGGGCAGCGCCGGGTAGCTAGGGTATAACTATTCCGAGCTCCACAAAGTCTCCTCTTCAACTTTTCCCTCTGAACTAGTCAAACGTTCATCTTAAGTACTCAAGCCATTCATTTCTCAGCCTGGCACTTGCTCAGAACTCATAGCAAGCACTTATAAACCCTAGCACTACAGAAGGACAAGGCTCTCTATTCGACCTTACCAGCCATTCAGTAAAACAGTTTACTGTACCTATCCAGGCATGTCCAAAGGACAGTTTCAGGTGTACTCTCCAGTCCAACTGGTGAATCTGGGCATTTTGAGGCAATGTAACATCTGCCTCATGTACACAGACAACCCACTCCTCCTGCCACCAAACACTAATACATGCGAGAGATGCAATTATGCAGCCAAACTGGAAGCTAAGCTCTCTCAACCCAAGTATGGATCAGACAGTCAAGAGGAGAAGGGAAATACTGGCATCACACCACCAGTCTTACACAGACCCATTAAACCAGCACCGGTAAAAAATACATGTAAATACACGAGAACATACTCGGAGGCTCTAAATAAAAATCTGCAAAAGCAACAGAGCCCTCCAAAGCAGACATCCAAGCAACCTCCACCCCCCAACACAAACCATGAAACACATACTTCACAAAACCAGTGTGCCATGCAATCACAGCCCTCAAGGCAAAATAACATACCCAACATACTAGTAATAGGTGACTCTATAGTCAGGCACACTGACATCCCACTCACTAGTCTGAATAAGGAAAAGGTTACTGTTAGCTGCCTGCCGGGTGCCAGGATCCGCCACATAACACAAGCACTCAGGTCACTCCAGAACAAGTACAAATACTACTCTGTCATTGTCCATGTTGGTGTGAATGACCTGAGCCATACCTCCCTGGACTACATGAAAAGATACATGGAAGAGCTCTCTGATCACGAAGCCCAGGCCGGTATGACCCTGACCCTGAGTAGCATCCTGCCCTCACCAAGAATGATACCACGGTATAAAGAAAAAATTATCAATTTCAACAATTGGCTAAGTCTCTGGTGTCATTAAAAGGGGATCCAGTGTCTGTCTGCCTGGGATGACATGCTCGACGAGCCACGCTGCTTCGCTAGAGATGGCTTGCACCTGTCACCCTTAGGCTTTCGAATACTGGCCAAGGCTCTTGCCACCCCCATACTTCCTTTTTTAGGCAAGGCTCAAAAGACAAGCCCACCGCCATAAATAGCACAAGTAACAAAAATCTGAGGGTAATACTACTAGAAGTCTAAACCTCAAAATGCACGCACTCGAGGCACTCCTCAGTATGGAGAAAATCGATATATGTGCAGTAACAGAAACCTGGTTTAAGGCTCCAGAGAGCACCCCAGCACTACCAGGCTACAACTCATACCATACATTTCATCCACAGAACCCGGACCGAAATACAAAAGGCGGGGGAGTATCCGTATTCATCAAGGATACCCACACCTCTAGGTTAGTGGCACAGCATGATGCTTCAGAGATTTTCCATGTGCAACTAACAATGGGCAAAACTGCAATTAAAATTGTAGCTTGCTACAGATCACCCACCATGTCCCAAGACCCCCATTCCACATTTCTGGAAACACTGGGTAACATAAAGGTCCTACCAAACACCCTAATATTGGGTGATTTCAACTACCCAAACATTAACTAGGAGAACTACTCAAGTACTAACTCCCTTGCCCAACATTTCCTAGAATTTATAAACTCAAACACCCTGGAACAACTGGTCAACACTCCCACCAGAGGTAACAACATATTGGACCTGATCATCACCAACATGGGCGACCGGTGTTCCTCACCAGAGGTCAACCCCTCACTGGTTAGATCTGACCTTAAACAAATCACTTTGGATATCCACATTCCACCCCCATCCCCAGACAAGGAAACCATCGTAAAAAACTTTTCAAAAGCAAACCACATTACTTAAGACGGAGGTGGAAAGTTTCAAAGCCTCCATGCTAAAGGATAACGCTGTCCAAGCTGCAAAATCCTTTACTAATGCATTCTACCGGCACCTACAAGAATGCATGGATCGTGCTATCCCAAGCAAAACCAAGACTCACTCCTCCAAGAAAAGGAAACCAGTCTGGTGGACCCCTGCGATAAGCAAGCTATACAATAGAAGGAGGAAACTAGTACAGAAAAGGGTAAAATCCCAAGAAGGGAAGACATCCCTGATCAGTATCAGCAAAAAACTATGATCCCTCATAAAATCGTCCAAGGCAAGCTTTGAAAGAAAACTTGCCAAGGACTCCAAAGATAACCACAAGGCATTCTTTAGCTATGTCAAGAAACTAAGTGGCAATGCTCAGATCTGCTCGGAGTTAGTGCATAATGGCACAAAATACAATGAACCAAATGATATTGCCAACATCCTGGCAGATAGGTTTAGTGCAAACTTCACCCCCTCTCACCCCCAATAGGGCCCATAACCATACCAGAAGAATGTAGAGCCCCTGAAATCACAGACATTCAGGTTAAAATAGCCCTCTCCAAAGCCAAAAACACAGTAACAATGGGACTGGATGGTGTCGCAGGCTGTGTCCTACATGAGCTCAAAGAAGAATTAACCCCTCACCTAAACACACTGTTCAAACTCATCCTCTCCACAGGCTACGTACCCATAGAGTGGTGCACAGCAACAGTTATTCCGCTCCAAAAAGGCGGAGCCACAACAGACCCCGGGAACTATCATCCTATAAGCCTGACTAGCTTGGTCTGCAAGGCTATGAAACGAATCATCATGGAACTCATTAACAGAGACATTGGGAACCTCCAAACACTGGATCCTACCCAGTTCGGCTTTATTAAGAGCAGATCATGCCTCCTAAACCTGGTGGACTTCTTTGAGACAGTTACCAAGGCTATAGACAAGGGAAAGTTGGTACACACAGCCTACCTAGACCTCGCAAAGGGCTTCAACACCATTCTCCATTCTGGTATTATAGACAAGCTCACCAGCCTGAACATAAACCCCTATGTCACAAGATGGATTGCCAATTGGCTCACGGACATAACCCAAATGGTGAGAGTTGCGGGAGCTAGGTCTGACTCTAAACCGGTTACAAGTGGTGTTCCCCAGGGCTCAGTGCTAGGACACCTCCTGTTCGGCATATACTTCTCAGAGGTACAGACAAGCACAGGAGGACTATGGCTGACCAAGTTCTGCAAACTAGGGGCTATAATTGACTCACCGGCTGACACAGACATCCTCCAAAAGGGTCTAATACCTGGTGTCAAAATCATGGCCTCAAGCTAAATGCCAAAAAGTGCATAGTTATTCCCTTTGGAAATAACAAAGTACCCACAAACTACCACATAGGTGGTAGTCCCCTAAATACGGAAAATGTAATAAGGGATCTGGGGACCCAAGTAGATAGTAAGCTCTCCTTTGATAATCACATTGCCAAAGTGGTTAGAAAATCTTTCTATGTGGCCCACCTAATCACAAAGGGGTTTGCATCCAGATCATAAGAGGTCATTGTGTCCCTCTACTCATCACTCATCAGACCCATCATAGAGTACAATGCCCCATTTGGGATGTACCTAACAAGACACCTGCAACAGCTGGCAAGACCACAGAAGTACCTCACCAAGAGGATCACTGGCCTCAAACAGATGCCCTATGCAGCTCGACTGAAGAAACTCCAGCTGTACTCGGTTGCATATCGCTTGCTCAGACGTGATCTCTGCCTGACATATAAGGCCATGTCCAACCCAGAATTGATGGACATGCTCCACCTAAAGAAAACCTTATTCCCTTGAGCCACATGCTCTAGGGATCTAAACCTCACCACAACAATAAATAGGACGTGCTGGAGGGATAGATTCCCGTCCCAGAGACTTCCCAAGCTTTGAAACAAGATTCCAATCTACATTAGGCAGAGCTCCGCGCTAACAATCTTCAAGAGAAACCTTGACGAGTGGATGGGAAACAGAAAGTTTACCCCGGGGATCACTTCAGTGCCTGGACAGAGACAAAGGCAACTAATCTAAGGGGGTGGCGAAAGCCAACACATTCTGGATAGGCTTATAAATGCCTTTGGGTAGATAGCCTAGTACCTACCTATGAATCTATGAACCTATGTACAGAGCTCCAGGTAGCAGCTTCTAGGATGTCCCTGGTAGGGACACCTCTGAGAAATGCAGCAGAGGTAGATGTAGCCCTGGTGGAATGTGATCTTATCCCCTGTGGGGTAGGTTTTCCATAGTGCATGTAGCAAAAATGAATGCAATGGGCTATGGGCTATCCATTTGGAAATGGTTTGCTTTGAAATGGCCTTCCCCTCTGCCCCTGCAGCAAAGCTAACTAGCAGCTGCTCAGATTTTCTGGTAAGCTTAGTCCTGTCCAAACAGAATCTAAGTTGTCTGTGCACAACCAGAGAGTGCAGAATTCGCTCCCCTTTGTTTTGTGGATTAGGGAAAAAAGTAGGCAAATGAATGGACTGATTTAGGGCCACAGAAGACACCACCTTGGGCATAAAGGAAGGGTTAGTCCTAAGGGAAACCCTGTCCACATGGAAGATAATGAAGGGTTCCACTGCCATGAGGGCCTGTAATTCAGACACTCTTCTTGCTGAAGTCATGGCTAGAAGGAAGGCTGTTTTCCAAGAAAGGAATTTCAACTCAGCTGTAGCCGCTGGTTCAAAGGATGAGAGTGAACTTTTCCAATACAAAGTTAAGGTCCCAGGTTGGAGTGGGAGCTCTCCTGGGGGGTCTTAAAGTTTTGGCCCCTGTAAGGAATTGCTTTAGCAAGGGGTGAGAGAAAAGGGGTGGCTCTGTATTATAATGTGCTGAAATGGCAGAGGCATGAATTTTAATTGACGAGAAGGATAGGCCCCTGTGGAGCATTTTTGTTAAGTACTGTAGAATTTGAGGTAAGCTGGGCACTGTTGTGCCCATCCCCTGAGTCAGGCTCCAGGAATAGTATCTTTTCATAGTTTCATATTTTCATAGTATAGTACTAGGCTATCTGCCCTGGGGCATTTGTAAGCTTAGCCATAGTGATGTGGCTATTGCCACCCCATGAAATGGTACAAAAATGTACAGAATAAATCTAGAATACTGTGCCTCTGTCTAGTAGTGACACAATGAAGGTCCCCTTATATAATAGAATTAGTTTACTGTGCCCCTGTCTAGCAGTGACACAGATGTGACCCCTGGGGTAAACTTACGATCTCCCATCCACTCATCAAGATTTCTCTTGAAGAGAGTCAGTGAGGGGCTCTGCCTAATACGAACTGGGATCCTGTTCCAAAGCATGGGAAGCCTCTGGGTTATGAATCTATCCCTCCAGCATGTCCTATTCATACTTGTGCCGAGGTTTAAGTCTTTAGCTCTCATGGTCCTGATGGATTTGGATTTTTTGAGGTGGAGCATGTCCATCAGATCCTGATTGGACATGGCCTTGTACGTCAGGCAGAGATCACCTCTGAGCAGGCGGTATGCTACTGAATAGAGCTGAAGTTTCTTTAGTCTGGCAGAATAAGACATATGTTGGAGACCCTTGATCCTTTTGGTGAGGTACTTTTGTGGTCTCTCCAGCTGTTGCAAATGCCGGGTGAGGTACATACCAAATGGGGCATTGTACTCAATCATGGGTCTGATGAGGGAGGAATATAGGGGTACAATGACATCCTTGGATCTGGATGTGAATCCCTTCATGATGAGGTGTGCAAGGTAGAATGTTTTTATAACCACTTTGGCAACGTGGGTGTCAAATGAGTGGCCGCTGTCTACTTGGGTCCCTAGGTCTCTGATTACTTTTTCCGTACTCATTGGGTTGCTGTCTATGTGATAATTTGTGGGTACTTTGTTTTTTCCAAAAGGGATGACTATACATTTTTTGGCATTTAGTTTAAGGCCGTGACTATGGCATCAGTTGTCCGTTTCAGTGAGGCCTTTTTGTAGGATGTGTGTGTCTGCTGGTGTATTGACTATGGCGCCTAGTTTGCAGTCATCTGCGAACTTTGTCAGCCACAGCCCTCCCATGTTTGCTTTAACATCTGAGAAATAAATGCCGAACAAGAGGGGTCCCAGGACAGATCCCTGTGGGACACCACTTGTGAGTGGCTTTGAGTCTGACATTGCTCCAGCGATTTTAACTTTATGGGTTCTGTCCTTTAGCCAGTTTGCAACCCATCTAGTGACATAAGGGTTTACTTTTAAGCTGTTTAGCTTATCTATGATGCCTGAGTGGGGTATTGTGTCGAAGGCCTTAGCCAAGTCCAGGTATGCTGTATGGACTGCTTTGCCCTCATCAATGGCTCTAGTGACTGTTTCGAAAAAGTCAACCAGGTTTAAAAGACAGGATCTGCCCTTTACAAAGCCGAACTGGGTGGGGTCAAGTGTCTGTAGGTCCCCTATATCTCTGTTTATGAGTCCCATAATGATTCTTTCCATAGCTTTGCAGACCAGGCTAGTTAAGCTTATGGGGCGGTAGTTTCCAGGGTCTGTAGAGGCACCCCCCTTGTGGAGTGGGACCACTGTTGCTGTACGCCAGTGTTCAGGTACATATCCTGAAGTAAGGCTAAGGTTAAATAGCATTTTTATGTGTGGGTTTAGCTCCTCTTGGAGTTCACGTAACACGCACCCCGGGATACCGTCAGGTCCCATTGATGCTGTGTTTTTTGCTTTGTTTAGGGCGGTTTTCACTTGGACATCTGAGATGACAGGGAGATTACATTTAGCTGGGATAAGTATTTCTTCTTTTGGGGGTGAAGGAGGGGAGAAATTTGCACTGAACCTGTCAGCCAGAATGTTGGCAATATCTGTGGGTTCAGTGTATTTTTTGTTGTTGTGAACCAACTCTGAGCATATCTGAGGGTTTCCGCCCAGGTTTCTAACATAGCTGAAGAAGGCTTTGTGGTTATCTTTAGTGTCCTTAGCGATTTTTCTCTCAAAGTTTGCCTTGGATGTTTTATGAGAGAACGTAGTTTTCTGCTAATGTTGATCAGAGATGTCTTCCCTTCATGGGATTTCGCTCTGACGTGCAGTAGCTTCCTTCTTTTGTTATACAATTTGTTTATGGCTGAGGTCCACCAGACAGGACGCTTACATTTGGTGGAGAGGGACTTGGATTTGTTTGGGATTGCATGATCCATGCATTCTTGGAGATGTCCATAGAAAGCATTTGTGAAGGATTCGGCATTGTGGGATGTGGTATCCACTGGCACAGTGGGCTTAAAGGATACCATCTCAGTCTTAAGAAGAGTGAAGTCTGCTTTTGAGAAGTTTTTCACTGTGGTCTTTTGTGCTGGGGGTGGAGGTGAGATATGTATATCCAGGGTGATTAGTTTGTGGTCAGATTGCACTAGTGAGGGGTATACTTCCGTTGTGGAGCATTTTGTCCCCATGTTTGTGATGATCAGGTCTAGTATATTATCTCCCCTAGTGGGAGAGGTGACTAGTTGTTCGAGTGCATTTGAATTTATGAATTCCAGGAACCTTTGGGCTAGGATATTAGGGCTAGAATAATGTACCCAATCTATGTTTGGGTAGTTGAAGTCTCCCAGTATGATGGTATTTTGTGATACATTCATATCCTCCAATGTCTTCAGGAAGGCTGAGTGGGGTTCTTGAGATTGGGAGGGTGGTCTGTAACATGCTACCAGTTGCATAGCAGTTTTGCCTATGGTTAGTTGCACCTGTATGGTCTCTGATGCTTCATGTGTTGCTACTAACCTGGAGGTGTGGGTGTCCTTTATGAATATGGACACTCCCCCTCCCTTTGTGGTTCGGCCTGGGTTTTGGGGCCGAAAAGCATGATACGAGGTATAGCCTGGTAGTGCTGGGGTGCTCTCAGGAGCCTTGAACCAGGTTTCAGTTACTGCACAGACGTCGATGTTCTCCATGCTGAGGACTGCATCAAGTGCCTGCATCTTGAGATTTAGACTTCTGGCGTTGAGCAGCATTACCCTTAGTTTTTTTCCATTTTTGTTTTCTAAGGAGGTGGGTTTGTCTTTTGAGCCTTGCCTAAAAAAGGTACTATGGGGGTGGCAAGAGCCTTAGCCAATATTCGGAAGCCCAGTGGTGACAGGTGTAAGCCATCCCTTGCGAAGCAATGTGGCTTGTCCAACATATCATCCCAGGCAGACAGACATTGGATCCCCTTAGAATGACACCAGTACTTGAGCCAATTGTTAAAGCTGATCATCTTGTCTTTGTATTGTGGTATCATTCTTGGTGAGGGCAAGATGCTGCTCAGGGTCAAGGTCATACCAGCCTGGGCTACATAATCGGAGAGCTCCTCTATGTCTCTTTTCATGTAGTCCAGGGAGGTACATCTCAGGTCATTCACACCAGCATGGACAATGACGGAGTCATATTTGTACTTGCTTTGGAGTGACCTGAGTGCGTGTGTTATGTGGCGGATCCTAGCTCCCGATAGACAGCTCACAGTCACCTTCTCTTTGTTCAGCCTGGTCAGTGGGACATCAGTGTGTATGACTATGGAGTCACCTATTACTAGTGCATCAGGCAAGGTGTTTGGCCTTAAGGGCTGCGATTGGTCGACACACTGATTTATTGAAGTATGTGTTGCATGTGTTTTGTTTTGAGGTGGTGGATTTTTGGATGTCTGCTTTGGGAGCCTCTGTTGTTTTGGTAAGTTTTTTATTAGAGCCTCCGAGTATGTCTTTGTGTTTTTATGTGTTTGGTTTGCAGTTGTGTTAGGTCTATGTGGGACTGGGATTGTTGTGTGTGTGGTTGCCATCTCCTCCTGTCTGGTCATACCAGCCCTGAGTTGAGAGAGTTCAGCCTTCAGTTTGGCTATATAGTTGCATCTCTCACATGTATTTGTGTTTGTTGGGAGGAGGAGAGGGTTGTCTGTGTACATGAGACAATTGTAGCATTGTCTCAAGATACCCAGATTGACCAGCTGAACTGGAGACGACGCCAGTAATCTACCACTTGACATGCTAGAACAGTATAAGGGAGTGGTATACCTTTAAGGGAAGTGGGTATTTACAGTGGTGGTAAGTAGATGTAGTGCTTTACTTAGTACGAGAGTGCTTACTTAGTAGAGAAGTATTGAGAACAAGTGCTAGGCTTATAATACAGTGAGTAGTCTGGTTATACTAAGAGCAGAGCTTCCTTAAGGGAAAATTTGAAGAGCAGACTTGGCGGAGCCAGAAAAAGTTTAACCTTGTTTAACCAGCGCTGTGCTATGCGCACGACCGCGCAAAGCTGTGCAAATGCGGATTTTAAACAGTGAACTACAAAACAGCTAGAAATGGTCCCAAACAAGCAATTACTACAGCTTCTTGTGCTGAGGTCACTTCCCCCAAGGACAGGTAGGCTGCTCAAGGCTCCCCACTCCCACTGGTGAGCAAAGAAACTTCCTTCAATCCAAGTAAGGTAATGGACAACACAGGAACTACACCACAGCCCAGAATACAGCAATGCCTGTAAACTGGTCTAAACTAGTCGAGGAAGGCGGGAAAACAAGGATTATTTTTGTTTTTGGTAGAAACACACAGAAAATGCAGAAACAGTGATAAATTAGTTACACAGGCTAGCACACTTTAGTGGGCAGCCTCCACAGTTAAATTAAACAAACAAACAAGCAAACTTTCGATCAAATTCGACTAAAAAGTAACTTTGTAAGTGCAGATTTTAAAATAATGCAGCAATCAGTTAAAAAACAGTTCAGGCTAGTTCAAGGTAAGCTACAGAAGCTATTTCAAGTGAAAAAAAGCAAAGATACTTAAATCCAGAAGGTAGTCGCTTTTCTGAGTTCCCTGCTGCTAGGACCACTCTGTAAACCCACGTGGAGCTTGTCTGAGCAGTATAGCCACTTTTTCCACTTTTCAGCATAGGATTTTCTAGTACTAGGCCTCTTTGCCTCCAGAATGACATCCAGTACCTGCTTACTGAGAGATGCTAAGGGATGGCTCAAGGAATTAGCCAGGCTGCAAGGTTCAGGGTTTGAAGCTGAGGGTGCAGAATCTGGCCCACCTGCTGGGCAGCAGGAAAGGGGTCTGAGGCAGGTGCCATGGTTGTAGCAGTGCCATACTGTGCAAGAGGGGGTACCAGTGCTGGTGTGGCCAGTCTGGTGCAATAAGTATTGTCCTTGGCTTGTCCTGTTTGATCTTTAGTAGAACCTTTGAGAGGAGAGGCAGAGGGGGAAAGGCATAAACTGAGAGGCTTTCCCAGGTAAAGGACAGGGCATCCATTTTCCAAGCTTGGCTGTGGGGAGTCCTTGTGCAGAATTTGTTCAATTGGTAGTTCTGAGGGGAGGCAAACAGGTCTATCTCTGGAGTCTCCTATTGGTTCCTCAAGTGGTTGAATATTTTGGCATCTAGTTTCCATTCATGTGGGTCCATGAGATTTCTGCTTAAGTCGTCTGCCAGTGAATTTAGTATGCCTGGCAGTAATTGAGCTTGCAGGTGTACTTGGTAGCTCAAGGCTGTGTTCCACAGAGCCATGGCTAGTCCGCAGAGAGGGTACGAGTGGGTTCCCCCCTGCTTGTTTATGTACCACATAACTGTGGTGTTGTCTGTCTTTACCAATAATTGTCCTGGAAGAATACGGTCTTTGAAGGCTGTCAGAGCATTCTGTACAGCTAACATTTATTTTTGATCGATATGCAGGTGCATCTGTCTTGGGTTCCATTTGCCCTGAATGCACTGCCCTGCCATGTGAGCCCCCCATGCATAGTCTGATGCATCTGTTGTGAGGGTTTGGGCGGCAGGGGGTAGAGTGAAAGGAAGTCCCTTGTTGTGGTAGCAGGCCTCTGCCCACCAAAGGAACTCTGTCTTGATACAAGGAATGATAGAAATCATTGTTTCCAGGTCCTGAGAATGTTGACACCATAGGCTTTTTAGATACCATTGGAGTTTCCTCATATGCAGTCTTGCATATGGAATTAGTAGAATGCAAGAGACCATGTACCCCAGGCTTGCATGATTTTCCTTGCAGATAGCTGGGGTTTTGTGGCCAATAGTTTGAAGTAGGTTGTCAAGTAAACTGGTTTCTCTGGAGTGAGGAATGCCACCTGGGAAGTTGTGTTCAAGCTTGATCCCAGGAATACAATTTGTTGGCAGGATACTAGGTGAGATTTTTTTTTCATTTATGGTGTACCCCAGAGAGGTTAGAAGTTTTGTTACGAATGCCAGATGTTTTAATAGCTAGTCCTGGTTTTCTGCCTGAATCAGACAATCGTCCAAATATGGGTAAATTTGAATATTTCTCTGCCTGCAAAATGCAATGGCTGGAGCTAGGCACTTTGTGAATACCCTGGGCGCAGTAGATAAGCCAAAGGGAAGTGCAGAGAACTGATAGTGCATGGAGCCTGCCCTGAAGCGTAGGTATGTCCTGCAAGATTCCCTTATTGGGATGTGCAGGTAAGCTTCCTTTAAGTCTAGGGTTGCCAGCCAGGCATCCTTGGCTAGCATGGGAAGAAGCTGTTACAGAGTTAGCATTTTGAATTTTGAAACTTCCAGGAAGGTGTTGAGAATAGAGAGGTCCAGGATAGGGCACCAGGAGTTGTCTTTTCTGGGTACCAGAAATAGTCTTGAATAAAAGCCTTGTCCCCTTTGTTCTGCTGACACAGGCTGAATAGCCCTGATATTGAGGAGAGAGAGAACCTGCTGTTGGGCCTCCGCTCTTTGATTTGGGGTAGGTCTGGCCACCCATTTGGTGTTGGTAGGGAGTGGAAGTGGAATCCGTATCCTTGGGAAACTATGTTCCAAACCCAATCATCCTGGGTAATGAGTTCCCAGTTTTTTGCATGCAGGGCGAGCTTTCCTCCTAAAGGAGCAGGTAGTAGAGCAGGGCTTGGAAGGGTTAAGGTTAAGTCATTGTGCCATTTTTGCATAGGGAAATGGGAGCCTCCCACTGCTTAAGTTTGTGCAAAGCCTGAGACTGTGGCCTAGATGGTCTGCTGTTCCTGGGTTTGGACTGAAAAGGCCTAGAAGGGACTGTAAAGGACCAGTTCTTAGAAGGCCAATGCCTACTGAATCTGGGAGGCTGTACTTGTAGGAAATCTTTAACAGTTTGCATAGATTTAGCTTTTTCATCCATCCTTTTGAGGACTTCTTCATCTTTGTTGCCAAAAAGGTGGTCTTGGTTTAAAGGAGCATCCAGCTTTTACATGATCTAGCAAGTTTTGTTCCTTAAGCCAAGCATGCCTTCTAAGTACAGATCCAGTGACAGCAGCCCTGCAAGATGCTTCTAAAGCATCAAAATCACATTGCAAAGTATGTTTACCAACTTGTTCTGCAGAATACATTAAATCCTGTAATTCTTTGTGTTCAGTACAGTCAGGAATCACCATTATTTTCTGTTTAAGTAGCCCCATAACATGCTGCTGAAACGTTAACATATGAAACTGGCAATTTAAAGCCCTGATGGCCAAAGTAGCAGAAGTGTAAACCTTCTTACCCTATCTGTCTAAGGCTCTAGAATCTGTCAGATGGTGTAGGATTTTTGGCAGCAGTAGCCTTAATTCCTTTTGGTCCTTGGGAAATGGTCTCTGGATCCACAGAAGGATTCTTGAAGAGGAACTTATGAGAGTCAGGTACTCTGTAATACCTGTCAGGTTTTCTGGGAGCTGGAGGTAAAGTGTCTGGGGAAAGGCTAGATTCCAAGAAAGCATTATCTACAATGTCTAGAGCAGGAGGGATAGCTAAAGGCCTGTGTTGAGGTAGGAGTAAGAATTCCCTAAGACTCTTTTTGGAGTCAGAGTAATCCTGGCTTTCCCAGTGGAAATGCCCCCTAAGAGTGTGCACGTTTCACCAAAAGAAAAATCTTCTGGAGGGGAAGCAGAAGGAATGGAATCCTCTGCTTCAGAATCCTCATAAGTAGATAAGGGCAAATCCTGGTAATCAGAAGGAGCAGAAAAATCAGATTCCTGATCAGAAGAATCAGAAAGAAACTCAGTTCTAGGTCTCTTAGAGGGGGAAGGCTGGCTTCCCCTAATCAAGGTAATGAGGTCTTCAACCATTCTGAGCATTTGTTTTTTAGGCATATGGGCCTGGGCCTGCAGTTTGGTTGTCGGTTTTCTAGGCGTGGTGCGACTTTTAGGCTTGGATGAAAACAATGGCGTCTGTTTAATATGAATGTCTGTAGGCCTGAATAAACCCACAGAAGCTGGTGCCTACACAGCGGCTCTGGACCCATCCAAGGTGGAGACATCCGCAGGTTACATAGTCGAAGAAGCATCTCATGGCATACCAGACCCTGAATGGGTCTCAGTAGAGGCCTGCGAATCAGAAGTAGCGGGTATCAGGGGCTGCAAAAGCACCTCACTGAGTACCGGCGGACTGGCGACTAGCTTAACGGAAGCTTCGTTGGCAGTTTTGGACCTATGTGGTCTGTCTCTGTCTTTATCCTTACATTTTTTTTGGAAGATCGGTAGTCGGATGGCTTGATGAAGCCACTTCGGAGTACACAGAATGAGTATGAAAATAGTTAGATGCAAAAATAGTCCTAAAATGGACAGTTTGGGCATTGAATAAGGCACAAAACTGACAACGAGGGGCGTCGTGGTCTGGGCCTAAGCAGGGGATGCAGTAAGAATGAAAATCTCTATGAGTTATTTGCTTTCCACAGGTAAGACAATTGTTAAATTTTAGTGACATTGGTTAGAGCAAGAAAAGGATCCCCAATGGGGGTACTTAGCTTTTTTGAAGACTTCGGGTCTGAAACTCGAAAATGAAAATTTCAGGAGTCAGCCGACCGGCACTTGTGAACTGCTTCTGCGTCGGGCACCGCATGGCAAGAAAGACTGATGTAATGGCATCAGCTGCATGTTTTATACCCCTGACGACCTGACGTCAGGGAAGAAGTGACAGCATCTGATGCAGAAATCCGAAGACTCTGGTATTCAGGCCGGCTGAGGGCTACCTGCAGGCATATAACCCAAACATGATGACTACAACAGTGGAACACGAAGAACATGTGGCCCCAATCTTCTCACTGGCCCTGGATGTGGGTCAGGTTGAACCTGAGGGAGAGCAAGGCAGGTCATGTCATGTCATGGTGAATGAGGAGAGGAGATGATGGAAGCTGTTGGTCAGTTGTGAGGAAGAGTAGGAAAAAAAAAAGAAAGAAAATCTTGAGACTTTGTATGAAGTTTAAGAAAAAGAGGATACACTCTGAAGATAAAAGGTATAAGACTTGGGTGATGCACAAGAAACTATTTTTTCACCTAAACGATAATGGATGATTGCAGCAGCCTTCCTGATTGCATAATATGGTCAAAACCAGTGCTGAAGCTCATGAAAGCATGCTGTGGATATAAAACAATTCTTGGCAAGTATGTAGGAGAATAAAATAAACAGATAAGCTAATCATTAGGTAGGATATTCAGTTTATTCAATACACAAAGAGACAGAAAACTACACGAGCCAAGCTATTCTATGTTTCATTTACCTTTTAGGACAGATAGCACACTGATAGCATTCTAAATTATGAAGTGTGAGCCAGCTGAAGGCATTATGAAATTCTGGGTCCAGAATATAAAGAGCAGGCAAAATAATATTCATTCAGCAAGTTCTGTCTTAGTTGGTAGCTATGTAGTTAGATGCTTTAGGAGCATACTTTCATTGTATCCTAGCTTTACATCTGAATGATGGCAGAAAGTGACAGTAAACATATGTAGTCTGCCCTTTTAAGTGTATCCAACATTTCCCTTTCCACACATTCCTATCTTTCACATATCTTCATCACCATCTGTTCTATGTTGTTGAATACATCCATGGATTTACATTCCACCACCCATTCTGTTAGTTTATTCCATGATTTCACAACCTTTTCTGTGAAAACGTTCTTTTATAGCTCCAAGGGGTAGAAGTGCTTTCAGTCTTCTACCTGTGGCAGTCCTCTCCTCTGTCCTTTCTAATCAGGATGACCTCTTCACATTATTCTGACATGATCGTAGGTGTCCATATCATGTTCTGCAATGTTTTCTGCTTTCTAGTGAGAAGATCTTTAACTTTTCTAGTCTCTGCTCATATCCTTTCTCTAGGCTGATTCTTGACAGGTGAATTTACAGTCATTACATGAAAGTATCACAAAGCAGTTTCCACATATGACATGTTGAAAATGCCAGAATGAAATGCCCAAAAAATGGTTACATTATGATGCTGACTTTTCTAGATAAAGCAATCAATCCAAGACATGAAGCAGTTATCTAATTTTGTGGTCAGATCTTGAGTAATGATGGTAGGCAGATTATCTTTTTTTTTACTCTCTCTGCACTTCACAAGATGGTCATTGGTAGCCACTGGTGCTGATTCATAGAGACTACTGGGCTCCCTAATTCTACCACCAGACTCGATCTGACCAGTGCTTATGGCTCATGAGGAGGTTGAGGCTTCCCACTGCAGCATCATATATTTGTGCCAGCAGGGTTTTTCTACTTAAGCCCTGTACCTGACACATGCTACGCTACCACCCCATGGAAGGGTTGTACAATGGGCACAGTGACATCTATCACTTCCATAAGGAGCTGAAATTGGCAAGCTGCACCACACACCCTTAGGAAGCACGTTACAGTAGTTTTTGTCACCAAGGAAATATAACTCTCCCAGCACAGGCATGCTTGTCCTCCTTATCAGTGCCTCAGATGCCTGAGACGCTAACCAAACCTGTGTCACCCGTGTCATAGTCAAAACTTTATCCTTCTATGCCACAATGTGATAATATACATATGTTTGTAGTCTATAACCAGTTAAGTAGGCAGATTAAAAGCCTCTTTTCAGGTATGACCCAGATGATTACTGCAGAAGCTACACAAGTATAAAATATATAAGTGATTGTATGACACATACAGAAGTGTTGTATTAGCACACACACACAGTAATAAGATGGAATTACAGAGAGTGCTGTACACAGATGTTTCAGTATCAACATTGCACTTAGATTTATCAACATACATTGATCGTTCGATTCCCAGCTGGAGCGCCTTCTGTGTGGAGTCTGCATGTCCTCCTTGCGGTCGAGTGGCATTCGAAAGACATGCGTGAATGGGCGTGCCTTCGTTGAAGGTTGGGCTGGCACCTCGGCACCATAAAAATCTACTGCCAATCATTAGTGGACCGGAGTTCTGCTGTGGCGACCCCTAACCGGGAAAAGCCGAAAGAAGAACAACAACATTGGTCCACGAGAAAGAAGGTCCTGCAGCCCCACATGGTATAGGCAAAGGTTGGGAATATATGAGGTGGGAGTAGCAGGCCCACAGTGTAAAGGTTATACAGGATTATGACAGACAGTGATTAATTACCTCTTTATTACTGGAAAGAAAGCACTAAAGATAGTTTTATTTCAGTGCATTGACATGGGATTGTAGTGTGAGATTAGACATGCCTTTTGTCAGTAGTAGAATTACTGATACTGAAAAAGTGCATACCCTTAGAATCATTTAAAAAAAAGGTAGGTTTTTCTATTTATTAAACATTAAGCTACAATAGCCCCCAAAGATTCTGGCAAACAATTAACCACCTTCTTAACCCAGGGAAATCCACCACTCCATCCCCTACAACAGACCACCGTACAAACTGTATAGCTACCCAATTCAATACCCACTTTATTACCTCAATAATCACATTACTTGCGGTAGTGGTGCTGCGGTAGCGCTGTCGTCTCACAGTAAGATGTTGTCCCATTTGATTCTCAGCTATAGCGTCTTCTGTCTGGAGACATGCGTGAATGGGCGTACCTTCGTTGAAGGTTGTGCATCAGGGCTGGCAACTCGGCATGTAAAAATCTACTGCCAATCATTAGCAGACCAGAGTTCCGCTGTGGCGACCCCTAACCGGGAAAAGCCGAAAGACACAACAACAACAACTTAACAAAACAGAAAATGCACCACTCTCCATACCTCCTCCTTCTTGTCTCAACACTCCTCCTTTCTGTCTTAAACCAATCCAAACTAGTTATATACAACACCAACTAAGTAAAATAAAACCTTGCTCTCTCTCTCTGTATATCAGTTACCAGATGAATTTCTATGACTTTCTGCTTCATCTATCTCTTATCCTGTATCTATACTCTAGAAAATATCCCATGTCATACCCCTTCACAAAGGAGGGCAATCCACAGATCTATCCAACTACAGACCTATAGCCATCCTTTCCCCACTAGCCAAAATCTTAGAAAAATGCTTACATAAACAAACATTAGACTACCTCTTAAAGAACAACCTTTTATCAGATTCCCAGCATGGCTTTCGCCCCAAACACAGTACTAATATTGCTCTATTAAGTTTCACCAATACCACTAATCTCCTCAAAAACAAAAAACAGTACATCTCTGACACCTTCCTTGATATTGTCTTTCATCAACTACTTCTCAACAAACTTGCTACATTCAATTTCAGCACTGAAACATTAGGCTGTTTCATAGTTCTCTTTCTAACTGTAAACAAGCTACCTCTTGGAATAATAATCTATCTCCCTTACTGCCCGTTACTGTTGGTGTTCCACAAGGTTCTATTATTGGCCCTCTTCTTTTCATCATTTTTACTAATGATCTGTGCTCTGCAGCTAATCCTGCCTCTATCATTCAATATGCAGATGATTCTTCCCTTATCTGCTTCGTCCCCACTCTGAATGAGCTCCAACATAAAACCCAGAATGCCCTGCACAGTATTGAAGAATACTTAACAGTCCATCAACTCATTGTAAACCCTAACAAAACCAAGTTTATGGTCTTTTCCAATTCTTCCACAACAAATAAACAAACTCCACTTTTTATCTGTTCCTCCAATGGCACAGTTATTGAACCCGCAGAACAAACAAAACTTTTTGGGGTTACTATCGACAATGGCCTAAAGTTTGATAGTCACATAGCCTTAATCAAAAAAGTCCATATTAAACTAGGTACTCTTTATCGGGCTAAACCATATCTCACCAATCATGCCAGACTCACTACAGCTAGGACTCATATCCTATCTACATGTCTTTACTGTTCTCAAATATTCACTGACCTTCGTAAATCAGACTTAAACAACCTTGAATCTTGCTGTAATAAAATTGCTAAATTTGCTGCAAACCTCCCACGTAGATCACATCACTGTACTGCACTTCAACAACTTAGTTGGACTGAGCTCCCTCACTTACTCACTCTTAATCAGTTAATAGTTGCACACTCTATTATCCATAAACCTGACCACTGTCCAGCCCTATCTAACCTTGTTCAACCCTATACTAATCTGACCTCACTTTGGTCAGCTGATAAATTACAACTCAATATTAATAAATCTCACTATATAACCATTCAGTATCTAAAGCTTGAAATTCACTTCCACAGCAAATTCTATCCTGTCCTGATAAGCATAACTTCAAACAGCACCTACTAGAACACTACTCAAACCACTGGTTATGTCCTTGCACTTCCGCTGGCTAAGCTATCTCCACTCTGCTCATTCTGTTATATTCTATTTTATTTTTTCCTTGAGCTTATGCTTAGAATTAGTAGCCTATTAATGACAACACTGGTCAATCCTACAAAAAAAATCTTATTTTTTTACTATGTAATCTGAACTTGATATTTCATATTTGTACCATGCTTTATTTTTCCTTCAATGTTTATTCAGTAGTTGAAACTTTACTAAATTGTACAATGTGCATATTATTTTTTCTTTTTATCTTAATTTTTTTGTAACCATTGCTTGGAAGCTTTTCTCCCCGGGTATCCACTGAAAACGGACTTCTTGCCCAGTAGGACAATACCCAGTTAACAAATGTAAAATAATAAATAAATAAATAAATACATTTAGAAAGAATATTTTTCTTTATTTAAAGTGCATTCGGCATATTCTAAGGCAACTTTATTTTACAATTAACTTCATTCCCACTTATAATTCTCATGTTAATGCTCCGAGGGATTTTGCAAAAAAATGTAGATTATAGTGGTTGCTTCTTCTTTTAGTTTTATGGTTTCCTTAGTTTTCCTCTATAACCACACCCCCAAAATTATGTCAAAGTAGGTTTGTTTGTGTCTTTCGGCTTTTCCCGGTTAGGGGTCGCCACAGCAGAACTCCGGTCCGCTAATGATTGGCAGTAGAGTTTTACATGCTGGCTTGCCGGGTCTAACGCACAACCTTCAACGAAGGAATGCCCATTCATGCATGTCGCCACACAGAAGACGCTCTAACTGAGAATCGAACGGGCAATATCTAACTGTACTGGGCAATAATTTGTATGCAGCTGCAAGACATTATGGGTAAACATAACTTTGCAGTTTCTTACATACATTGTGGTTTTACCACTATACTATCACATGTGTTCACTTTCAATGTATGGTCTTTAACCTGTAATTCCTAGGTGATAACTGGTCTTTGTTGTAAGTAAGAAAGTCCTCCTGATGTATTTAGCATTACAAATACAGTAGCCTATACATGAATATAAGTAGTGAAGCATTGTGGGCCCAGTCTTTTATGATGTCATGATAAGGGTTTTCAGCTGTAATAAAAATTTCAGTGGGCCATCCTTATCAACAAAAATACAAAGCAAAAACAACCCATTTTTGCATCAAACCTACATAATCTGGTATTGTATATGGCAAAGAGGTTATATCCATCCTCAAGGGTTTGTTACTCATACTTACATCCCCACATGACCAATATACTTTAAAGAACTTGACGCCAGGGATAGAAGTACTCCCACTTTTTAATGGGAGTGATGAATCTAAGGGGTTGTTAACCAGCAATGTCTTTCTAAAATTGTCTAAGTCTTGGTGGAAGGGGAAATTGTGGCATGTGAAAATGATTATTCTTATAAAAAGAAATACTTTCATTTTGTTGCAGTGAGAGGGTTTCCAGTTTTTAGAGATAATAAACGGATGACTCCTCAGTGATGAGAATGACCAAGCAAGATATATTCCTAATAGCATTCTCATCAGTATAACGTATCGCCTCTTATCAGTGAGATCATCTCTCTTTAACTTTCTCTTACATGAATGCAGCTTGTATTTTCATTTTCTTCACAAAAAGAGTCACTTTATGTGCAGTAGCTGTGTCACATATCAACTAGAAAAGCTAAACCTTGGCCTAAATCTGCTATATATAGAGTGCAGATTTAGGACAAAGCTCAGAAAACCATTACAATAGGAGCCTGGCAAAGGAATGTGTCTGCATATGCAAATTAAGTCAGTAGAACAAGGAACTGTAGATTTCTGGGCCATATTGTATGTCTCAGTGTAGACCACACAGATTATATACTTAACATAACACACTAGAGTATATTAGGGGTGTTATGTTTGCCTGCATGTAGTTCCTGCATTATCAATAAATTATTCTTCATATTATTTCATTCTTTTCTGCAAAATTAATAAAAGGCATCTGCATTTTTTCTTTCTTTCCTACATACTCAGGGAGATGTATTGTGGTTTTGGTAGCATTAAGGCACTCATACAACCAATCTTATAGTGACAATATAAGCACCCCATGCCTTTCACATCTGCAGATATGGAAATTACTGCAACTATGCAGAGCTCTAATTACACAATAACTCACACCCTGTTGGACATTATTGCTTGTTTACCTAATGAATAGTTAAATGACTGCTTCTAAAAAAAATTCTCATTGTATTCAGTACAGCAAAATTATCAAATTACTTCCAAATTAACTTAAATAGTATCTCAGCTTGTTGGTTTAGCAAGACGCTGCTATCACAAGCAGGTTGTCATAGAGATCTTAACTGTGTTTATATATTACTTTGCTTGCACTCAGTTCCCTAAGGCATGATATTTTGTTTGCACAAAACCAGCTCTTGAAAACATGTTTTGCCTTACATTTTTCCCAGTGACTTTTTTTTCTGTTTAGAGAAGCAGTGTCTAAGTCAGAATTTCTGAAAGTGTATAAGATAATGATTGATGATTTTTCAGGTTCATGGAATGAACTTCACTTGTAAATCTAGAAACAAGCTACATAATGATGAATTCATAGCCAAGGGGATAAGAAAGAAATACAGTGCAAAAATATGATTAATACAGAGTACCTTACTGTGATTCAAAACAGATGCACTCAATGACGTATCAATAGGTAACAGCTAGATACTTATTTTATGACCAAATTGACCATTTTGCTAAAAAGGAAAATGGACATGGTTATATAGATGTTGGATGATTTTAATATTTTTAAATGTAACTAAAGCAGAAAAGAAAAGTCCAGTTGCATAACAGACTACAATAGTAAATATTTGAGTAGATATCTTATAGCATATTAATATTTAGAAATATGTCTTATTACAAGATCATTAGCTAATACTTTTTACTGGAAAAGGCATTGGGCAGGAATTTCCAGAATGGGTGATTGTGGCCAAGACAATTAAAGCCTTTAAAAGCATGGCAGACGGATAGGTGGTTCTTTAAGTGCCTAACTATAACACCCAGGCAAATGAACACAACTGTTGTTGGTTCCTGTTGTTTCATCATACCACTCAACTTGCAGACACTGAAAGTAGTAACAAAAGTGCTTGAAAAGTAGGAACAGTCAGCCAAAAATCCAGACATCTAATTAGCATAAACCCAGGAGGAATGTGGGATACGTCTGAGAAGTGCATGTTTAAAAAACAGAGTGACAAAATGATAAAAAATATAAGCACATTATCAAAGCGACTGTAAAATCTGCAGTCTTTAATAAACTCTATTGCAAAACAGTATAACAGGTCATTTATTTTTGCTTCTGTAAAAGGGACATGCAAGATGTGTCCTCTTTTTTTAAATTATTACTGCATCTACTATGTCGGTCATGTAGTGTACTTTCCTGTGTACTACGCAGCTTTAAAAATTGTGTTGTGAGGGGAATTCAGAAAGTTGTGTGAAGGAGTAAATCAAGCCTGAAAATAGGACATACCTCTAAAAATAGATACATCATATGCAGGACGAATCTGTCCTGAAAACAGGTATGTTTCTCCAAAATAGGAACAGTTTATATAATGTTATGTTATGCTGTGTTTGATAAAGATGAAAGCATGAGGAAAATACCTAAAATCAGGGACAGATTTTAAACATAACCATTATCAAATGCATGTTCTGTACAAAAAAGTATGAAACTATAACGTCTGACTTCATTGACTAGCAGTACTCCTGACTGACTTACTAGAAAATTAAAACTTTTTTTCAAGAGATAGAGCAAAATTAGGAACAGTTGAGAGGCATGGGGCTGGAGGGAGATTCCACTGGCTTTCACTGTATGACTTTTGTCATTCATTTGATCAAAGTGAAATATCTAAAGTGTACTCAGTCAAGAAAAGAAAGTTATAACTGCTGAACATCTGTGTGTGTGCTCGCGTGTGTGTTTCTGTGTATATGTGGCTAAGTCTCTCTGTGTCTCTACATCTGTGTATGTGTGTGTGTGTGTGTTTCTTTCTTTCTATAGGAGCGTGAGTTTGTCTGCCTGTGCCTATGTGTCCATGTGAGTGTGACTGCAGGTGTGTGTATGTGTGCGTGAATGCTTAATCACCTCTGTGTCTGTGGATATTAAATAGCTGCATAACTTAGATTTTAGATGTAATATACTTTCTAGAACAACAATCACATATGCTACAGTAAGTTTGAAATATTAGAGAGCAGAACTATTTTATTTAACATTTGTTAACCAGGAAAGTCCAACTTGGAACTAAGCCAAGTTTCAGTGGAGGCCAGGGAGAAACACTCCAGATGCATGTCTTTGAATGTGGGAGGAAACCCACATGAATGTAGGGAAAACATGCAGACTCCAGACAGAAGGCACAGTAGCCAAGAAGCGAACCAGAGAACCTCTTGCTGTGGGGTGACAACACTACCGCTGCACCACTGGGCCATCCATCAAAAATACAAAAAAAATGTATATACTAACAAAAATACAAAACAATTTAGCCCATTATCACACCATAATAATGCCCTCCAGGATGAACATTATCGGAAAATTGACCTTCCAGGGATGCTAAGGTCCACCACCTGCTGTGTCAGGCCTCAGAATACCTCTGGGCAGTCTGTTATTTCCCTAATAACTCCCACGTCAGGCATTATTCTTTGCTTATTTTACACTAAATTATGTTATTTTATGCTAAACTGCATGCACATGAAGTGCTCTTTGATAAATAACTTTGTATTTACATGGCATTCTTTTCTGATTGAAATGAGCTCTTGTAAAATATATTAATAAGCAGAAAACAATGATACAAAATATCTATCTACACTTACTTTAAATAAAAAAATGGTGATAAATGCATTCATAATAAATGGATAGATGAAAGAGTAAACAAAACCTGTGTCAGAGTCTTGTGTAATGAGGCGAGCAATATCTTAGAATAGATATAACCTGTGAAGAATGGATTAAGAGGATTAGCACATATAAGAAAACAGTTCTCACAGAAGTAATTCTTTTCTAATAGGTTCTGCTCAAACTGAACTTTTTATTAAAATTGACAATGACTTGACATATGCCTTGCATACATTATTATGTTGGTTCTAGGATATATACCTGTCTCTGTTGTTTGGCAATAGGAGGATGTCTAAGGATAGTAAGAAGCTGACAGGGAATTATTTGTTTGTAAAAATAGATTACATTCTTGCATGTTATGCTAGTAAATATGTCAAAAATGTTCAGAATGCATACTAATTATATAATTCTATTAAAAGTTCTGTTTGAGGTCATACTTGCCTTGTTTGTTGCTCCACTGAAAGGCAGAGTATTTTTAAATGCAATCTGTGCTTTTAAACTGTATAGCAATCAGACCCCTCAAGTGTCCGGAATTTCACAGAATGACAGGATTTTTGTCTCATATTTTGGTCTGCGTCTTATAAAATTTGTGGTTTATGACAAATTATTGAGAACGGAAGTCACTAAATAATGACAGACATCTCAGTTTCAGACTTCAGATCCTTCAGAAAATGCATGCTAATTAAAATCTGTTATTTAACCAACCTTCTAATGTTATAACGGTAATATTTAAAATGTGTCTCTGATTTTGGGCTTTTTTTCCTCTCATTAATTTTGTTTTTATTTAGAATTCTTGTGTTAAGAGGTTAAGAGCTAGGTAGATTATACTATTACATACTTCTTTTGTTTTTATCTAAGACCTTTTTTTAGTCATTACCCCACCCAAAGGAACATTCAGTAAAATAAATAATCCTTCAAATTAAAGTATTCATCTATATTTATAAACCAATACAAAGAAATATATATATATATATATATATATATATATATATATATATATATATATATATTTATATATATCAACTACTTAGGGAATCAGTGTTGTGCCCCACTTGTTGTGTCTTTCGGCTTTTCCCGGTTAGGGGTCGCCACAGCAGAACTCCGGTCCACTAATGATTGGCAGTAGATTTTTATGTGCCGGGTTGCCAGCTCTGACGCACAACTTTCAATGAAGATACGCCCATTCACACATGTCTCCACACAGAAGACGCTCTGCTCTAGCTGAGAATTGAACAGGACAACGTCTTACTGTGAGGCGACAACGCTACCGCAGCACCGCCACCGCAGAGTGTTGTTAACAAATTGAAATAAGCAAATTAAGAGAGAAGATTTTTCCAGATGTGGATATTTGAAACAAATAAGATTAAAATGTCAAAATGAAGCACATGAGTTGCATAAGTGCTTATTAATAATAATAATAATAATAATAATAATAATAATAATAATAATAATAATACCTTCCTCCATTACCCCTATTACACTGACATTTGTCTCAATCAGCTAGGTTCTTCCTTAATATTACAGGCTCTATTCATTTTGAAAATCTATTAATAAATTATGCCAACTAGCCTGTATAGTCCTAAGAAGCCATTTAATTCATGGTATTTTTTTCCATTTCAGCTGTCACCCAGTGACCCACGGCAAAGTTCCTTTATATAGGAAATCATGGAAGCAAAGGCTGTTAACAATTGCTAGAAAAACATAATGTTTAATACATACATAAGCACCTTGTTTTCTTGTCATTTTAGCAGGATCTGCATGCTTCTGTGATACTTATAGCCTTAGTTGTAGCATTCTGCAACTGGAAGGATTGCATTTTTCAAATTGTTCTAATCAGAAGAAGCAAACAAGACTGACACAAAAGCTGAATCCTATCATAATTCATTAAAAGGCTTAAAATAGTGTTACCCAGAAGAGAAACATCTATATCCATCATACACACACACACACACACACACACACACACACACACACACACACACACACACACACAATATATATATAGTTCTACTTCATTTGATCAAAAGACCATTTGACTGAAACCCATTTGGTCGAAATTTCATTTGATCAAAAACCAGTATTCAAGGCCTAAACCTGGGATTTGCCCCCCTCCCCAATGTCGTGCGACCCTGGAGTTGGTATATATAGTTAGGGGGTGTGTGGGGAGCGCACCTAGTTTCCTTTAAAAGAAGAAAATAACACAAAATGAACAGATTTTAAACAAAAATAGGTGGGGGGCTTCTCTCCCCCCACACCCCCCATTATATCTCACTGTTCATCTGGGAACACCTGGGAATCCGACAGGGTGAGAAGAGATTGCTGCTGGGTGAAGGAATGTCTATCTTAATTGTCTTGCCACCATAAAGACCACCACAGTGACAAGCAGTTTAGAAAATGAATGATTAGGAAGAGGCTTAATCATCACTTTTTTAGAGAAATTGTAGGTAAGAATTTTATTTAATAGTTTGTAATTGGTATATGTAAATTTATTAGACTAGTGTTTTCTGAACTTTAGTTATACTATATGAAACAAATGAGAACATGCAAATGAGAGATAAAAGTGTGTGCCAAAAACCAGATGCATCACTCAGTTCGACAGCAGGGATATATGAAAAAAAGTTAATAATGACATTCTATTCGTTCGGCACTGAGTTTCCACAGAAGAAACAAATTAGTTGATGAAAAACATCTGGATATGCATTGCCTAGAAAATGATAAATATTTCTTGCTAGTTCTTGAAAAGAAAATAATGCTGCTAAATCCTATGCATACTTGAGGTATGAAAAATGCAATGTTTGTTAATAAATGTTTCCTAGTAAAGTGGTACAGTCTATTAAACTAAACATTTTGATTACTATTTTGGATAAAAATAAAAAGTTTGTTGTAAATGCTACTCTGGGTTTATAGAAAATTAAATAGGTTTTTTTTTGCATATTAGGGCTTGTGCATCAGGGATTTGTCTAACAACTAAAGGTTTTCTTGTATTTTTTAAAACATAGTCTTAATTTCAAAAAGGAAACATGATTCTTAAAACAGGACTTTTAAGGTGGAGAATTCCATTCATAACATTTGAGATAGAATAGAAAGTTCTGTTGCATTCTTCCAAATAAAACTAGTCAGTATGGATTACTGCTCAGTATCTAAGTTGTTTGGCTTCTGTGCTACATACCTACAATCAACTGCATTACTAGCTGAGTTAAGTACAAACTTGCAGTGTTAAAGATTGTACTGCATTTTATTTTTCTGTCTATTTAATTGTTTCGTTGAATATTGGGGTCTGTGTCTCTCTGTAGTTATATATTTTTCTATTTAATTGTTTCATAGAATACTGTGGTCACTCTCTCTCTCTCTCTCTCTCTCTCTCTCTCTGCAGTTAGTTTCCCACCCTCACCTGTTCTTGTTCTGGTATTAATCGTAATTGCCCACCCCTCCTGTAAATTTGTGTTTGAACACTCCTCCTGGGTCTGTCTCATTTGCTCACTCAACTGAGTACAGTGAGATCATATTTTGACTTCAGACACTCCTACCAGTCCCATCTCTTCAGCTCTATCCCAGCTATTTTCCAGTCTAGTGTCACTAGCTCATTCTACCTAATACAGAGAGAACATTTGTGAAAAGCAAGCCACTTAGGTCCTTAATTTTGAATTATCTTCTGTTTCTCCTTTTTCCCTTTCCACCTTCCAAAAAAAAGAAAAAAATTGTAAGCTTGTTTCCTGCCTTTCCTGTAACTAGTCTAGTCCAGATACAGATTTGCTGCATCCAGGACTGTTTGTAAGCTTCTGAGCCCCCCAAGCCTTTCTGTGTTGGAGGGAAGCCTTATAGCTTATCAGTGGGAGTGGTAAGCACTGGGTAGCCTATCTACTACAAGAGTAGTTTCTGGCCCAAAAAATTTAGTTTATTGACAGTTTTTCCATCTCTTTCAACTTACTGGTTTAAAAGCCCACATTTGCACTTGTTTCCCATCTTTCCAGTAACTAATTTAGTCCAGATACAGATTTGCTGTATCCAGGACTGTTTGTAAGCTTCTGAGCCCCCCCCCCCAAGCCTTTTTGTGTTGGAGGGAAGCCTTCTAGCTTATCAGTGGGAGTGGTAAGCACTACATAGCTTATCTACCACCAGAGTAGTATCTGGCCCAGAAATTGTAGTTTATTGGCCATTTGGGCAGTTTTTCCATCTCTTTCAACCTTCTGGTTTAAAAGCCTGCATTTGCGCTTGTTTCCCATCTTTCCTGTAACTAGTCTAATCCAGATACAGAGTTGCTGTATCCAGGACTGTTTGTAAGCTTCTGAGCCCCCCACGCCTTTCTGTGTTGGAGAGAAGCATTCTAGCTTATCAGTGGGAGTGGTAAGCACTAGGTGGCCTATCTACCACAAGATCCAGTTACAGATTCTTAGTTTTAGCACTTGAATTTGCTTATTTGTGCTCAACACTTGTTCAGAACTTGTTATTAGCACTAAATAAGCTACAAATTACTACAGCACTCAACCTTCCTCTTTACCTACAGGAAAATAGTTTTTGTACTTACTTTCCTCACTTACTTAGAGAAAAACAGCTCTTATACTCACTTTCCTCACTTGTCTAGAGGAAAGTAGTTTTTATTCAGGCATGTCCAAGTGTCAGTCCCAGGTGTTCTCTCCTGTCTATCTGACGAATCTTCGCATCTTGGGGCAATGTAGCAATTGTCTAATGTACACAGACAACCCTCTCTTCCTACCAACCAACACCACAACCTGTGAAAGATGAACTTATCTAGCCAAACTGGAGGTAAAGCTCTCTCCAACCAAGACTGAACTTGACAGTCAAGAGGAGAAGGTAAACACTTGCACCACACCACCCTCATCACATAGTCCCACTAAACCTACACCACCAAAATCCACACATAGAAACACAAAAACAGAGGCTGTCAATAATAATCTGATCAAGCAACAGCGACCTCCAAAGCAGACATGCAAGTAACCTCCACCCCCCCCCCAATACAACCCAATTGACACATAGCCCACAGACTCAGTGTGCCAATAAACCACAGCCCATAAGGCAAAACAACATACCCAACACTAGTCATAGGTGACTCTATAGTCAGGCACACTGATGTCCCACTCACCAGGAGAAGGTTACTGTCAGCTGCCTGTTGGGTGCCAGAATCCACCACATAACCCACACACTCAGGTCACTCCACAACAAGTACAAATATGACTCTGTCATTGTCCATGTTGGTGTGAATGACCTGAGATGTACCTCCCTGGACTACATGAAAAGAGACATGGAAGAGCTCTGCGATCTTGTAGCCCAGGCAGGTATGACCCTAGCCCTGAGCAGCTTCCTGCCATCGCCCAGAATGATACTGCAGTGCAAGGACAAATGATTGACTTCAACAATTGGCTAAACTTCTGGTGTCATTCTAAGGGGATCCAGTATCTGTCTGCCTGGGATGACATGGTCAACAGACCATGATGCTTTGCCAGAAATGCCAAATAAAAAGAAGGTAGTGTGCAAAGGCAACAAACCACAAAACCAACAAAGTATCAGCACACTAAAGTCCAGTCACAAAAAAACAGCCATACCATAAAGCCCGTTTCTGCGGGTTCAATAACTGTGCCATTTTAGGAACAGATAAAAAGTGGAGTTTATTTATTTGTTGTGGAAGAATTGGAAAAGACCATAAACTTGGTTTTGTTAGGGTTTACAATGAGTTATGTTCTTCTTTTAAAGGAAACTAGGTGCGCTCCCCACCCCCCCCCTAACTATATATACCAACTCCAGGGTCGCACGACATTGGGGAGGGGGACAAATCCCAGGTTTAGGCCTTGAATACTGGTTTTCGATCAAATGAAATTTCGACCAAATGGGTTTCAGTCAAATGGA